>NW_024070202.1:79325694-79721617 GCF_014754425.2 Oryx dammah | reverse complement strand
TACCAGGCTCCTCCGCCCATGGGATTTTCCAGGCAAGAGTACTGGAGGGGGGTGCCATTGCCTTCTCCAGAGTAGGTACAGCACTACTAAAATAGTAGTGTCCTATTATTTTAAAGACAGTACTGAAGATCTAACGACTTGCCATTCACATCTGATTTATGCTGATGAAGGCCAGAAATGGAATTTAACAAGGTGGAAGACCACCTTTAAATAATTTTTCCCCACTTATGAGCTACCACTCAAGGTTATTGGCCATTTATTTGCCTTAGTTCTCACCTTGCAAATTGCAATCGAATGACTTTCTGTTAATGAGGGAACAAGACAGATGGCCAATCCTGAGACATCTGAGACAATACAATACCAAACCCCAGCAGGACTAGAGGAGAGATGGAATTCAGACTTCAAAGGACACAGATGCCAAACAAAATACAGAAAATATAACCCTTTAAGAGTCATTAAGCTAGCAAAGCTGGGAAGATAATGTAAAAACTCTCTCATCCACAGAATACTTATGAAATCGTTTCCGGAAACAGTTCTCAAATTTCAAATTTATTTGTGAACTCTAGCTAGACAAGATGTTCATTCAAATGATATGAAAGGCCCTTCCACCATGAAGACATGTGCCTTGAATTATCTGCTGCTATTCTGCCCTCCTTCAATCAAAAAGTTTTGGTAGGGCTTTCTGCAGATGTCTGTCTATAATTTTCTATTCTTCTATAAATGAAAAGGAAGATTGTGGTTCTTCAAGTGAATCTTAAAGATTCATAAGTGAAATGTTAGGAAATATATTTGCCAAGCAAACTTCAACTGCTACATTTTGACAATTTAGTTCTGCTAAAAACTCAATAGAATTTTTATTATTTGTTATTTTTTATTCTACTAGTTTTATAGTGTATTTTACAAACTCATTTCCTGTTATTATGCAATACTGTATATTCATTGGGCACCAATAAAATGGTAACATTGGGCAAGTCATTCAACTCTGGATATACTTTTAGTTCTTCTTTCCCAAGACTCTGGTATACATCCTTTGCACGAAGCACACCTCAATCCAGGTTAAAAAGCACAAAACAGGATGAATAACCACTATATGAACAATTCCATGTTATGGGAAAATGGTTTATTACAATACTGCCACCCTGTTTCTTCTGTTTTATCTAATTATTATCTATTGAGTGCTTATTACCTGATAGGTTCTCTGCAAAACACTGGGGATATAGTGGCAAATAATTGAGTTTATTCCCTACTTATTTCAGAGACTATTTTTGCCCACTCTGTGTCCATTATCCCTTCTTCCTTCCCCATAAACTCTAGTTCTGGGTGAGTATGGCAAAGAAGTGGTAGCTCCTTTCTTCAGCTCAACCTTCATTGATGGAATAGAAGTTCTAACTTAAGCACAGCACACTGAGAGTATTGAGGCTCAGTCATCCTTGCCAAGTTCATGAAGTGGTGGTTTCATGTTAGAAGAGGCAAGCTGAAAGGACTTCAGCCTGCTGCCACCCCTCACTGAGCATTTAGTCCCTAGGCTGTGCATGTCACACAGAGAGAAGCTTTTCATTGCCCCCACCCCAGCTCCAAGGTCCTGGCTCAGAGATTTACCTGGTTGTACAGGAAGACAATAAAAATATATAACTCTTAATCTTCCAAGAGAACTAAAAAAGCAAAATTTGCAAAAAAGCATAGAGAAGTTCAAATCTAAGGGCATTCTCAAGGACAATGGCAATTGTGTGAAAAGCAACTGGAAGGAGATTTGTGAATGTAATAAAGATACAGCCTATCTGGTAGGCAAGCTGGTAGGAGTTTGCATCCTGCAAACTGTAGAAACAGTTTGCATGTGGCAACTGGAGAATAAGACACCTATGAGGATCACTGGTCAGAATAAATTTAAACATGGAACTCAGAAACTATTCCTTCAAAGGAGCTAGAATTTGACTGAATTAGTGTGCAGAGTAGTTTGTGCCTCTTGGGTATTGTTGAAAACAATAGAGCAACCCCCTGGTGAGATTTTGGGGTTCTCAGGTGGCTCAGTGATAAAGACTCTGTTGTCACTGCAGGAGACGAGATTGAATCCCTGGGCTGGGAAGATGCACTCCAGTGTTCTTGCCTGGAGAATCCCATGGGCAGAGGAGCCTGGTGGGCCACAGTCCATGGGGTCACAAAGAGTAGGACACACGTGAGTGACTGAGCACACTTCCATATTGGTGAAGTTTAGCAGCAATTAGTGGGTTTAGCAGCTGGAAAAGAAAGAGAGAGAACCCTTCCAAAACTGTGAGCATACCCAAAGCTGAGCCTATCTGAGGAAGAATATGAGGCTGAACACTATATGGTGGAAACAGACTTCACTAAAATAAAACAATGGTTCACTAAAAAGCAAACAAGTAAATAATGATAACAAACCTTGGGAGAGAGGGGGATTAGTACCAAGCGTGGCTACAATAAATCATTTAAAATATCCAGTTTCAACAAATAATTACAAGGCATTTAAGAAAGGAAAATATGACCCATACACTGTAATAAAAAGAAAGCATCATAAACTGCCTGCAAAAACTATCAGGATTAATAGGAAAATGCTTTATAATAGCCATTATATATACACAGGTTCATAGAGTGAAAATAAAGCGTGTTTAAAGAAATAAAAGTATGATGATAATGTTATATCAAATAGAGAATATAAACAAAGATATAGGAATTATTTTTTTAAATGGAGTGGATATTCCATAGTTAAAAAGTACCGAAATGAAAACAAATTCCCTAGAAGAATTCAACAGCAGACTTGAATTGTCAGAACAAAGAATTATAGAATTTAAAGATAGATCAATAGAGCACATGCAAGCCAAAGAACAAAGAGAAAAATGGAAGTGGAGGGAACATTTCCCAACTTATTTCATGAGGACAGTATTATTCTCATACTGAAACCAGATGAAGACATCCTAATAACAGAAAACTACAGACCAATATTTCATGTGATTATGGATGCAAAAATCCTCAAAAATTGTACCAAACTAAACCTAACAGCATACAAAATTATCAAATAGAGTAACCAAATGAGATTTATTCCAGGAATGAAAGTTTTTTTTTTTTTAACATCCAAGCATCAGTTAATACATTATATATTAAAGTCATGAAATAAGAAACCAAAAAAATCACTTGATTATTTCAATAGACAAAAATAGTTTGACGAAATCTAACATATTCCTTGATAAAAAGACCAACAATCTAAGACTAGAAGAGAATTTTCTTAGCCTAATAAAGGGCATCTACAAAATATTCATACCTAATATTATACCTAATGATGAAAGATTGAATGTATTCTTCTAAAACATGATGTTTGTTCATGAAGAGTCTATTCAACAATGTACTGGAAGTCTTAGTCATGATGAGTAAGCAAGAAAAAGAAATAAAAGGCATCAGATTGGAAAATAAGAAATAAAGTTATTTCTAGTCATAGATAATATAATCTTGGAAAGGAAAAATAGAGGGGTTACATAGTTACTTAAAAACTTGGGGAAAAAAAGAAAAAAGATCCCAGAGTAGAAGCTTTTATTTGTTTTGAGAAATAGCTTTTATTTGTTCACAGAAGCAGTAAAATTAAGAAATATATCTAAGAATTTGTTCTTTATAAACACTAAAAAATAAACACATGTATGTGAATAAATTGTAGATCAGTAAATTGGAAGTGAGAAAGTATGTAGATTAACCATGTTGAAGAGAAAAAGAAAATCCCATTCACATTTGTCTAATATTCTTGAAAACTTCAAACAGAAGTCCTTTATTTACCCCAGGGATTACAAGGCAAAAATTTGCAAATAAGTAGTATAAAACTGAAAACACCTACCAATAAAGACATTGGAAGAATATATTAAAGAATTTAAATATGTCCCAGTCTATTTAAACATGAAAAAGAAACACTTGGAGAGACCAAGCTGACAAATAAGTCTGGACTAGAAAATATAAAATGTGTGTGCTTACTCGCTCAGTCATGTCCAAATCTTCGTGAACCCCATGGACTGTAGACTGCTAGGCTCCTCTCTCCATGGGATTCTCAGGGCAAGAATATTGGAGTGGATTGCCATGACCTTCTCCAGGGGGATCTCCCCAACCCAGGGATCAAACCCAGGTCTCCCGCATTGCAGGTGGATTCTTTACCATCTGAGCCACCAGGGAAGACATGAAAATATAAAATAGAGATCAATAAAGTATAATGCAGATAGGTATTAAAACATTTTATCTCAGCAACCTAATGGTGCATTAACTAGGACATACACACGAAGTTTCACTTGTAAAATAATATAATTCATTATGAAAGTATAACTCCTGGATGTTTGTGTACTAAGTAACATAGTGTCAGGGTATATAAAGCAAAACCTATATACAGGAGGGCTTCCCAGCTGGTGCTAGTGGTGAAGAAACCAGCTACCAATGCAGGAGACATAAGACTTGCAGATTTGGTCCCTGGGTGGAGAAGATCCCCTGGAGGAGAGCATAGGAACCCACCCCCAGTATCCTTGCCTGGAGAATCCCATGGACGGAGGGGCTGGGCAGGCTACAGTCCATAGGGTCGCAAAGAGTCAGACATGATTGAAGCAACTTAGCATGCATGCATATACAAGGAACAGCTAACAGAAGCTGAATTAGAGACAAAGATTTTTAATGCTCCTCTCTTGCTTTTTAACATATCAAATCATCTAAAATAATTGACGATGTAAAGAATGTCAAAGATATAACTGACAAGGTTGAGTTAATCAAAATAGATTTTTGCATTCTAAAAAAAGGTAAAGCTATGCCTATTTTAAACTTGGCTTATCTATTCACTAGTAGTATCTTTACTGAGGCTATTAGAATAAGCTGTCATATTTTATTTTTAAGTCTTGCTATGATTTTTATTTAAGTTGTATTAAACAGATTATTTTGGAGGCATTGAATACAATATATCTCAGAGGTATTGTGAGTCTGGTTCCAGACCACTTCAATAGTAAATATTGCAATAAAATGTGACATGAAAGGTTTGATTTCCCAGTGATTATAGAAGTTATGTTTGTATTATGTTGTAGTCTATGAAGTGTGCAGTAGCATTATGTCTAAAAAAACATGACCTTAGTTGAAAAATACTTGATTGCTAAAAAAAATGCTAACCATCATCTGAGCCTTCAGAGAGTCATATAGTAACATCAAAGTAGTATCATCAACCACTATAGTAAATATTATAATTTTAAAGCTTGAAATATTGCAAGAGTTACCAAAATGTGACATGAATAGATGAAGTGAGAAAATACTGTTGGTTAAATGGCACTGACAGACTTACCTGATGCAGGGTTTGCCACGAACTCTAAATTTGTGAAAAGCACAGTAACTATGAAGTGCAATAAAGAAAAGAGAGGTAAAGCAAGTCATGGCTTTGCTCTCCATCGTATGCCTTTCTGCTCGTATTTGTTAATTCCTTTGTTTTATTCACTTTGTATTTTACTCTGTTACATTTTTCTAACTTCTTCAGTTGGACACGTAGTATGGCACTTTAATATGTCCACAAATTCTTGTACACGTTCCCTTTCAAAAGGTGGAGTGCTAGTCAGAAAGAGAAAAACAAATAACATATATTAATGCATATATGTGTATTCTAAAAAAAAAAAATTAAACAGATGAACTTATTTCCAGGGAAAGAATAGAGATGCAGATATAGAGAACGAACATGTGGACACAAAGGTAAGGGGAGGAGGGGGTAGAACAAATTGGGAGTTTAGGTTGACATATATGTACTACCAGGGCTTCTAGTGGTAAAGAATCCACCTGCTAATACAGGGGACACAAGATGCATAGGTTCAATCACTATATAGGGAAGATTCCCTGGAGCAGGAAATGGCAACCCACTCCAGTATTCTTGCCTGGAAAATTCCTTGGACAGAGGAGTCTGGTGGGCTACAGTCCATAGGGCCACAGAGAGTCAGATGAGACTAAGCAACTAAGCATATATATATATACACACATATACATACTCATGTCTAAAACAGATAACTAGTGAGAAGCTGCTGTATGTCACAGGGACTCAACTCAGTGCTCTGTGATGACCCAGGTAGGTGGAATGGGGAATGGGGGAGGCAGGTCCAAGAGGGAGGAGATATATGTATACATATAGCTGATTCACTTAGTTGTACCAGCTAAGTTAGGAGAAACTGACAAATTTTTTATAAAGGTAGAGTCCTTCCCTTAATTCTGGACTTGACTTATTGAATCACTTCTAATGAATGATTATAGCAGGAGTATGTGATTTCTGAGGCTAAATCATAAAGGACATTGTGGCCGACTTCTTGCTCTCATTTGGATTACTCACCAGGGAGTGAGTCAGACAGCCCTACAGAGAGGTTAGGGTGACCAGTTGTCCTGGTTTGTTTGGGAGTTTCCCAGTTTTAGTGTTGAAAGTCTTGTGTCTCTGATTAAACATTTAGACCTGGAAAACTGGGGTCTTCACCTAACAGCAGGCTCACATGGAAAGAAATTGAGGCCTCTAACTAATGGCCACATGAATGAGCCATCGTGGAAGCAAATCCTTCAACCCTTTTCAAGCCTTCGGATGACTGTAGCCCTGGCCAGTATCTTGAATGAAACTGTATGAGAGAGCCTGAGCCAGAACCACCAAGTCAAGTCATGCTCTGGGACACACTGAAGCTGTAAACCATAAATGATTGCTGTGTCAGGCCATTAAGTTTGGGATGATTTGTTACTCATCAGTAGATTATTCTCTTTTAGCATGTCTTTCTTTTTAACAGAAACATTCATACTTATATAGTTATAACTGTATATTCTCTAAATTTTAAGTTGAATTCCACAGTTTTGAAATTATATTTTCCTTGTCATTCAAAATTAAGTACTTTCATTTCTTTTGTGATTCTTTCTTCATACCATACATATTTGGGAAGTATTTTAAAACTTCTAAATGCCTGAATTTTTCTAAGTTATCTTTGAGTTACTGATTTCTAAAGTAATTTCATGAGGACCACAATTTTTGAAATTATTCTATATAGTGCTGATTCTTTGATATTTATTGAAGCTAGTTTTACCAAGCCAAGCATGTGGTCAATTTTGGTAAATATTAATATGTTTGCTTGTAAAGAATAAATTTGGGGAGATACAATGTTTGATATTTTTCACTTGGATCAAGTTTCTTAATTGTGCTGTTCAAATCTTCTGTACCCACAATTTTATATTTGTGTGCTCGATTGTTAATTACTGAGAAAGACAAGTTAAAACATTCCTGTATAACAGTAGTTTGCCAGGTTTGCCTTTTATTTCTGTTAATACTTTGATGTCAGAAGCTGTGCTGTTATATCCATATAGTTTGTGTGTGTGCTTAATTGCTCTCATGTCCAACTCTTTGTGACCCCATGAACTGTAGCCCACCAGGCTCCTCTGTCCATGGGGATCCTCCAGGCAAGAATACTGGAGTGGGTTGCCATCCCCTCTTCCAGGATATCATCCCAACTCAGGGATCGCACTCAGGTCTCCCACATTGCAGGAGGATTCTTTACCATCTGAGCCACCAGGGAAGCCCTCAGATAATTTGAGAGCTATAAATCTTAAGAATGTTACTTTTATCAACATGTAACAATAATCTTTAACCTCAGTAATTCTTATTTCCTTAAAAACTATTTTGTCTGCTGTTAATAAATCCATACTACTTTTGATTATGGTTAGTATGTATTTATCTCCTTACTTTTAATCTTTTAGTGTTCTTATAGGCCAGTTGTATTTCTTTATAAAAGTAAATTGTACCTGGATTTTTTAGGAGAGGAGGGGAGGTCAAAACTAAATTTTAATCTAGTCTAATAATTTTTGTTTGAACTGGACAAATTAGTTCATTTATATTGATTATAATGACCAATGTTTTGGATGCATTCCTTTCAATTTATTTTAAACTTCTTAATACTTTGGACACTTGATGTGAAGAGCTGACTCATTTGAAAAGACCCTGATGCTGGGAAAGATTGAGGGCAGGAGGAGAAGGGGACGAAAGAGGATGAGATGGTTGGATGGCATCACCAACTCAATGGACATGAATTTAGGTGAACTCCAGGAGTTGGTGATGGACAGGGAGGACTAAGCAACTGAACTGAACTGAACTGAATCTTCTTAATCTCATTATTTTTATTGTGATAAAAATGCATTACATAAAATTTACCATCTTAACTATTTCTAAGCACTTGATTTAAGCACTAAGTCATGTCCAACTCTTTTGTGATACCCATGGGTTCCTCTGTCCATGGGATTTCCCAGGAAAAAATACTAAACTGGCTTGCCATTTTCCTCTCCAGAGGATCTTCCCAATCAACAGATTGAACCTGGCTCTCCTGTCCCACAGGTGGATTTTTTACCATTAAGTCACCTGGGAAGCCCAAGCGTACATTTAGATTGGCAATCTGTTTTACAACAATGTGAATATATCTCTATCCAAGATATATCACTATACCTTAATGATATCACTAAGGATGTAAGGATTTACCATTTATTACTATTTTATTTTCCTTTCATCTTAGTGAAATTACTAAGATACAGTGATATATCACAGTTCAGTTTAGTTCAGTCACTTAGTAGTGTCCTATTCTTTGCGACCCCATGAATCACAGCACTCCAGTCCTCCCTGTCCTTCACCAACTCCCAGAGTTCACTCAGACTTGTGTCCATCTAGTCGGTGATGCCATCCAGCCATCTCATCCACTGTCTCACCTTCTCCTCCTGCCCCCAATCCCTCCCAGCATCAGGGTCTTTTCCAATGAGTCAACTCTTCGCATGAGGTGGCCAAAGTATTGGAGTTTCAGCTTTAGCATCATTCCCTCCAATGAACACCCAGGATTTATCTCCTTTAGGATGGACTGGTTGGATCTCCTTGCAGTCCAAGGGACTCTCAAGAGTCTTCTCCAACACCACAGTTCAAAACCATCAATTCTTTGGCACTCAGCTTTCTTCACAGTCCAACTCTCACATCCATACATGACCAATGGAAAAACCACAGCCTTGACTAGATGGAACTTTGTTGGCAAAGTAATATCTCTGCTTTTGAATATGCTATCTAGGTTGGTCATAGCTTTCCTTCCAGGGAGTAAGCGTCTTTTAATTTCATGGCTGCAATCACCATCTGCAGTGATTTTGGAGCCCCCAAAAATAAAGTCTGACACTGTTTCCACTGTTTCCCCATCTATTTCCCATGAAGTGATGGGACCGGATGCCATGATCTTTGTTTTCTGAAGCTTTAAGCCAACTTTTTCACTCTCCTCTTTCACTTTCATCAAGAGGCTTTTGAGTTCCTCTTCACTTTCTGCCATAAGGGTGGTGTCATCTGCAAATCTGAGGTTATTGATATTTCTCCCAGCAATCTTGATTCCAGCTTGTGCTTCTTCCAGTCCAGCGTTTCTCATGATGTACTCTGCATATAAGTTAAATAAGCAGGGTGACAATATACAGCCTTGATGTACTCCTTTTCCTCTTTAGAACCAGTCTGTTGTTCCATGTCCAGTTCTAACTGTTGCTTCCTGACCTGCATACAGGTTTCTCAAAGGCAAGTCAGGTGGTCTGGTATTACCATCTCTTTCAAAATTTTCCACACTTTATTGTGATCCCCACAGTCAAAGGCTTTAGCATGGTCAATAAAGTAGAAATAGATGTTTTTCTGGATGTTTCTTGCTTTTTCCATGATCCAGCGGATGTTGGCAATTTGATCTCTGGTTCCTCTGCCTTTTCTAAAACCAGCTTGAACATCTGGAAGTTCATGTTTCACATACTGCTGAAGCCTGGCTTGGAGAATTTTGAGCATTACTTTACTAGTGTGTGAGATGAGTGCAATTGTGCAGTAGTTTGAGCATTCTTTGGCATTGCCTTTCTTTGGGATTGGAACGAAAACTGACCTTTTCCAGTCCTGTAGCCACTGCTGAGTTTTCCGAATTTGCTGGGGAGGCAGCCGAGAGGAGCAACCTCATGTCCAAGGAGCAGTGGCTGTGCAGGTGCAGGAGGGCCAAGAGGAGCTACTCCACCTTCAAGATCAGGAGGGGCAGCCGTGAAGATATACCCTTCGTCCAAGGTAAGGAGCAGCTGCTGTGCTTTCTGGAGCAGCCGTGAAGAGATACCCCACATCCAAGGTAAGAGAAACCCAAGTAAGACGGTAGGTGTTGTGAGAGGGCATCAGAGGGCAAACGTACTGAAACCATAATCACAGAAAACTAGCTAATCTGATATCACAGACCACAGCCTTGTCTAACTCAGTAAAACTAAGCCATGCCGTGTGGGGCCACCCAAGATGGTAGGGTCATGGTGGAGAGGTCTGACAGAATGTGGTCCACTGGAGAAAGGAATGGCAAAACACTTCAGTATTCTTGCCTTGAGAACCCCATGAACAGTGATATATCTTAGATAGTGATATATTCAGATTATTGTAAAGCATTGCCAGAGCTTTTTCATCTTGCATAACTGAACCTCTGTACCCGTTAATCAACAACTCCAGTTTTCTTCCTTCTCAAGTCCCTGGATACCACCATTCTACTTTATGTTTCTATGAATTTTACTATATTAGATACTTCATATATGCAGAACCATACAATGTTTGTCCCTTTGTGACTAAGTTGTTTCATTTAGCATTATGTCTTGAAGATTTTTCCATGTCATAGCATGTGACAGGATTTTCTTCCTTTTTCAGTTCAGTTCAGTCGCTCAATCATGTCCAACTCTTTGAGACCCCATGAGCCGCAGCATGCCAAGCCTCCCTGTCCATCACCAAGTCCCGGAGTCCACCCAAACCCATGTCCATTGAGTCAGTGATGCCATCCAACCATCTCATCCTCTTTCATCCCCTTCTCCTGCTGCCCTCAATCTTTCCCAGCATCAGGGTCTTTTCAAATGAGTCAGCTCTTCGCATCAGGTGACCAAAGTATTGGAGTTTCAGCTTCAACATCAGTCCTTCCAATGAACATTCAGGACTGACTTCCTTTAGGATGGACTAGTTGGACCTCCATGCAGTCCAAGGGACTCTCAAGAGTCTTCTCCAACACCGCAGTTCAAAAGCATCAGTTCTTTGGTGCTCAGCTTTCTTTATAGTCCAACTCTCACATCCATACATGACCACTGGAAAAACCATAGGCTTGACTAGATGGACCTTTGTTGACAAAGTAATGTCTCTGCTTTTTAATATACTGTCTAGGTTGATCATAACTTTCCTTTCAAGGAGTAAGCATCTTTTAATTTCATGGCTGCAGTCACCATCTGCAGTGATTTTGGAGGCCAGAAAAATAAAGTCAGCCACTGTTGGATAATATTCCCTAATATGTATATACCACATTTTGTTTATCCATTCATCCACCAATGGACATGAGTAGTTTTCACTTCTTGGCTACTGAGAATAGTATTGTTATAAATATGGGTGAGCAAATATCTTTGAGATCCTGTTTTCATTCTTTGTGATATATACCCAGAAGTGGGATTTCTAGATAATGTAATAATTTGGGGAGAAACTGCTGTATCTTTTTCATAAAAGTTGCACCATTTTACAGTTCTACCAACTGTGTACAAGGGTTTCAATTTCTCTGCATGCCCACATTTTTATTTTCTATTTTTTAAAAATAGCCACCATATTTGATGTGAGGGTTTCCCCTTTATTACTATTTTATTTTCCTTTCATTTAAAATGTTTTGATTGATTGAAGTCCTCTCCTCTTTCTTTCTAGTTTGTTTTTCTCTTGGTTTAGAAGTTATTCTCAATTTATTCTTTAAGAGATTACTCTAGAAATTTTAACTTACAGGTGTGCTGCAGTCCATGGAGGGTCACAAAGAGTCAGATATGACTTAATAACTGAACAACAACAACACAAAAAGCTTAAAATTTACCTATAAATTTCCTTTCTGCTCCAAATTTTGCTGGAAGTTCAGAATATTATAACTCCAGCCATTGGATTTTAATTACAATGTGATTTTTTAAAAATTCTACCCACTACACATTACTATCACTATTTTTTTAATTTATTTATTTTAATTAGAGGCTAATTACTTTACAATATTGTATTGGTTTTGCCATACATCAACATGAATCCACCACGGGTGTACACGTGTTCCCCATCCTGAACCCCCTCCCACCTCCCTCCCCATACCATCTCTGTGGGTCATCCCAGTGCACCAGCCCCAAGCATCCTGTATCATGCATCGAACCTGGACTGGCGATTCATTTCATATATGATATTATACATGTTTCAATGCCATTCTCCCAAATCATCCCACCCTCTCCCACAGAGTCCAAAAGACTGCTCCATACATCTGTGTCTCTTTTGCTCTCTCACATACAGGGTTATTGTTACCATCTTTCTAAATTCCATATATATGCATTAGTATACTGTATTGGTGTTTTTCTTTCTGGCTTACTTCACTCTGTATAATAGGCTCCAGTTTCATCCACCTTATTAGAACTGATTCAAATGTATTCTTTTTAATGGCTGAGTAATACTCCATCATGTATATGTACCACAGCTTTCTATCACTATTTTTTGAAGCCAATGTTAGTTTCCATTTAGTACTCTCTTCTTTATTAAATATATTGAAGCTACATTATTAGGTTGATATACACTGAGTTATTTTTTCTCCTAGCTTGACCCCTATGAATTTATGAATATGTCTGTTTATTTATCTTTATGCTTCTTGCTGAGAATCTACTTTGTCTAATGTTAATAGCTTCCCTAGGTTTCTTTTTGTCAGTGTACACATGGTGAATCTCATTACAGCTTTTATTTCCACTTTTTGTATTTGTTCAATGCATCCAATGTAGGCAGCATAAAGCATGGTTTTCCTTTTTACTTTATTGCATCTTGGTGTTTTAGCCAATGTATTTGATCTATTTACATTAGAAAAAAATTCTTGATATACTTGGGTTTAAAACTGCTATTTTCTTGCTTTATTTCTAATAATTCTACCTACTGTATGTGAAATTTCTCTTCTTTGTTGCCTTGTGTGTGTGTGTGTGTGTGTGTGTGTGTGTTAGTTGCTCAGTTGTATCTGACCCTTTGTAACCCCATGGCCTGTAGCTTACCAGGCTCCTCTATCCATAGGATTCTGCAGACAAGAATACTGGAGTGGGTTGCCATTGCCTTCTCCAGGGGTTCTTCCTGACCCAGGGATCAAACTCAGGTCTCTTGCCTTGTAGGCCGTTTCTTTAACTCTGAACCATATTACATTCCCTTATTTTGCATTAATTAAGTGATTTTCAAATAATCCCATTCTACCTTCTATTAGTTTATTAATTGTACGTTCTTTCACTTTTCATTTAATAGTTAACCTAGAAATTACAATATGCTTATTGGAGTTTAATTCAAATAACTAACTTTACTACTTTATTGCAATGCAGATACATTAAAGCACATATCCTCTTTCTACTTTTTGCACTATTATTATTGTTTTTTTCTACATGTGCATAAACTCATATATGATACTATTATGCACAGTCAATCTTCATTTGATTTGGATATATATTTCTTTTCATTGCTCTTCATTTCTTCTTAACCTTCCTTTCTCCTACTTGGGACCATTTTCTTCTGCCTGGAGAATTCTCTTTGATTTGGGGGTGTTTTTTTTTTCCTGTTTTGGATTTTTTTTTTAAGTGTGCTTGCTGATGATAATTTTTTCCTGAAATGTCTTTATTTGACTTCATTTTATGATAACATTTTGGCTGATAAAGAATTCTAGTTCATCTTTAAGGAATATTTTGCTTAGTGTAGAATTCTAACTTGGCAGTTATTTTTTGTCAGCACTTTGAAGATGACATACAACTGTCTTTTGGCTTCCATCATTTCTTTTAAGGAATCTGTTGAGGAATCTGCTCTTAAAAGTAATGAAAATGTTTTATTATTGAAAGTAATGTGTCTTCTTCCTTCTCTGGCTCTTTCTAAGATTTCCTCATTGTCTTTGATTTCCATGAGGTTTGCAATGATATATCATGGTATATTTGCTTTGTTTCTTTTTTTTGCTGCTATATTTTTGATATAGTTGAGTTTTGCAATACTATTTAAGCCTGCAGCTTGATGCCATTCAACAATTTTGAATTTTTTTTTATTTAGCTGATGACTGCTTGACTCTTAATTTGTCTGCTGAGTTCTTACTTGTACTAATTATATTTTTCTCTTCTAGAATTTTCACTTTAATTATTTTTTAGAGTTTAGTTATCTACTAAAATATTACATTTATGTCCTCAAACATACAATAATCAATACACTAAAATCTGTATCTATTTATTCTGTCATTTGAGAAGGGATTTGATTTTCCTGTCTACTTTTTCTCCTAGCTTTTATTCAGTTATTTTGTCTCATAGAACATATGATAATTTTTATATGGAAGTCAAGCATTGTGAAAAATTAAATAAATAAATTTAAACTTCTGATAATGTAATTTTTCTCTGAAAAGGATACATTTTGGTATTTAATGTATCAGGATAAAAGCAGATCATCTCATGTAGTTTGGTATTGAGTTAATTTGGAGTAAGTTTTATTAGTTGTGAAGGCTTATCTCTTGTCATCTAGAATTTCTCCTAGTGTATAGCGTTTTAGAATTCTTAATTCAAAGTCTAGAATGTTTAATGGTGTTCCCATGTTACTGATAAGTCCCCTAAAACTGCTGAAAGCTCCAGAGGAAAGTAATAAGCCAACCCAGAGGATGGTAAATTTCAAGAATATAAATAGGGAGGGGAGAAAGTAAGCAGGACAGGAGACTGAAGAAATTCACGGCTAATTAATCAGAGAAACAGAATAAATAGAATAAATATGCATTAGCTACATAATCTGTAGAGATATATCTCTATCTGCATATCTATCTACCTATCTATGTCTCTATTTCTGTGCCTATACATATATTGGGAAATAAAGATTTATTTTTAAGAAATTGGCTCACGTGTTTGTGAAGTCTTGTGTGCCAAAAATCTAAAGAGGAGTTCAACAGTTTGGAGACCAAGGGCATAGTTGATGCTGCAGTCTCAAGACTGAAGGCATAATTTGTTCTTCCTCTAGGGAACCCCCGCCACTATCAGCTCTCTATCTCTCTCACTCTTTCAGTTTTATTGAGATATATTTGACACATAGCACTGTATACATTTAAGATGTACAGCATGGTGATTTGACACACACACACATATATATATATCATGAAATAATGACCACAATTAAGTTCAGTGAACATCAATCATATATAAATATATATGTATGTATATTATATAATAGATAGAAAAAGAAATAGAAAAAGTATTCCTTTTTTGTTTGTGATAAGAATTCTCAGAGACCTCTCTTAAGGGCTTTACCTGACTAGATGAGGCCCACCCACATTATGCAGAAGAATATGCTTTACTCAAAACCTACTTATTTAAGTGTTAATCATGTCTTTAAAAATATGTTTGTAACTGGATACCATAGCCTTGCCAAGTTGATATGAAATAGCTAAGAGAAACTTGCATACTCACAGGTTCAATCTCTTTAACTGTTTCTTTTAATTATGTTCTTTCTCAAATCTTGCTTTTCCTAAATACAGTTCTGTAAACCCAATCTCTATATTCTCACCAGCACTCTCAGAAGTAGCTTAGCTTAGCTTTTTCCAGACAGTCCCTGAAACAAAATTCAAAGTATTCCTTTCCTCTTCTCTAACCTCTTCCTTTCTTCTTTTTAACTTTTGGGAAAAGATGGCTTTATATTATCTTGGAATATAGAGATATGTAGCAATTTAAGTGACGAGTAACAGAATGAAAAAAGTGGAGTAGAAAGAGAGATGAAAGTAGTAACTCCGAGAAGAACTAAGACCTTATTTAAAAGGTGAAAGAGGATTTGTAGATCTAAGAAGGTCAGCAAAGTCTTTCCTGGGCTGCACTAGTTAGGAAAGGCTTTGACAGTCTGGGGATATCTCAGTGTACACTGGCCACTGAGCAGTTCACAGCTGGGAACTTTTGATAATTTGATAGGACGGGCAGTGCTCGGGATTCTGAAATAAGGATTTGGCATGTCTATGGGAATCATTTACTATTACAATATGTATAGAGAATATTTGCCATTTAGTGAGCTTCTTTTCCTCTGTAATTAAACAGTGAGATTGTAGTCAGTTCTTTCGAGGACCTAGCCCCTGTTGAATTCAGTGCCTTCATTTTTACAGCAAGTACCAACAAAAAGAGCTACAATGAGCCTAAGCCAATCAATTGTGTCCTACTCTTGTGGCCCCATGGACTGTAGCCCACCAGGCTCCTCTGTCCATGGGATTTCGCAGGCAAGAATACTGGAGTAGACATTCATCTCCTTCTCCACCAGTCAGGAGTTTGACGTAACATAGTTTACTATATCAAGATATGCAAATACTACCCAACAAATGAATCTTGCACCATGGAAAATAAACTAGCTTGGGTCTGATATAGTGGTTATGATTCATGATAATCCTTAGACTGTAATCAAACCTATATTTTCTTTCACCATGTAAATGAATTTTGTAACATTCTCTACCAAATTGTAGTTTGATTTATGCTTGAATGTCTTTACTGGTGGGGAACCCACTCTTCAGTCTGCCCATCTGAATTTTAGACAACTTAGACTTTATAAGCTGTAACTTCTTTATATGGAACTGGAATTTATCTTTCTGTGGATTCTACTCACTGACTCTAGCTCTACACTTGAACCCAAATAAAATAAACCTTATACTTTTGACTCATAAACCCTTAAAATATTTGAAGAGAACTTTTATTCCCTCCTTACCATTAATTTGCAGTCTTCTTCAGATAACACCACAATATCTTCAACTATGTTTCATGACTAGTTGTCAGCAAGTTTGCTTTACTGATTCCTTTCCAATAACAGATCTGAAACTAGACAACTATGTTACTTGATCTCATCAGTAGACAATGGTGGGAGAAGCTATTTTGAAGTGTTTAGAACTTCTATTATTCTATTGTAATATCCCTAACTTTTTTGGTCTATTAAAACTCAACAGTCATTTTATCACATGCTGCTATGCTACATACATCACTCCCAACTGCATTTGGGCAATTGGGTTTTTGGACCCAAGTGTAGGATCTTATGTTAATCCCTGTTAATTTCTCTTTTTAGAGATTCATCCCATTGCTACAGACTGACAAGATTTTTTTTTGTTGTTTCAATTCTGGTTCTGACATACAATGTGTTCATTCTCTTGCCAGGCTTCATGTCATCTACATATTTGATAAGCATGCCTTCTGTAGCTTCATACAATTCAATCTATAGGATTATACAGTCATAATTACATCTTTTGAGAACTTTCCAACCTTCTAAAGTTGTATTTCCTTTCAAAACTTCATGTTATGGAGTAATAAAAACTTTTCACTAAACTTTTAGAAGTTCTACTTTCTAAACCTTGGAGTATATTTTTCCTTTCTTTGGATACCACACATTCTTAGATGACAGGTTCTCAAAAATCATTCATTTCCTTAACCTCTAACTATGATGGTTGATCCTATGCATCAACTTGACTGAGCTGAGGAATGCCAAATAGTTGGCAAACATTATCTCTGGGTGTGTCTGTGAGGGTGAAAGAGATTAGCATCTGAATCAGCAGACTTTTAAAGAAGATCATCCTCCCCAGTGTGGGTGGTCATCATCTAATCAAGGTCCTGAATAGAAGGAAAAGGTAGAGTAAGGGCCAATTTGCTCTGTTTGTTTGAGCTGAAGCATCCCTCTCCTCCTGTCCTTGGACATTGGCACTCATGGTTTTCAGGTTTTCAGGCTCAGACCAGGACTTACATCATCAGCTTGAATGAATTATACCACTGGCCTTCCTGATTCTTCAGCTTACAGACAGCAGATAGTAGTACTTCTCAGCCTCTATAACTGCATGAACCAATTCCTAGAATAAATCTCATTTTACATCTCTCTTTCTCTCTCAATCCTATTGGTTATATTTCCCTGGAAAATGCAAACATACACTAACCTTCTTTTTATCATCATTGCTTATGCATAACTTTATTTTCATTGTAGGTAAGGATTTGTTTAACACTGTATCTGTTTCCTGTTTCTGCTATAACAAATTATCATAAATTTAATTGTTTAAAATAGTATAAAATCATGGTCTTAAACTTCTAGATGTTAAAATCTGAAATCAGTCTCACTGGGTTAAAACTCAGGTTTTTGGTAGGGCTACCATCCGTCTAGTCAAGGCTATGGTTTTCCCAGTGGTCATGTATGAATGTGAGAGTTGGACTGTGAAGAAAGCTGAGCGCCGAAGAATTCATGCTTTTGAACTGTGGTGTTGGAGAAGACTCTTGAGAGTCGCTTGGACTGCAAGGAGATCCAACCAGTCCATTCTGAAGGAGATCAGCCCTGGGATTTCCTTGGAAGAAATGATGCTAAAGCTGAAGCTCCAGTACTTTGGCCACCTCATGTGAAGAGTTGACTCATTGGAAAAGACTCTGATGCTGAGAGGGATTGGGGGCAGGAGGAGAAGGGAATGATAGAGGATGAGATGGCTGGATGGCATCACGGACTCGATGGACGTGAGTCTGAGTGAACTCCTGGAGATGGTGATGGACAGGGAGGCCTGGCATGCTGCGATTCATGGGGTCGCAAAGAGTCGGACACGACTGAGCGACTGAACTGAATTGAACTGACAATCCTTCTGAAGGCTCTGAAGGATGATTTGTTTCCATGTGTTTTCCAGCTTCTAGGGGATGCCTACACTCCTAGGATGTGGTCTCTTCTTCCATCTCTAAAGCCAGCAGCATAACATCCTCTAATCTCTCTCTGATTCTGACTTCCTCTTCTGCCTCCCTCCTCTATCCTAAAGGTCCTTTGTAATTACATAGCACCTATCTGGATAATCCAAAAAAGTCTCCTATTTTAAGATCAGCTACTTAACAACTTTAATTCCATCTGTTTTTTTAATTCCCTTTAGCCATAAAACATGACATATTTAAAAATTTTGTGGATTAGTATGGGGACAACTTTGGGAGCCATTATTCTGCTTATCACAAAAACACAAGCCAAAGAGTTATTAGATACTTTGTTTAACAATAAGTAACTCATCAAGCATATATGCAGATAGTCAGGCACTAATCATGATTTTATTTTGTTGTAGGATTACAACTCCTTATTTGGCTAAATGGCTTCATGTGTACTCTTAGAATAATGCCATTTTTGACCTCTCCTGTAAGTCAAATACATATAAACATCTAACTCAAGGTGTTCAAATGCTTCTAAAGACATACATTTTCTCTAATGGTGTATCATTTACCTGAGATCTCTCTACACTTTTACCATTTCCCAGACTTTGCTAATACCTATCAGTTTTACCAACACATAACATATTGTTGGTGGAAAAGGAAATGGCAGCTCACTTCAGTATTCTTTCCTGGAGAATCCCATGGACAGAGGAGCCTGGCAGGCTACAGTCCATGGGCTCACAAAGAGTTGGACATGACTGAAGCGACTTAGCAGGCAGTAGGCAACATATTGTTGAACTTGACTATCTGAATAAAATTAGCTTGATATTTAAAATAAAATGCAATAACTATAGGAAAGTCACTAAAGCAAAGTAGAAGACACTGTCCAAAAGTAAGCTCTGTGAAGAAGACAGGTTGAATTTTTTTTAAAAAAAGGGCAGAACAGACTCTTGTTTCCTACTGAGATAAAACTTCTAGTTTGAGTTTGGTTTAATCACCTGAAAGATGAGACTCTTAAAAAAACTAAGTGTATCAAACTCAAAAGGATGTTGGGAAATTTTTCCATATTATTAATCTGTGTGTGTATACATGTATGTTTACTTGTGTATCGAAGATGACAAATTCACTTTGACAATGAAGAAGAATTTGAGGAGTCTTTTGTTTGATTTTTATGTAGGGATCATAATGATACTCAGTTCAGTTCAGTCATTCAATCATGTCCGACTCTTTGCAACCTCATGAACTGCAGCATGCCAGGCCTCCCTGTCCATCACTAACTCCCAGAGACTACTCAAACTCAGGTCCATTGAGTTGGTGATGCCATCCAACCATCTCTTCCTCTTTCATCCGCTTCTCCTCCTGCCTTCAATCTTTCCCAGCATCAGGGTCTTTTCAAATGAGTCAGTTCTTCACATCAGGTGGTATTGGAGCTTCAGCTTCAGCATCAGTCCTTTCAAAGAATATTCAGGACTGATTTTCTTTATGATGGACTGGCTGGATCTCCTTGCAGTCCAAGGGACCCTCAAGAGTCTTCTCCAACACCACAGTTCAAAAGCATCAATTCTTCAGCACTCAGCTTGCTTTATAGTCCAGTTCTCACATCCATACATGACTACTGGAAAAACCATAGCTTTGACTACATGGACCTTTGTTGGCAAAGCAATGTCTCTGCATTTTAATATGCTCTCTAGGTTGGTCATAACTTTTCTTCCAAGGAGTAAGCATCTTTTGATTTCATGGCTATAGTCAACATCTGCAGTGATTTGGGAGCTCAAAAAAATAGTCTGTCATTGTTTTCACTGTTTCCCCATTTATTTGCTATGAAGTGATGGGACCAGATGCCATAATTTTAGTTTTCTGAATGTTGAGTTTTAAGGCAACTTTTTCACTCTCCTCTTTTTCACTTTCATCAAGAAGCTGTTTAGTTCTTCTTCGCTTTCTGCCATAAGGGTGGTGTTATCTGCATATGTGAGGTTATTGATATTTCTTCCTGCAATCTTGATTCCAGCTTGCGCTTCATCCAGCCCAGCGTTTCTCATGATGTACTCTGCATATAAGTTAAATAAGCAGGGTGACAATATACAGCCTTGAGGAACTCCTTCCCGATTTGGAACCAATCTGTTGTTCCATGTTCCAGTTCTAACTGTTGCTTCCTGACCTGCATACAGATTTCTCAGGAGGCAGGTCAGGTGGTCTGGTATTCCCATCTCTTTAAGAATTTTCCAGAGTTTGTTGTGGTCCACACAGTCAAAGGCTTTGGCATAGAAAGCAGAAGTAGAGGTTTTTCTGAAAATCTCTTGCTTTGTGATACTAGTTTACCTTAAAAATTGCCAGGACCAAAGAGCCTCACTTTTGCAAAGGTAGGATGTCAGTTCACCAAATAGAACAAAGTACTTGCAAGATTTGGAGAACCCACATAAAATATGTTATAAAAGTTGTAATACTTCTACCATCCCATGGGCTTAGGTCTAAGTTAAATTTCTACTTTTCAGTCTTATCATCAGTGCAGTTTATTTAAACATTAACACAGTTCTTTTTGCTTATTGTCTAAAATGGGTTTTATCCATTTTAACTTATACTTGTTGGGCTCACTCTATCCAGATTCTTTAGAACATGAAACTGTCCTGCCACCTTCAGCATTATGATGAATCTAAAAGAACACTTGAATGAGTTTCAAATACAGAATTTAGTCCTTAGGTTAGCTACCACCAACTCTGTAAGCTTGGAGAACTTTTTACGTTCAACCCCAGTTTGTGTGCTTAGTCACTTCAGTCGTGTCCCACTCTTTGCAACCCCATAGGCTGTAGCCCACCAGGCTCCTCTGTCAATGAGATTTTCTTGGCAAGAATACTAGAGTGGGTTGCCACGCCCTCCTCCAGGGGATCTTCTTGACACAGGGTTTGAACCTGTGTCTCCTGCATTACAGGTGAATTCTTCACCACTGAGCCACCTAGGAAGCCTCAACCCACTTAGTTATATGTAAAATATATCCTTAAATTGAGGGTATTGGACACCTTCAGTGTCAATTGTTTATGAATTGTGTTATGTAGATCCTTGAGTCATAGAAATGCCTCAGGCACTGTTAGGGTGAAGAAGAGAAGGTGAGAAAGAGAAGACAGACTCCCTTGCACCTCATTCTATGACAGCAGTGATCTGATTACTTATTGAAATTGGCAACTTAGATCATTGGTATTCATAAATGACTCAAGAATCATGTTAGATTTTGCCTAAGTTATCAATTAAAAAAAACAAATTAAAAAATAGGCACATGAAGACATTATATAAATTGATTTTCTTTGATTTCTGAACTATTTGTCTTTGATATGGTAGGTTAATCAGCAGAGCTCTAGCCTAAATATGGTTGCATATGGAGAAAGAAATAAATCCACTATCTTTACACTATTTAGCAACTGTTTGAGATTTAAGAATCAGCCAAATCTTTCTTTGACTATAGAAAGATGACCTTCAGTGCTAGGTCTTGAAAAAGATAAGAGGAACTTGGAGCTGCTTGTGGAATCAGAGAGTAAGGATGTGCTCACATGGATGGAAGATGGCAAAGAACAAAGGAGCCGACCTAGACAAGCTCTCACTGGCCAAGGCTGACACAGTTCAAGAAACCAAATAAATAACAGTGGTATTGGATTATAATCCATACACTAAAATAAATATCCACATCACCTCCTTACTGTTATAAATAAATAATTGAATAAATAAATGGGGAGAGGGAGCAACTCATTCTCACAGCAGAATTCCAATCAGTAAGTGTAGAAGGAATGAAGGAAGTCACCATTAGGACATCACAGTAGTAATCATTGCCCTCAAGCTCCAAGGGATGCTAAAATTATTGAACAAAAGTTTGAGGAGAAACAGAATATTTTCATAGTATCAATGTGTTGGTCCCCAAATAGTTGCTAATTATGGGGAAAAAACAGTAAGTTAACAGTAAAGAAATCTAACAGACTACACTTTCACCAGATGATTGTCTTATATTAGAACCCTGAAAATTGTAATGAGTTCCACTATTTCTCCACTCAAAATGATGTTCAATGCATTTCAAGCCAGTCTTAATGGTATTATTCTAGAACTTTGTTAACATTAATTCTATGGGCTTTCCTAATGGCTCAGTGGTTAAAAAAAAAAAAAAAGCATCTGCCAGTGCAGGAGGTGCAAGTTTGTCTCCTGGGTCAGGAAGATCCCCTGGAGGAGAAAGTGTCAGCCCTCTTCAGGATTCTTGCCTAAAAACCCTCCGTAGAAAGCGTCCATAGGGTCACAAAGAGTCAGACACAACTCAGCAACTGAAGAACAACATAATTCTACAGTCAGCCTTAAAAATTTGGAGGAATCAAAATTTTAAAAAAGAAAGCTAAGAGCAATATTAAATCATGTTATAAAATTTTAATAATTTCAACAGTATCCTAAGGAAATGTGGAATAGAATAAATAACCTAGAATCATCTATAATAAAAAGAAGAAATAGAATAAATATTGAATGAATTTGTAAATCTTAATACATTATATACAGAAAAAAATTCTTTTAAAAATACTCTATTTAATTAGCTCACATAAGCAATAAGTTCCAAAATATTAAAGGATAAAAAGGAAAAAAATAAAACCATAAAATCCTTGAAGAAAGCAGAGGCATGAGTGTGTTTTTAACAAATATTTAGGTCAGGAAGGACTTTTGGGATGAGTTCATTTACCAAAGAAAAGACAAAATTGATTGCATAACAACAAATCCCTATTCCACATAAAAATTATAAGCCAAATGTGAAACCATGAAAAATTCTTGCAATAAATGTAGTAGTAAAAGGGAATAATTTTTTAAACCCACACAAAACCATTCATTTATTTACACATTCAACAAATACTTATTGAGCAACTCTTCTTTGACAGGCTAGAATACAGTGGCAAACAAACTGGATTGCTCCCAATTAGAAGCTTAGATTCTAGTGGTGCAGGTTGGAAGCCATTAGCCAATAAGCAGACAGTACCTAAGATCATGGTAGCATCTTAGAGAAAGAAAATGGTGGTTGAGAGAAAAATGAGGAAGGGCAAGGTTACTTTGTGCCAGGTGGTCAGGAAAGATGCTGATGCTGTGTCATCTGAGCAAAGACCCTGGGAAAATAGGGAGAAGCTGGGGAGATGTCTGCAAAAGGAGCTTCCTAGTAGCAGGAGCAAGAAGGAGACAAGGGCTCAGGTAGGAGCTGCCTTGCCCACCCAAGACTGGTGAGGTGTCCAGGGTTGAAGCCCCTGAGAAAGGGAAAGAGGAGCATGGGCAGCTTAGCTGGTTAACTGGCTCACCAACAGCCTGGTAGACCTTTTGTAAGGTCTTTGTAGACTTTGGTTTTTATTTTGAATGAAGTGTGAACCATTGGGAGGGTTCAGAATTTTAAAATTAAAAATTTCATTTGTTCAGCAAAGATGTATTGAATGCTTTGTACCAGGCATTAGTCTGAGAACAGCTGATATAGAAGTCAGTAAATCCCTGACTTCACAGTCTTATATCCTAGTAAGGGAAGACATGTAAGAAACAAATAAATAACTGATTGAATTAAACAGGCCCTTGGATGGAGCAAGAGATGTGGAATAAAGCACAGAAAATAAAGCAAGCTGGGGTGGGGATTAGCCCGGGAAGGCTTCACCAAGAAGAGATAGCAGGGTGTGACCTAAGCTTTTGAAAGTCATTCTGCCTCCCTGTGGAAAATCACGTGGGCATGGGGCAGGGTAGGGCAGGGCAAGGGAGGGGACAGTGAAAGGGATTAGGGGCAACTGCAATATCCAAGCAAGAGAAATACTGTCCCAAATCAGAGTAAGGGGGGCTTTTTTATGTTTTTGTATATTTCTGAGATACAATCAACAGAATGTTTAAATGTGTTCATTTTTTGGTCTTTATTGAATTTCTTACAATATATCCCCTTTTTTTGTTTTGGTTTTTTGGCCATGAGGCATGTGGGATCTTAGCTACGCAACCAGGTCCAAACATGAACCTGCTGCAATGGAAGGCATTCTTAACCACTGGACCACCAGGGAAGTCCCTGAATGTGTTCATTTTCAAGTGCCTAGTTAGATAGACAGGAGGTGATGAAAGCAAGAAAGCAGGCAATGGAGCAGGTTTTTAATGCAGGTAAGAAACTAGACATCAGTAACCTGTTTTCATTGCCCGGGAAGCTGAGAGATCTAACTTGAGTGGGATGTAGAGTCATGTGGATTTTTGGCTTCCTGGATGCTTCTGGCTTCATTGAACAGACCTTAAATTGACTTAAATGAGGATATGTATTATTTCACATAACAGAAAGTCCAGAAGAGGGGTAAGGGGTGAGCCAGTGCCAGGGCAATGCACCACTTCTTTCTGGTTCCTTCCTCTGCTCTCAGGGCATCAGTTTCATCCTATCACCGGTTTCTTTACGGTCCCAAGATGGCTGCCAGCAGCAACAGAGCAACACGATTTCTTGTTTACTGTGGTGGTGGGAAGGGGTTGAGGGTAGAATCTCTTCCTAGTCGATGCAGGGTTAGCCTTTTCCTGTATAGCTAGGTCCCAAACAGCCTGGAGCCTGCTCATCTCTGCACTGATATTAGCAGGGGGATGAAATGTCCCCAGTGGGCTTGGGCCAGTCCTGTACAGTGAAGAGATGGCAACCACAACACCCATTACAGAACAGGACAGGAAGTGAATGCACCCATTACAGAACAGGAGCAGAATGCAAGACAAGCCTGAACCAGGGGAGGTCAGTGAGTCAGGTTTTCTCCCCAGGCAGTGAGACTCCTGAAGCAGTTAGGTGATAAAATGAAAAACTGAGTGTGATTAACATCATTGTTGTCATCGTCATCATCACCACCACCTCCATCACCATCACGGTAACCATTGTTAGGAAGGTATCGGCTAGACCCAAGAATCCAAGTGCTGCCTACTTGGAGTATCAGGCTGTTTTCCTACTTTTAGTCACTCTGTGTGAAATTGTTGTTCTTACTCATGTTATATTATTAAATCTTGGATTTATTTTTTAAAAAATGAGTTTTTTTTTTTTTTTAAAGGAGGAGGGGCAAGTATAATATCACTGTGGTCCATTGTTGCCCGTGTTGAACAAAGTTGGGAACATGGGGATTGATCCAAGCCATCAGTGCTAAAGAGGGCTCCCAACCTTGAAGTAGCATCTCCAGTCTAAGCAACAACTGACTGCAGTGTGTAACTTTGAATATGTAATCTTCATTTATCTGGAAGAAGGTTTGGAGAGATTTTGACATATGTCTGTGCAAGTCCTTTGCAGTTGGCTTCTCTAAATGTTTATATAAAATACCTGCATTGCTCTTTGTTCCTTGTGGTACAACAGGAAAAAGAGAATGGGAAAGGATAAAGGAAGACAGAAAAGAAGAACGAAAGGAAAGATGGAGGCAGGGAGGGAGGAAGAGAAGAGAGAAAGAGGCAGCATTGGAAGATTCCAGAGCTTTTCTGAGACCAGTGAAATGCCGAAGTCCCAGAGGAGATGACCCCCTTCTCCTACTTCAGTGGGTCCCTCACATCCTTCTGGACAGAGGAGCAGTTGTAGACTTGGGGTGTCCACATCTAAAATAGAAGTGGACTGTTGTCTAGATTGGAGTGAGAATTCCTTCCACTTTTTTAAAGTGTAACTTCCTAAAACACAGAGAGAGAGTCTCAGAGACTCCCAAGGGTTTCTGTAATCGGAGGTAGACTGTACTTATATTCTCCATGCTCCCTGGAAAATGCCTCCTCACGCGATGAACGACTGAAGAAAAGCTCAGAAAGTTCACCAACACCAGGGAGCTGTGAACGAGGAGCATAGGGAATGCTGAACGTGGGAAGCGTTCCGTGCCAACTCCTCTGCAGACCGAGTACTTTCATGTCTGTTATAAATTGGTTTCAAATGGTTAAAATATATAATGACATTAAAAGGGGCTCACTTGTTCAGTGCTTTGAGGAATTTCAGACACACAACTCCTATTTATTTGTGGGAGTAGGGTGACTTGCTTCCTCTGGAGCCCTTTGAAAATGAGCCCCTGTGTGTTAATATAATGTTGAGATGGAGAGAATTCATAACAGATTTTATCATACAACCGGCTTGGCGTAAACTTCCTTCCCCAAACAACAATAGCCCCTTGCTCTCGGGGGCTTACTTACAGTTCCTACTTTAATGTCCAACAGCAGGTCCCCTCGGCATAATTTTAAGTGAAGCACTTTCAAAACAATTTATTCCCACAAACCCCCCTTTGGCAGCTCTTTCTTCTTTTATCTTTTTCCTTCTGTGGCCCTTTGTGTCATCTTTCCCTTTCTGCTGGCACCTGTCGCCTCTAGGTTGCTATGCCCTGTGAACAGTGGCCTAGGTTTTCCTTCTGTGTCAAATCATGCCCTCACTTATTCCCATAGTCTTGATACCTCTGTTTATTCTAGAACTATGTAAATGAAAATGGGAAGGCGATTGTCTGCCCAAGGAAATATCAAAATAAAACTATACATACATACACTGTTCAAGTTTGACCATTGGGAGGCTAAGCTCAGAAAATCATTTCCACTATTAGGAAGAAGCAGTGACTATTTGAATGTAGCAGCAACTCTCATTGTCAGTTTCCAATTTTCACGCTATCCCAAACTAGCTTCCTCAAGAAACTGAACTTGCCTCTCGCTTATTTGAAGCTCCAACACCTCTGAATTTACCTCTAGTGTAGCACTCAAAACTCATGATAAAATTCACTAGCTTTATTAATATATCCACCTGGTGGAAATTCCCCAGGAGGTCTTTGGGTATAATTATTACTTTCAGTCCTAAAAATCTGTCCTAATGCCAGGCACACTGTAGGTATCTAATAAATATCTGTTGAATTAATGAGTGATTTCATCAAGTAAGTAAAAAGTAAAAAATGGGGGGACCATGCCTGAGAAACTTTATAATTTTCTACAACTCAAAAACTGCACTTTAATCTTATGGCTTTTCCAATGGGACCCTGTGAAGCTAACAGTACTGATTAATTGTTACTGGAATTTGCATAAATCATTTCTGTTTTCTACTATATTTTTCATGGTGTTTCTTGTTTCAATTCAATTCAGTTGCTTAGTTATGTCCGACTCTTTGCGACCCCATGAATTGCAGCACACCAGGCTGTTCATCACCAACTCCCGGAGTTTACCCAAACTCATGTCCATTGAGTTGGTGATGCCATCCAGCCATCTCATCCTCTGTCATCCCCTTCTCCTCCTGCCCCCCATCACTTCATGGCAAATAGAAGGGGAAACAGTGGAAACAGTGGCTGACTTTATTTCTCTGGGCTCCAAAATCACTGCAGATGGTGATTGCAGCCATGAAATTAAAAGATGCTTACTCCCAGCATCAGGGGCTTTTCCATTGAGTCAACTCTTCACATCAGGTGGCCAAAGTATTGGAGTTTCAGCCTCAACATCAGTCCTTCCAAAGAGCACCCAGGACTGATCCCCTTTAGGATGGACTGGTTGGATCTCCTTGCAGTCCAAGGAACTCTCAAGAGTCTTCTTCAACACCACCATTCAAAAGCATCAATTCTTTGGCATTCAGCTTTCTTCACAGTCCAACTCTCACATCCATACATGACCAGTGGAAAAAACATAGCCTTGACTAGACAGACCTTTGTTGGCAAAGTAATGTTTCTGCTTTTTAATATGCTGTCTAGGTTGGTCATAACTTTCCTTCCAAGGAGTAAGCATCTTTTAATTTCATGGCTGCAATCACCATCTGCAGTGATTTTGGAGCCCCCCAAAATAAAGTCAGCCACTGTTTCCACTGTTTCCCCTTCTATTTGCCATGAAGTGATGGGACTGGATGCCATGATCTTAGTTTTCTGAATGTTGAGCTTTAAGCCAACTTTTTCACTCTCCACTTTCACTTTCATCAAGAGGCTTTTTAGTTCCTTTTCACTTTCTGCCATAAGGGTGATGTCATCTGCATATGTGAGGTTATTCATATTTCTCCCAGCAATCTTGATTCCAGCTTGTGCTTCTTCCAACCCAGTGTTTCTCATGATGTACTCTGCATAGAAGTTAAATATTGTAACTATTTCTATTTGTGTATTATTGGGTATTTATAAGTATTTACTAATATTATATAGGTAATATACTAAAGAATTATAAACATAAGTATTGTATTATGTAAAGAGTTGATCACGACTTAGTGACTGAGCAACAAGAAATTATATTACACACATACTTAAATATAATTTTGAAAAGAAGTGTTATATCCTATCTAGTAGCCCAAGCTCCCTGATATTTCTAAAATATCTTACTTTCTCTAATGAGAGTGCATTTCTTCCTAAAGAGAGATAAGTGTTTTAAAGCTGCAATGTTGCTGTTAGCTAAAGGACTTCTCACATGTTTTTTTTTATATATTAATAGATATTTAAATTACAAATCAGTGTGGTTGGTTCTGTCAGGGAGCTTTTGAATCTCAGGGTAAAATTAGCAAAATTAGCATTTTGCCTCAACAGCACAAGCAAGGTGGTCAAAATGCTCATGGTGTTAAATCCATCTGGAAGTAGCCTCCTTTTTTTTTTCTGCCTCTGCCAGTTCTGTAAGAGGAAATAAAGAGATTCTCTCAGTTCGATGAAAATAAAATTGTAAAGTCATTTACTCAGTTTTTTCCTTTCTTTTTTTTTTTTTTTGAGGATGACTGAATAGTATTTGGTGACAGTCTCCTCTGCCATCAGTGGCAAGGACAAGAATGAGAAATAGAACACAGCCCTGGCCAAGTCAATACAACAAACTGTCAGTTTGTCAAACCCTACAGACCAAGAAAAAGCCTACTGAGAAGATGGTTTTATAACTTTAGAAGTGGTTACTTTGATGTCACATCTTCAAAACCAATACAGAATTGTAAAGTAAAAAATAAAAATAAATAAATAAATTAATTAAAAAAAAATAAAAATAAAAAAAATAAAAGCAAATAATGAGTTAGGAGGCCCTTAGGGAGTCACTAGTTACTTGGCCAAAAAATTAAGGACCTAACCAAGCTATGATTTGGAATGTGAAAGTCTGACTGAATTAACCAATAGCTTTGGTGTCCACATAGCTCTTTTTTCATCACTTTTTGCTTTCTCCCTTTATTTCTCTTTCCTCACACCCATACCATTTAGGTACTTAAGTGACCAAAAGTCATACAAATCCAGGTTCCTTCCTCTAAAGCTTATTTGTGCTCTCACTTCAGGCACCAACATGACAACACCTCCACCCAATTTCAGCAAAATATCAAACCATCTCCTTTCGTACCCCACCCCCACCCCTGCCCATAACCAGAAACAGTGACAGGGTTATCTTGAAAATGAAGGAGCTGTCAGATACTGTTAGACTTTCCAGATCTTGAAAAAATGCATCTTCTCGGCAAACTGTACATTCAGTTAGCAAAGCATCCATGTGACCAATTCCATGTGTTCAAGTTCTGACACATCTGGATGCTGCCTGCAACTCTTTGTGCTACGCGCCATTTATTCATCATACAAACAAATTTATCATGTTATGAACTCTAGGCAGACCTCTTTGTTATGGTCAGACTTAATACAATGAATTTTAAAAACTACCTTTTGCCTCCCCAGGTTCAGACTTAGAATATGGTCTCAGAATCTGATGTAGCTTGTCAAAATGAAAGAAAAAGTTCCAGTAGATGAAAAGTTACTATTCCCAAAGAAAAGCTACCATACCAAGATGGGACTCTAGGCTCAGAAATAACGGATTTGAGGCTTTGAAACAAAGGAATGAAACTGGTTCCAGTTACTTCCTGTAATGTGTTCATTTTCACTTGTGGAAAATGATGATTTCCAAACATAACAGTCTGAATCCAAGAACCTTACTGAATATTTGTTCAACTGTTGTCTGAAAAAAGTTTGGCTTTCACACTTCACTTACCACCCATGGATTCAGGAAAGACTAAACAGGCAATTCAAGTGTAGTCCAGTTTATGAAGGAATAGATTGCACCTTGGTGACTTTCAATCCCTTCTCCTTCCAGAAGTATCTTTGCTAAAGGTATATTCCTTTTCTAAAAGTTCAAAAGAAGTTTGCATATAAATGCACCAACATCTATACCAATATATATGGTATTTTCAAAGTCCATTTTAAAGAAAAGAAAGTGTAGATTTTTTTTCTGATTGCATATAATTGGTGATACTCCCTGCTATGTCATGGATATGTTGAGCTGCATTAAAGTCTGCTATTAGGAATAATTAGTATAACATCAACTCTTTATTCTGAAATTTAAGCTGAAAATTGAGAATTAAAGGAAAGAAATAAACATAATCCTGCCTTTTTTTGAAGAAACTGTAGTTCATTTCCAGTTGATCAAACAAGGCTCTTTTCTCATAAGAGAATTCTAGCTAACAAGTGAAAATTGTAGAATTTAAAAATAATTTCTTCACAATAAATGAAGGAATAGATTTCAACCTGTTGACTTTCAATCTATCTTCCACCTAACAGTTGATAATTTCATGAATTATCTGTGCAAGTTCATTACATTAATAAGTGAAGAAATGGAATTGTCTGCAACCTCCAGTGATTCAGGCAAGGAACATGAGTGGATGCCAAAACTATTAGGTGAAAATTGTTGGGGGCTAAGATACTTATAGGTGCCAAAGAATTATCCCAAAGAGTGATTCACTCATCACAAAGAGGAAAATGAACTTTAAAATGAGATCAGTCACTGCCAGAGCCAAGTGATCAAATTTAGCAACACTGCTAGAGAGAAACTAGGAATTATGGTAGCTCCTGTTATGATGTGACATAGGTACAGAGTCAGTTTAAATATTCTTGCAAAGAATATTTACAAGAATCTAGTGAAGCATTTATATAAAACTATTATCTACTTCACAGGAAAAAGAAGGGGTAGAAAACCAAACTAGGCAATCAAACAAAAGGAAACACCCAACCAAATCCCAGGTGTCAAACCACTAGACTGATCTCTTAAAAAATGTTTGGAAGACTAGTCTAGATTTTAAAAGCTAAGAAAGAAAACAAATGTGACACAAAACTTAATTGGATTCATGTCAATGTATGGCAAAACCAATACAGAATTGTAAAGTAAAATAATAAATAAATAAATTTAAATTAAAAAAAAAACTTAATTGGACTGTGGTTCAAAAATTATAAAAAAAATTTAAGGTACAATGGAGAAAATCTGAATATAACTCAGAACTAGAAGATATTAACGAATCACTGTTCATTCTTTTAAGAGTGATATTACATTGTGGTCATGTAGGAAAACATCATTTTGGGAAATGCTGGAGTATTTAGGAGTGAAAAGTGAATATTGCTTTGAATTATTTTCACATATCAGGGTCTCTTAACTTCACCATGACTGACATTTTGGGTTGGAAAAATCTTTACTGAAGGAGAATGTCCTGTCCATTACAGGATGTTCAACAGTATCCCTGACCTCTGCCTTCTAGGTATCAGCATCCCATACTTACTTTGCCTCCAAGTTGTAACAACCGGAAGTCTCTTCAGGCATTATTAAATGTCCCTTTGAGGGCAAAATTGTCCCTGATCAAGAAACACAGATTTATATAAAGCAAAAATGTATAGCTAAATAATTACAGCAAATTGTTAACAGTTGTTGGATCTAGGTGTATGGGTTTATGAGTAATCATCAAGCTATTCTTTCAACTATGCTGCACATAGAGGCAATCAGTAGACTATTCTTTCAACTTTTCTGTAAACTTGAAAAGTTTTCTCATAAAAAGATGTGGAGAAAAATGATGTGTTGGCCTCACTCCCAGAAATTCTTAATTGGCTTTGGGTAGGGGAAAGGCATTTGTATGTTTCAAAAGGTCTCCAGGTGATTCTAATGTGCACCTAGGGCTGAGGAATACTGTATTTAAATGATTTAATAATATGCCATCAGAGTTTTGATATGACTGTAGGAAATATAAGAGGACTGAAACATAATGAAAAATAATGAAACATAACATTAATTCATACCTCATGTACATGAAATAAGAAAAATACCTTTTACCAGTTTGTATCCACAGAAGAATGTGGGATTATGAGCAAGCAGTGATGTCACACTTGCTGCTCAAAGTGTGGTCCATGCACAGTATGACATGGGAGCTTATTACAAATTCAAAATCAAGTTCCCATCCTCAGACCTACTGAAGCAGAATCTGCATTTTGAAAAAACCACTGTGTCTTTAAGTAGTCACATCTCTGAGAATTCAAGAGGCAAACAACTAATTAAAAGGTTACAAAAAAAAAATTTTTAGTCAAGTAAACCGTAGCTTATAAACACTAATTTAACTACTTGATAATTTTTATGTTGTATGCTGCTGCTGCTGCTAAGTCGCTTCAGTCATGTCCAACTCTGTGTGACCCCATAGACGGCAGCCCACCAAGCTCCCCCGTCCCTGGGATTCTCCAGGCAAGAACACTGGAGTGGGTTGCCATTTCCTTCTCCAATGCATGAAAGTGAAACGTGAAAGGGAAGTAGCTCAGTTGTGTCCAACTCCTAGCGACCCCATGGACTGCAGCCTTACAGGCTCCTCCATCCATGGGAGTTTCCAGGCAAGAGTACTGGAGTGGGGTGCCATTGCCTTCTCCATTATGTTGTGTAGTACTAGATCAAAAATCTAGTGCTCTCTTATTCCCTCTGGAAGAGTACTTTCTCTTTAGACAACTTTCTTCTCATGATCAAAGCTACCCTTAATTATTTTCTTTCTCAAAATGCATGACTACTATTCTTTTATCCTCCATAAACTAACTGAACTCACTATCAATAAATTAAAATTTTTCACTTACTTTTCTAGAACTAGAAATACCTCTAGTATTTGCAGCAGAATCATCAGTTAAAGGAAACCATGTAGCGGAAAAAGTCAAGAACATTTATTCTTTCACGTTAGGCACAGAAGTAAGATTTATCTCCACCGCTTCACATCTGAAGATTTGATCTCGTATAATGATATGGTTTATGTGTCCATACTGTCACTCTTTCCACCCTATTAGTTGAGGTAGAAATAAAGGCCAGGAAGATGGATGATCTCCAGTCTTACCCAACAGAAAATAGCTTTAAGATATACTTTCTATTCCTGCATCCTTTTCTCTGTTAAATGTTTCAAGAGATGAAATATTCATTGCATCCCTTTGACTACTTCAGAGCACAACAGGCTTCTCGTTAGGAAATATTTTTGGTAACTCTAACAAATTTTTTCCGTGTACAATTCCATCTAATTATCCTGTACTACAACCATTTAGAGTACCCAAGCCAGCCCTTCTTCTCTGTTGCTGCAGCCTCCAAATATAGCTCCTGTAGTCAGAGTCAGCTACCGCGCCCTCTCTTAGTCATAGTCCAGGTGCCTTAGACAAGGAGAATGCATCTGTCAAAATGAATCAACAATAGAGATACTGAGTAGGTGAAATACTCCTCTTTTCTCTTTGCCCCCTACATTTCATCTGAAAGATGAGGGGGAGAAGAGTTCTCTGTGATTTCTCAAGTAGAAAAGGAATTTACCTTTTACATTGCTCTACATGACTCAATATCTAATCTGCTCTTCCTTCTTAGGGATTTAAGGAATTTTTTTTTTTTTTTTTCGTAAAAGCAGCATTATTTGAATCTAGAGTTTGCTTTCTATCTTCCAGTTTTCAGAGAAATGCTGTCAATTGCATGTAAATTACTACACTATTGTTACCATTCAAAATACCAGCCATCCCATTTAGCTGGACAAGAGTAAATGTGGAGTATGGAGAGCTTCTCTTTGTCAGTTTTTTTCCCCCAATTTCTTTCATGGGATGCCCTCCTAGACCTAAGGGGTTAATTTCCTTTTAGAATTGAAAGAAATGCAAATGACGCAAAGCAAACAGAAGTAAACATTTAAATCTTCTGGTTGGAAAAGGCTATGTAGTTAATTAAAAAAAGAGGAAGCAACCACTGGTTTGCATGAGAATTTGTGGGAAGGCTGCCCATTGTTAAATTAGGATCATCCATTCAGTGCTGAATTTGATTTCACCACACTCCTTGCTTTAGTTCTTGAGTGGGAGCTAAGCCAGCTTTGAGATTTACAATCTTTCCCATCTGCTTGTGCCAACACATGGATCTTGGGAAGGTGTTCCATGGTGTTTAAGATGTTTTCAATAAGAAAAACCTGTTGGTGGGGTAAGTGCACTTTTTGTCCCCTCCTTTTAACTTTCAATTGGCTATGAACTTGGCTTCTTTGTTCTTTCATGACTAATATTACCATCTGTGACATTACATATCAACAGAACAATGTAACATATTAAGCACAGGAAAGCTTTGGAATGCTTGAGTTCATCCAAGCATTTGTTGCTCAAAGTTCCAGGCTGCTTTCTAGCCACCTGAAGCATTTCCCAAGTTCCTACTGACATAGTATCATATAATTAATCAAAGCATTTTTGTCTCATTAAGAATTGGAAACACAAAGCCTCTGTCATAGCAATGTTTGGTGAGCTGTCTTTAATAACAACGCTTAACCAAAAAAGCTTTGGCCATCATTGGCTGTCTCAGCAGGAAGGACTTTCTGGAGCTCTCTTAACTCCAAGGAGAAGCAGCTACTGACAGTATCATCTTGATTCCCTTTTACAAATGAATTTAAAGTTCTGCAGGATAATCATCAATCATAGATCAGAAGCTATGACATCTTTCTCCACAGATCATGAATTTATCCAAAGCAGGGCTTGAGACCAGGCTGGGAGATTGATAGTGAGCAGCCTGGGGAAGAAAGACACAGGGAGCTAAGGTAAAGAGTGTGAAAAATTAACTTATTACAGTAGATTGAGCTTCAAGGATCCAAAGTGAATAGCCTTGTGCTTAACTATGTATCTACTTTTCAAATTCATTTTATTAATTTGCACTTATACAACCTAAGCTAAATGAAGAAATTAATCAATCTTCTTTTTCATGTGCTGATACCACGGCACCAAGCACAGGTTTCTGTATTGTTTCCATGTTCTTATACTAATGGGTTCCTTCACTGGTTTGGGTTTGGGTTTAGGTTTCTTGAAAGTGGGCTTTCCCAGGTGGCATAGTGGTAAAGAATCCACCTGCTAGTGCAGGAGATGCGAGAGACACAGGTTCAATCTTTGGGTTGGGAAGATCCCCTGGAGAAGGAAATGGCAACCCACTCCAGTATTCTCGCCTGGAAAACTCCATGGACAGAGAAATCTGGCAGTCCACAGTCCATAAGGTCACTAAGTGTTCGACATGACTGAGCGAGCCACATGCATACACACTTGAAAGTGAAAATGTGATGGGAAAGTTGGTTGCCATCTAGAAGCACTGTTGGCTCTTACTGTAAAAGCAGGTGGATCACACACATGGGATATGACAGAGTCCTAAAAATGCCACTGACGAAAATTGCCAGATCTGGAACATTCCTGACAGGACAGTGACTTGCCATCAAAGATTACTATATTGTCAAAAATGAAGAATTGCATAGCTACTGGTGGCAGGCTAACATTTTCTATGACTAGATATTATCAATGTTCTCATTTTATTGTTTGTTTTGTAAATGTTCTTATACATTTACTTTCTTCTATTACATGTTTATCTGCTGTTCAGATGAATGTGATATGTCTGAATAAAACATATAAATGCATTTTCTCATCCTGCCAAAGGAGTGTTTTCCAATTTGTGGGGTTTAATTCATTGATGGATCATGAAATCAATTTAGAGAGCCTTGAATAGCATTTTATAAAGAAATAGAATAGAGTAAAAAATATCCATGTGTTTTGTACACAATAAAAATAAATAATATTTTATGCAAATGTTTAGTTTATTATTTTCTACATACATTTTTAAAAATACATACACATACTGAGTCATGCTAAAACATGTATTTCTTATTTTGGATCTTGGTCACGGTTCAGAAGCCACTGCCGTAAACTAGACTTCTAATTTTTCCTTCATTTCTGAGAATATTCAATGTTCATATGATGCATTTTATTGAAAAATAACCATAACCTCAGTTGAGAGGTGGACTGGGTGATCACGCAAAGGTAATTCAGCCTGTTCTGCTGCCTTGGAACAAACCCAATCCCAACCCTGAGGAAGGATTGTAGAATGCAGAAAATATCGTGATTGAACCATTTTTCTTTTCCTGACCAGGTAATCACTGAGTGCCTAATATGTGCTTGGCCCTGTCTCCAGCCTGCCCCTGACTCCCAAACTCCATCCAGACACCAGAAATATCTTTCTAAAATGCAACCTAATGTTTTCACTTCTGTCTTTAAATGCTTGAAACATTGGTTGGAGAAGTAGAGTGATTGTGCAGAGTCATATGACAAACCATAGTGAGGCGTTGTCTTAGCTTTTTACTCTGCACCTCATCATCTGCTCATCTCAAAGTCTGCCCTACTCTGTCATGTTCTACTTGTAGGACACTTTCCCACCTGTCATAAAGTTTTCTCTTTAAGAAGCCTAGAAGACCTAGGAGAGCACTAACCATCCAGCCTAATCCTTGCCTGTTTGTCTTAGAATGGAGGTCTTGAATCCACCATTAGTGAAGTCAGTCCACTTTGGTTTTTCCTATTTACTTCCTATCATATTTCCTACTTATGACAGCAATGTGACAGATGCTTTCCAGGGACTCTTGCTTATGTTGTTATAGTTACTAGCACTGGTGTGCTGGTGAATATTTAACAGTCAGTGGAGAGGGAGTAGGGTAGATTAAGAAAAACCTGATTGGTAGCATTTGCCGATTTCCTTGGTGTAAATATTTCCACTGTGGTTAGTTTCAACTTCCATCATGGTGTCAGAGAATGTAGAGTTAGGAAGAGGTGCACCATAGCAGATCATTAGATTCTAACATATCCATCCTATAGGGCTTTGCTGGTGGCTCAGTGGGTAAAGATTCCACCAGCAATGCAGGAGATCCAGGTTTGATCCCTGAGTGGGGAAGATCTCCTGGAGAAGGAAAAGGTGACCCACTCCAGTATTCTTCCCTGGCAAATCCCATGGACAGAGGAGTGTGGCAGATTACAGTCCATGGGGTCTCATGAGTTGGACATGAGTTACCAGCTACACCACCACCACCATCCATCCTACAGATAAAATACACAGCAGTAAAATATCATCAAATAGTTAGTCAGGGATGCACTTTGAGTATTTATTACATTTGTCTCTAATGTAATTTAATTCTAAGTTTATATAATTTAATTTTTAATAATGCCTATGTTTAACAATTAATTTGCAGAACTCTCTAAAGTTTTCCCCTGCATAATCATCACAATTTATGTTACTCTGTCTTCCACTGGGATCTCCCTATAGAAATAGAAACATCCTTAAAGATAGGCTTTCAGAAGAGTAGTCCTTTCCAATTTATTTGTTACAGAAATTCAAGAGTGGGAAGAATTTTTGTATCCTCTAAAAAAAAAGAACAAATCTTTCTTCAGGGCATATTTTGTACCATTTCTATTCTCTCCTCCTTCTCTTACCCTACAATCCCAAACACACTCTTAAAAAAATAAAGCTTATTTTAGTTTAAAGGCATTCAGGAAAATGTTTTTATAAATATTATAAAAACAGGAATTTTTACACAAATCAAGAAAAATCAAGCTCATTTGAATATTTAAAATTAAAGATGTACCTTACTCTTGCATTTATAATTTCCTACCCCCAAATCTTTGAGACCCTTTTCTACTTAGGATGAGGTTTTAAAGGCAATTATAATTGCCTGGAGTGGTTTATTTCAGCAGCTGCCATGAGAAGATAGAGAGGATTAATGACAAGAGCTGTGTATACTCTGAGCTTGAGGTGTTGGATTAATGAATGAATGGGGCTGTTTGTTAATCCTGCCTCAGATAAACACATGTCAAAATGTGAGCAGTTGGGAAACCTGAACAGGTTAGAGTCAGAGATGAAGCATTCAAGATCCCTTTAGAGCTGGAAGCATTTTCTAGATGCTTGCTCTCTCCTGACACTTGGTTCCTGTCTATGGCAGCAGAGAAAGCCCAGAGAAAGTGGCATTTGGGAGACCACTTGATGTCAGTGAATAAATAATCACTAAGAATGAATCGGACTGAAATGCTAATTTCACACTTTATTCTGAAATAGTTTATAAAATGTGTCCAGCACAATTTGTAGTTCCCCTAATGCTTGCTCTACGCAAATTCTGAATAAATTCCTAGAGAACAGAGAAGCTGCGTCCTGCTTTCTCTCTCTCTCACTGGTGATTTGACACAATATTTTTTCTAGTCCTGGTGGAAAAAGAAAGATGTGTGGGAGGGAGGGAATCTGTCCTTCCTTGATGTTTCTCCAAAATATTTTGTTTATTCTTAACTTTCCTAAATTCCCCTGAGGCAAGGTCTATGGCCATTCTGGGCCATATACCTTTCTGTTGTAGGGCTGTCCTGAGCACTGGAGAATGTTTGACAGCATCCCTGGTCTCTACCCACTAGAAGCCAGTAGCATTCACTCCTTCCCCAGTTGTGACAACCAGTCTTCCCCTTCTATTCAGTTGAAACCACTGTCAGAGAGCTTAGGCTTTGGGGACACCAAGGATGCCACATCCATCCCCAGGACCAATCACCTCCATCAAGTGAGAGAACTGCAAGAGACTATGCAGAAATAAAAAAAGATTGCCGATTGGTATTTCAGTATTTTTGTCATGACATTTATTTCACAATTCTATTTAGGTCAAATCAAAATTGCTGGCATTGGACCATTTTGATTCCCAAATTGGGAATTTCACATGACTGAAACTGGTATTTTATAAAAACATAAAATTATGGACAAATATGGGTTTCCCTGGTAGCTCTGCTGATAAAGAATCTGCCTGTAATCCAGGAGACCCTGGTTAGATTCCTGGATTGGGAAGATGCCCTGGAGAAGGGATAGGCTACTCATTCCAGTATTCTTGGACTTCCCTGGTGGCTCAGATGATAAAGAATCTGCCCGCAATGAGAGAGACCTGGGTTCAATCCCTGGGTTGAGAAGATTCCCTGGAGGAGGGCATGGCAACCCATTCCAGCATTCTTGCCTGAAGAATCCCCCTCGACAGAGAAGCCTGGAGGTCTGCCGTGGTGTAGCAGAGTCAGACTTGACCAAGCAACTAAGCACAGCACAGCACAGCAAGGACAAGTGTCTTTACAAACTAGCCCTGGGGGCTGAGCACAAGGGGAGAAACACAATATAAAAGATAGACACACACAGAGAGTCCTCATAAATAAGTTACAAAAATAAAATAGTCATTAACATCCAACTAAATTCAAGTGCCTCTTTAGAAAGATCAATATACCTCTTTTTTTTTCCTTACAAAAGAATTCCACATTTATTTACCAAAAATATTACACCCACCTTCTGTATGTATAACATGAATCAGTTTATAAGAGACTTGAGAAAAAGTGAAAGTGTGAAAGTGTTAGTTGTTCAGTCATGTCTGACTCTGCGATTCCATGGACTGTAACCCGCCGACTTCCTCTGTCCATGGGATTTTCCAGGCAAGAATACTGGCGAGAGTAGCCATTCACTCTCCAGGGGATCTTCCCCACCCAGAGATCAAACTCGACTCTCCTGCATTGCGGGCAGATTCTTTGCCATCTGAGCCACAAGGAAGTCTTAAACGTTATTAAAGGTACCATACTGCATCATCTTCAGTTGTGGTTTTTATGGAGTGCAAAAGTTTATAAAATATACTTACCTAACCTACTCAAATCTCTATCATTTTTTGCAAAGGCTGTTAGGGTTTTGATTGGGATATTGTCTTGCGTTGAATTCTATTAGCTACTTCTAATACCTTAAAGATGAAGTGATAATATTTAGTAACCAATCCACTGACTGACTCATTAAGATCCAAAAGAAATTTCGTCACTTTAAGGCAGAAGCAACACACTCTGGGAATCTTATAAACTAGGCTAAGATAGAAATTGTTATGCACCTAAAAATTCATATGTAATATTTTTTGCAGAGATTTTTTTTCATTGAACACCAGTTGGTAATTTAGAAGCTTCATCATATTTTTAGGAAAATTTTAGAGTGAAACATGTGTTACTCTAAAATTAGTAAAATAGTAAAATATGTTGATTAGGTGTTTCAAGCAGCATAATTATCAGCTCTTTTACGGTAGAGTTTCAATGTATCTCTTTTTTAAGCTAGACCTGTGTGAACGGTGAGGGCAGCGGGAATACTGGTGGGAACAGAAGGCAGACACCCTGGTGGCCACTTCTTGGACACAGTGTTGGAGTAGGTAGGTGGCAAACTTCAGAGAAGTCAATTTTATATCCAATTGTGCTTAGGCTGTTTGTGCAATGCTATGGCACGGTGGTATATGCAAGGTGGTCCAGGCCCCACTCATCAGCTTAGTGTTGGCAATATGTAATGATGCTATCATATGGTCCAGTCACTTCCCACAGTAATACATACACACACACACGCATTTACATGTTATGTAATATATTCTTTTTCAGATTCTTCTCCATTATAAGTTATTACAAGACATTGAATACAGCTCCTGTGCTATGTACTAGGTCCCAGTTGTTTATTTTTTGATACATAGTAGTGTTGTTGTTCAGCACCTAAGTCATGTCTGACTCTTTGTGACCCCATGGACTGCAGCATGCCAGGCTTCCCTATCCTTCACTGCCTTCCAGGATTTGTTGAAATTCATGTCCATTGAATTGGTGATGCTATCCAACTATCTATTCCTCTGTCACCCCCTTCTCCTCTTGCCTTCAGTCTTTTCCAGCTTCAGGGTCCTTTCCAATAAACTGGCTCTTTGCGTCAGGTGGCCAAAACATTGGAGCTTCAACTTCAGCATCAGTCCTTCTAATGAATATTCAGGGTTGATTTTCTTTAGGATTGACTAATTTGATTTCCTTGCAGTCCTAGGGACTCTCAAGAGTCTTCTCGGGCGCCACAATTCAACAGCATCAATTCTCTGACTCTCAGTCTTTTTTATGGTCCAACTCTCACATCCGTACAAGACGACTGGAAAAACCACAGGCTTGACTATGCAGATTTTTGTCAGCAAAGTGATGTCTCTGCTTTTTAATATGCTGTCTAGGTTTCTCATAGCTTTCCTTTCAAGGAGCAAGTGTCTTTTAATCTCATGGCTGCAGTCACCATCTTCAGTGATTTTGGAGCTCAAGAAAATAAAATCTGCCACCTTTCCCACTTTTTCCCCTTCTATTTGCCATGAAGTGATGAGACCAGATGCCATAATTTTAGTATTTTGAATGTGGAGTTTTAAGCCAGCTTTTTCACTCTCCCCTTTCACCCTCATCAAAAGGTTGCTTAGCTCTTCTTTATTTCTGCCATTAGAGTAATGCCATCTGCATATCTGAGGTTGTTGATATTTCTCCCAGCAATCTTGATTCTAGCTTGTGATTCATCCAGGCTGGCATTTCACATAATGTATTCTGCACATAAGTTAAATTAACAGGGTGACAATATACAGCCTTGTCATACTCTTTTCCCAATTATGAATCAATCCATTGTTCTATATCCAGTTCTAAATGTTGCTTCTTGGCCCGCATACAGGTTTCTCAAGAAACAGGTAAGATTGTCTGGTATTCTTGTCTCTTGAAGAATTTTCCATAGTTTGTTGTGATCCACACAGTCAAAGACTTTGGCATAATCAATAAAGCAGAAGTAGTTGTTTTTTTGGAACTCTCTTGCTTTTTCTGTGATCCAACAAATGTTGGCAATTTCATCTCTGGTTCCTCTGCCTTTTCTAAACCTAGCTTGCACATCTAGAAGTTCTCGATTCATGTACTACTGAAGCGTAGCTTGAAGGATTTTGAGCATTACCTTGTGAGCAAGTAAGATGAGCACAATTGTATGGTAGTTCGAACATTCTTCAGCGTTGTCCTTCTTTGAGATTGGAATGAAAACTGACCTTTTCTAGTCCTGTGGCCACTGTTGAGTTTTCCAAATTTGCTAGCACGTTGCGTGCAACACTTTAATGACATCATCTTTTAGGATTTTAAATAGCTCAGCTGGAATTCCATCACCTCCACTAGCTTTGTGCACAGTATTGCTTCCTAAGGCCCACTTGAGTTCATACTGCAGGATGTCTGGCTCTAGGTCAGTGCCCACAACATAGTGGTCATCTGGGTCATTAAGACTTTATAAGACTTTTTTTGCATAGTTCTTCTGTGTATTCTTGCCATCTCTTCTGCTTCTGTTAAATCCTTACCATTTTTGTGCTTTATTGTGCACGTCCTTGCAGGAAATATTCCTTTGATATCTTCAAAGATAGAGATCTCTTGTCTTTCACATACTATTGTTTCCCTCTATTTCTTTGCATTATTCATTTAAGAAGGCTTTCTTATCTTTCCTTGCTATCCTCTGGAACTGTGCATTTAGATGGGTATATCTTTCCCTTTCTCCTTTGCCTTTCACTTCTCTTCTTTTCTCAGCTATTTACTAGTGTGTATCTGTTAAAGCCAAACTCCTAACTTATTCCTTCCACTCCCTTGCCCAGGTATCTTAATTTCTCAGTTTCAAATTCCAGGGTGTAATTGTGCTATCAGAATTGAGAATCCCTTTTCATCTTTCACAATCTAATCATAAAGCAAACATCCTAGAGAGGAATTCATCTGAGGGTATATTATAAGTGTATTTCAACTAAGTCTTGTGGAAGTGATCTAACAGTGAGTTGCTCCTGGAGAGGTGAGTGGCTGGTGTCTGGAGCAGGGAGCTGATTTCAGGAGAAAGAGGGAAGGAGGAGACTGGGAGAGGACACAGGGATCCAAAGCCTCATTTCAAACACAGGAGCCAAGAAACCTTCAAGTTTCCCAGTGCTGAAATCATGTCTCCTGGTTGATGGAATGCTCAGGGTAAGGAGAGACCACAGCAGATACCATACAGCACAGTAGGAAGGTAATGATGTTTTCCTATGAAGACCAGGATAGTAAAGAGCCATAACCTGTGTCTAGAAAAATAAAATATTTTCTAGTCATTCTACAGGCATGAGAAAAATGCAATCAAGATTTCAGTTGGATTTTTTTTCTGAATATATAAAATTATTCTAAATTCTTCTAATATTTATCTGGAAGATTTCACAGTTGAGATTCACAAAGAACATTAAAACAAATAATAATTTGGGAGGTTTTGTTCTAAAAACTATAAACATAACATTTTTAAAAAGTCATGTGGAAACTGAAAAAAATTATTGAAAAAGAAGAGTCATCCCCAAATATTATATAAACACAAACTCATGTTCACTCACACTCATTCAATGAACTTTGCACAATCCAACACTCACCATTCTCTCTACATAGCAAAATGATTGATGCCTAGAATCTAGAGCACTCAAGGGTTGAGATATATATGCATTATACACACACATTCTGTTGCACTAAAAGTCATGTTTTCCAAGTCAGCGATGTGTCTACAATCTGTTTATGCAGTTGATTTTTATTTTACTTCATTACTTCATTTTATTATTAATAATAATAATAATATTTTATTATTGTGACGAACAAATGAAATATGGGTGTGTAAGGAGTTATTGCTTTATTGAAAACTGTATTGAATGCTATAGAAAGACTACCAAACCAAACCAATGAAAATAAAAATCATAAAAAATATACAAGGATCTTGATCTTGATTAGTTTATGCAACTTGTCTCTCTCCTCCTTAAAGTAACTAAATCCAGAAGATACCTGAATGTAGTATGGGTATAGTTTACATAAGAAGGAAAATTGAGCACTCCAATCAATGGACACATACCCTGGAATCATGTTGAAAGATTGACAGATAAATTCAATGAGTGAAGTATTCAAGGAGGGTAAGTACCACAGTTTTCATCATGCTTTCCTTTAATCAGTTTTTCTGATTTACCAATTAACTGATAAGTATCAGGAGATTCAGAAAAATAACTTCAATCTCTCAAACACACACATATCTTATACAATACATAAAACACCACAACCTAATAAGGAAAGAATAAATTATTCACAAAACCACTGAGGGAACAATAGATTATTTTCTAGAAAAACACCATAAAATATCATTTTATACTTTATGAAAAACTCAAATGTCAATGAATTTAATAAAACAAACTATAAAAACAAAATTGTGCTTAGATGACAAATGAAAGGGTATTGAAATGGACAAAGTTTTTCATAATATAAGAGAACAGAGGGAATTATTAGAATTTTAAATGTCTGAGTAAGATTCAATAAACAAAATTAAGTAATAAAGTTGCAAGCCAGATAGACAATTGTAACAAGTGGGCAGGCAAAGGGGTAATATCTTTAATTTGAAAAAGCTGTTAGAGGTCAATTATATAAGTATCAACTTCTCAATATAAAAATGAAGAACATATACTAAGAAAACATTCAAATAAGAAAAAAGATAAACCGATAGAAAAATATTTAGTCAAAAATAATTGTATATCTTCAAAGGAAACACACAGGATAACATTTTGCCTGTGAAGTTGAGAAGGAAAAATTATAATGCTATCAAGAAGGCTGTATGATACTCTCATGACCTGTCAGTGGGAGTAAATTGGTATATCTATTCACAAAACTAATCTGTCAATATTTATCAAGAACTTTTAAAAAACTGCCATATACTTTGATTCTACAATTTAACACCAAAAACTATCTTAGAAAATAATTATTTAGTCTGTTATGAAGATATTTACTATGAATACATGCTATTTATGAAAGAGGAAAACTAAATGTAGCTTAAAAATCCAATCAAAGGGAAAGGATCCATCTAATCCAACATTAAATGGTTTCATGCATCACTAATTTATGTCCATCTATTAGGCAATCACTTTAAAATGTCATGTTTTTAAATCCTAAAATTCCTCTCTTCTTGTTATTTTTTTAAGGGGCATGAAATATGTAGACAATAAGATCCCAATGCACTAAAGAAATGTGTGTATGTGTTTGTGTGAATAGAAAGCATACCAGAAGAAAACACACAAAATAACATTAATTATTATCTCAGTAGTCTTATTAAGGGTGTGTTTCCTTTTTCTTTTCATTGTTATTTTACATATTTTTTAAGAATTAATTTTTGAAACAGTTCTATGTTCACAGTTAAATTGAGAGGAAGATATAGAGATTTTCCATATACTTCCTGTCCCTACACATGAATAGCTTCCTAATATCTCCCACCAGAGTGGTACATTAGCAAATGTAGCAGCAACAGATGAACCTACATTGAAACATCATTATCACCCAAAGTCATCCATCATAGTATAAAATAGAGTATTTTTGTTGCCCTAAAAATTCTCTGTACTCCATCTGTTTATCCCTGCCTTCCCATCCATGGCAGCTGGCAATCTCCAAGGTCTGGGTTTTCCAGAATATCATATGGTTGGAATCATGCAATGTGTAACCTTTTAGGACTGGCTTCTTTAATTTAGTAATACTCATCTAAGATAGGTCTTGATACTTCATTTATTCTTAGTACTGAGTAATATCCTGTTGTCTAGATGTAACAGTTTATCCATTTACTACTAAGGGGCTTCATGATTGATTCCAAGTTTGGGCAACTATGTTGTTTTTTTTAATTTATTTATTTTAATTGGAGGTTAATTACTTTACAATATTGTATTGGTTTTGCCATACATCAACATGAATCCACCACGGGTGTACACGTGTTCCGCATGCTGAACCCCCCTCCCACTTCCCTCCCTGTACCATCCCTCTGGGTCATCCCAGTGCACCAGCCCCAAGCATCCTGTATTCTGTATGGAACCTGGACTGGCGATTCATTTCATATATGATATTATACATGTTTCAATGCCATTCTCCCAAATCATCCCACCCTCTCCCTCTCCCACAGAGTCCAAAAGACTGTTCTATACATCTGTGTCTCTTTTGTTATCTTGCATACAGGGTTATCATTATCATCTTTCTAAATTCCATATATATGCATTAGTATACTGTTTTGGTGTTTTCTTTCTGGCTTACTTCACTCTGTATAATAGGCTCCAGTTTCATCTACCTCATTAGAACTGATTCAAATGTATTCTTTTTAATGGCTGAGTAATACTCCATTGTGTATATGTACCACAGTTTGCTTATCCATTCATCTGCTGATGGACATCTAAGTTGCTTCCATGTCCTGGCTATTATAAACAATGCTGCGATGAACACTGGGGTACACGTGTCTCTTTCAGTTCTGGTTTCCTCGGTGTGTATGCCCAGCAGTGGGATTGCTGGGTCACGAGGCAGTTCTATTGAATAAAGCTGCAATAAGCATCCGTGTGCAGCTTTGTGTGTACACATAAGGAGTGCAATTGCTGTATCGCATTGTAAGAGTATGTTTACTTTTGTAAGAATTTGCCAAACTGTTTTCCTGAGTGGCTATACTATTTTCCATCCTCACCAACAATAAGAGACCTTCTATTGTTCCACATATTCTTCAGCATTCAATGAAGTATTCTGTCTTTTGACCATATTAATATGTATTATGTTATCTCATGATTATTTTAATTTACATTTCCTTGATGGCGTATCAGGTGGGGCATCTTTTCACATGCTTTCATGCCATCTGTAACTGTTCTTTGGCAAGGTGTCTGTTAAGGTTTGGTCCGTTTTTTGATTGAGTTATTTGTTTCCTTATTGTTGAGTTCTATGAGTTCTTTGTACACTTTTTACAGCAGTCCTTGGTCAGATGTGTCTGTTGCAAATCTTTCCCCCAGTCTCTGGCTTATCTTCTCATTCTCTTGACACTGTCTATCACAGAGCAAAAGTCTTTAATGAAGTCTAGCTTGATTGTCTTATTCCTTTCATGGATCATGACTTCATTGTTATATCTAAAAAGTCATTGCCATACCTAGGTCATCTTCTAGGAGTTTTATACTTTTACATTTTACGTTTAGGCCTATATCTTGAGTTAATTTTCATAAAAAGCTTATGTCTACATCTAGATTTTTCATGTGCATTGTTTTATTGCATTGTCTTTGCTTCTTTGGCAAAGATCAGTTGATTATATTTATGTGGATCTATTTCTGAGCCCATTGACAGTTCCATTGAGTTATGTGTCTATTTTTCCCCCAATAACACAGTCTTGATTACTATAACTTTATAGTAAGTCTAGATGTCAGATAGTCTCATTCTGCCAACTTTTTTATTCCCCTTCAATATTGTGTTTGCTATCCTGGATCTTTTGTTTCTCCATATGAACTTAAGAATTAGTTTGCCAATATCCACAATTACTTGCTGGGATTTTGATTGATTGGGAATGCACTGACTCTATAGATTAAGTTGGGAAGAAGTGATATTTTAACAACATTGAATCTTCCTATCCACAAACATGAAATATCTATTTAGTTAGTTCTTCTTTGATTCCATTAATCAGAGTTTTATTGTTTCCTCACAGATTTTATACATATTTTGTTGCACTTATATGTAAGTGTTTCATTCTGGGGGGTGCTAATGTAAATGATAATGCATGTTTAATTTAAAATTTTACTTGTTCATTGTTGGTATTTAGGAAAGCAGTTGACTTTCATATATTAACATTGTGTCCTGACATCTTGCAGTAATCATTTATTAGTTCTAGGACTTCTGTTTCTTTCTCTTGTCTTACTGCATTAGCTCGTATGTCCAGTATAATGTCAAAAATTAATGGTGAGAAGGGATATCCTTACTTTGTTCTTGATCATAGTGGAAAGTCTTTAAGTTTATCACCATTAAATATGTCAGTGTCTAACCCCTTCTTGATTACTCTCTGGAACCTCCCTAGTCATTGTTCCAGAGTGTAGAAGTTGACTCTTTGGGCCACATAAATGAAGCTTTGAAGTTAAAATAGCATAGGGTCCTACCAGTTTCCTCTGTCCTAAGGCTGTTGCCATTCTTGAATGAATCTTGAAAAATGCAAGTCCATTTTTCATCCTCTCAGACCAACTTTTCCAAGTATTCTTTGTGGCAAGTTTCACTCAGCTAAAATTCCAGCTCTCTACCTTTGCTGTGTGGTTTCCTTGAGTCATTCTCCAGATATCTGTCTTCCCATCACTGTGTCTCCCTGATGCCTATTAAGGTCAAATTTGAAAATGAAACAGAATCTCCAATAATAAATCTCTGATAAGAAGAAACATACTCTATGCTGCTCTCAGCATTTTCTCATTATGCATGTGACTAGAAGGGGGGTTGGGTGGAAAAAGAAAGGATTTATTTTACTGTGTTTAGTAATTGCCTGAGGATTAAACAGTAGTGGAGATACATTATCTCCTTTGTTCAAAAGTCAAACATTTTAACTGATTGCCCACGAGCAGGGTTTCCTACATTGACATTTTCCTGAAAGGCTGCTGGTTGGGGGATAGCAGGACGTATTAAGCTCCTGGTGCTGTAAGATGAAGAGGTTCATTGGCCTAGCAGTTTAGCCGTGTAATAAATCTTTAGAAAGTGTGTGTTTGGGTCATACCCCTCCCTTTGGAGTGTATAATGTCACGTTAACTTGGTATGGTAGCTGTTAGCAGAAACATGGTGAAGAAGCCATAAAATGTGATTTATACCTTATTACCAAAGCAGCTAATAATTACAGTGTTGAATGGGGACACTGAGAGGAATGGTGGAAAGGGCAGAGTGAAAACAAGATAAATGTGAGGTATGACATACATATTCATGAAATATGGGGACTGTGGAATGTTGAACCTGACAGCGGGCTTCCATTAATAAAGGGGCAATTGGTGATGATAGTTGTGGACAATCAGAATCTCCTAAAGGGCATGTGGACTTAAGAGAAATTATCAAGAGGGCATTGAAAAAGCCTTAAGCGGTATGCAATATATACATTGCAACCTAACAAAATCCTTGCTTTACATGAGTTAAAAGAATAGTCTGTCAGTGGGGAAAGATGGGAGGTTAATTGTTGTCCTGCAGTTTAGATGCCTACAGTGGGGCTGCCTTAAACAGAGATGTTGATTGCTGTGGCCCTTTTACTTACCGCATATAAAACTAGCAGGAATGGTAGGCAGGTTATACTGCCTTCCTTTACCAAAACTCACATGTTTGTGAATTTCACACTCTGTTTCTTATGTCAGAAGGTGATAGAGCCTCTCTAAACCTATCTCCCTTACACACACATACACATGTGGTGAGTATTTTATTATTATTTATTCTTCTTTTACCTTTCTACTTTCAACAATTTTCTTCCCTAATTTTTCCTTCACATTGTCATCCTGGGTACAGATTAGATGTCAAAGGTAAAAGACACCACCTTGGGAAATAAGGAAATCCTAAATTCAGTAGGATTTTCCTTTGACTGTGTGGATCATAACAAACTGTAGAAAATTCTGAGAGAGATGGGAATAGCAGACCACCTGGCCTGCCTCCTGAGAAATCTGTATGCAGGTCAAGAAGCAACAGTCAGAAGAGAACATGGAACAACAGACTGGTTTCAGATTGGGAAAGGAGTACATCAAAGCTGTATATTGTCACCCTGGTTATTGAACTTATATGCAGAGTACATCATGTGAAATGCAAGGCTGGATGAAGCACAAGCTGAAATCAAGATTGCTGGGAGAAATATCAATAACTTCAGATATGCAGATGACAATCACCTTTATAGCAGAAAGTGAAGAAAAACTAAAGAGCCTTTTGATGAAAATGAAAAAGGAAAGTGAAAAAGTTGGCTTAAAACTCAACATTCACACTATGGAAAACAGTGTGGAGATTCCTTAAAAAATTGCAAATAGAGCTGCCTTATGACCCAGCAATCCCACTGCTGGGCATACACACCAAGGAAACCAGAATTGAAAGAGACACATGTACCCCAATGTTCATCGCAGCACTGTTTATAATAGCCAGGACATGGAAACAACCTAGATGTCCATCAGCAGATGAATGGATAAGAAAGCTGTGGTACATATACACAGTGGAGTATTACTCAGCCATTAAAAAGAATACATTTAAATCAGTTCTAATGAGATGGATGAAACTGGAGCCGATTATACAGAGTGAAGTAAGCCAGAAAGAAAAACACCAATACAGTATACTGACACATATATATGGAATTTAGAAAGACGGTAATGATGACCCTTTATGCAAGACAGCAAAAGAGACACAAATGTATAGAACGGACTTTTGGACTCTGAGGGAGAGGGAGAGGGTGGGATGATTTGGCAGAATGGCATTGAAACATGTATACTATCATGTAAGAAACGAAGTGCCAGTCTATGTTCGATCCAGGTTACAGGATGCTTGGGGCTGGTTCATGGGGATGATCCAGAGAGATGATATGGGGTGGGAGGTGGGAGGGGGATTCAGGACTGGGAGCTTGTATACACCTGTGGTGAATTCATGTCAATGTATGGCAAAACCAATACAGTATTGTAAAGTAAAATAAAGTAAAAATAAAATTTAAAAAAAATTCAACATTCAAAAAACTAAGATCATGGAATCCAGTCCCACCACTTCATGTCAAGTAGATGGGGACACAGTGGAAGCAGTGACAGAGCCTATTTTCTTGGGCTCCAAAATCACTGCAGACGGTGACTGCAGCCATGAAATTAAAAGACACTTGCTCCTTGGAAGAAAAGCTAGGACAAACCTAGCCGCTGCTACTAAAGCTAAGTCACTTCAGTCATGTCTGACTCTGTGAGACCCCATAGATGGCAGCCCACCAGGCTCCTCTGTCCCTGAGATTCTCCAGGCAAGAATAGTGGAGTGAGTTGCCATTTCCTTCTCCAACACATGAAAGTGAAAAGTGAAAGTGAAGTTGCTCAGTTGTGTCCGACTCTTCTCAACCCCATGGACTGTAACCTACCAGGCTCCTCCATCCATGGGATTTTCCAGGCAAGAGTACTGGAGTGCAAGAACAAAGCTAGACAACATATTAAAAAGCAGACACATCACTTTACTGACAAAGGTCCATATAGTTAAACCTATGGTTTTTCCAGTTGTCATCTTTGGATGTGAGAGTTGGATGATAAAGAAAGCTGAGCACCAAAGAATTGATGTTTTTAAACTGTGGTGTTGGAGAAAACTTTTGAGAGTCCCTTGGACTGCAAGGAGATCAAACCAGTCAATCCTAATGGGAATCAATCCTGAATATTCATTGGAAGGACTGATGCTGAAGCTGAAACTCCAATACTTTGGCCACCTGATGGAAAGAACTGACTCACTGGAAAAGACTCTGATGCTGGGAAAGATTGTAAGCAGGAGGAGAAGGGGATGACAGAGGATGAGATGGTTGGATGGTATCACTGACTCAATGGACCATGAGTTTGAGCAAGCTCAGGGAGTTGGTAATGGACAGGGAAGCCTGGTGTGCTGCAGTCCATAGGGTCACAAAAAATTGGATGCAACTGAGCAACTGAATTGAACTGAACTGAACTTCAGTAGAGCAGAGGCACATGGCACGTGATCAGGTCCAGAGGGCAGAGTTGAGATTGCAGTTCTTTTCAAACCAACAGTAATGTGTTGTTTGCAGAATAAGTAGTGGGTCAAAATGTTGGCAACTTTGCATGAATTAAGGTAGTGACACCAAACTGCACTCTTCCACACCAGACATGATACAAATAATAATAGAAATTTAAATATGCTTAGTGATGCAAAAAAGTATTACTTTTCTGTATCTTCATATTTAAATACATTTCAAAAATATTTTGTATAAAGAAGTAGGAAGTACACTTTGATGCATACTTTATTTTTATAAAGCAGCGTTTTCATTTGAAAGAATACCTGAGAGATAGCAGTTATTCAGACTTGGATATATTGGTAGACAAGTTCTCAAAAATATATTTGTCACTTCAAGGAAAACAACTGGCAGTCTTGTTTACAACAAAATTTAAGCATTTAAGCCAAAATTAAAATTTTGGAAAGTGTGTGTCTGCCACAGTGAGCTAGACAGCATCCCCAAATTTACAGTGATTGTAGGTAAGATTTGATGGTAGTATTAAGAGGAAAGATTTTTTTATATTTGATAAAACATGGCAAAATTAACTAAGTCAATATTTCCCAAATGACCAATGCATGATGCTACAAAATCTTAAATTGTTAAAAGTTTATTTAAAATATCAATTAGGTCAGATCATGCAACTAACCTTTAAGAAACTATCACTGATCAAGTTTTGGTACAATATCAAAAAGAGCCACAATTATCGAAAAAGATGAAAAAAACTCCTCTGTCTTTCTATAACCTATCTGTATAAGGCTGGGTTTTCTTTATATATGTAAACCAAAACAACACATCACAACAGATTTTATACAGAAGTAGAAGAAAAGATTCCAGCTGTTTTATCTTAAGCCAGATGTAAGAGATTTGTAAAAATTAAGGCAATAACACTTTCTCACTATTTTTTTTGTTCCATAAAATATGTAATATTTTTCATGATATATTATTGTTAATATGATATGCTTCTCATTTTACATTAGCTTAAATAGCAAAAAAATGTTTAGATGTCATTTTTAATTATTAATACTAATATGGTACCTAATGATAGACATTGTTCATATAAGCAAAAATTTGGGGGGGGTCCTTAATTTTTTAAAGTGTAAAAGGAGCATAAGATAAAAAAAATTTGAGGACAATTGAATTATATGAATAAATGATGAAAATTGAATTTTAACTTATTATTTTTACTTTAACTATCATTCATATAAAATGTTTAGGTTAACCAAATTTTTAATTTTAAAAATTATAATAATAACAAAGATAATAAATGTTCACTGAGCCAGCTTCTAGCTAACAACTTTATTTATATTGCGGGTATATGACTGGCTGAATGTTTCTGTCCTCCAGTAAATTCATATGTTAAGTCCTAACCCCTAATGTTGTGGTATTAGGAGATGGAGACTTTGAGAGATGATAAGAGCATAACGGTGGAGCCAACAGGAGCGGAATCAGTGCCCTGCTGAATGAGATCCCAGAGAACTTCCTCTCCCTCCTCTGCTCTATGAGGACATATTTAGAAGACATATTTAGTCTATGAACTAGGAAGCAAGCCCTCACCAGAAACAGAATATTCTGCCTTGATGTTGGACTTCCCAGTCCCCAGAAGTATGAGAAATAAATTTCTGTTGTTTATAGGTCTCTTGATAAAAGTGAAAGAGGAGAGTGAAAAAGTTGGCTTAAAACTTAGCTTTCAGAAAACTAATATCACGGCATCTGGTCCCATCACTTCATGGCAAATAGATGGGGAAACAATGGAAACAGTGACAGACTTTATTTTGGGGGGCTCCAAAATCACTGCAGATGGTGATTGCAGCCATGAAATTAAAAGATGCTTGCTCTTTGGAAGAAAAGCCAGGACAAACCTAGATAGCATATTAAAAAGCAGAGACATTACTTTGCAAACAAAGGTCCATCTAGTCAAAGCTATGGTTTTTCCAGTAGTCATGTATGGATGTGAGAGTTGGACAATAAAGAAAGCTGAGTGCCGAAGAATTGATGCTTTTGAACTGTGCTGTTGGAGAAGACTCTTGAGAGTCCCTTGGACTGCAAGGAGATCCAACCAGTCCATCCTAAAGGAAATCAGTCCTAAATATTCATTGGAAGGACTGATGCTGAAGCTGAAACTGCAATACTTTGGCCACCTGATACGAAGAAACGACTCATTGGAAAAGACCCTGATGCTGGGAAAGATTGAAGGAGGGAGAAGAAAGGGACGACAAAGAATGACATGGTTGGATGGCATCACCAACTCAGTGGACATGAGTTTGTTTAGGCTCCAGGAGTTGGTGATGGACAGGGAAGCCTGGCATGCTGCAGTCCATGGGGTCACAAAGAGTTGGACACAACTGAGTTACTGAACTGATAAGCCAAGTCCATGGTATATTTGTTATAGGCTGCCTGGATATTCTTAGTGATCCCCAAAACACAGTTGAAAACTTATTATTCTACACCCACTGTACAGAGAACAAATTTGTACCACAAGGGAGTCAATAACTTTAGCAAGCTCACAGCTGGCTGGTGACAGAGCCAGTTCTGAAAGAAGTTGGCCTGTCTGGTACCAAGGATTCCATTCTAAATCAGTCTGTCACCTGAACAGTCTCCCAGTGGCTGACACACAGATGCTTATCATACTCTAACCTTGTGCTAAGAGCTCACTGTACTTTACCTCGCTTAATCCTAATTTTAAAGAATGATAAAGATTTTTCATCACCTTTTACAGATCGAGTCTAAAGCTGTGAAAGATTAAGTGACTTAACCACAAAGAATGCAGTTGTAAACGGTGGAGCAATGATTTGGATTTTTCATCTCCACTCAAGTACAGAGATTTGAGTTCATCTTACTGTTCAATTTGTGGTTCACTAATTATCAGTTTAGCAACCTTTCTTGTGCTTTACTTTAGTATTTGCTCAAGTTTTACCCATCCCTACTGCCATTAATTTCTCTCATAAAGCCACCATTTTAATGTGTTTCATTGATACAGTTCCTTGGATATATGTTTCCTAAATAAGTAGTTCTCTAATGTATATATTTAATTTGTCTAAATGTTATTATATGATAGGTATAATTTTCTCAGGTGGCATTAGTGGTGAAGAACCCCCTTGCCAATACAGGAGATTTAAGAGACTTGGGTTCGATCCCTGGGTCGGGAAGATCCCCTGGAGGAAGGCAGGGCAACTCACTCCAGTATTCTTGCCTGAAGAATCCCATGGACAGAGGAGCCTGGTGGACTACAGTCCTTAGGGTTGCAGAGTCAGACACAACTGAAGCAATTCATGCATGCACACGTGATTTTATCTTGTTCCATTTTTAAAATTTGCTTTTTAAGCAGGGACATTACTTTGCCAACAAAGGTCCATCTAGTCAAGCCTATGGTTTTTCCAGTAGTCATGTATGGATGTGAGAGCTGAACTATAAAGAAAGCTGAGCACTGAAGAGTTGATGCTTTTGAACTGTGGTGTCAGAGAAGACTTTTAAGAGTTCCTTGGTCTGCAAGGAGATCCAACCAGTCCATCCTAAAGGAGATCAGCCCTGAGTGTTCATTGGAAGGACTGATGTTGAAGCTGAAACTCCAATACTTTGGCCACCTGATGCAGACTGACTCATTTGATAAGACCCTGATGCTGGGGAAAGGTTGAAGGTGGAAGGAGAAGGGGATGACAGAGGATGAGATGGTTGAATGGCATTACTGAGCCAATGGACATGAGTTTGGGCAAACTCCGGGAGTTGGTGATGGACAGGGAGGCCTGACTTGCTCCATTCCATGGGGTTGCAAAGAGTCAAACACGACTGAGCAAATGAACTGAACTGAACTGAACTGAACCCTACATTGTTTTCATGATGCACAAAGCTTTAGATAGTTTATGGATTTTGATAGCTGCATAGTATTCTATCATATGTGTCAGTGACTTTTTACCAGACATTCCTGGTTTTCTCCTAATCACTGTTATCACCACAATGCAATAAACAAGCCCAAACATCAAATATTATGAGCCACAGTTTTTTAAAGGTCTATTTTCAGGAAGATATTTCTGAATCAGAAGATGCATCATTATCAATGTTATTAAGTATTACTAGAGAGATTTTCAGAATGGATATAAAATTATGAACTATTACCAGTTCTTACATAAGGATTAACATTGTTGGCATTTCTCAGCAGCACTGGATATTGTACATCTTTCCAGTTTTTCCTACTGTATTAGATTTAATCGTGGTTTTAACTTGACTTATGCTAATCCCATGGATGGAGGAGCCTGGTGGGCTGCAGTCCATGGGGTTGCTAAGAGTCAGACACGACTGAGCGACTTCACTTTCACTCTTCACTTTCATGCACTGGAGAAGGAAATGGCAACCCGCTCCAGTGTTCTTGCCTGGATCATCCCAGGGACAGGCGAGCCTGGTGGGCTGCCGTCTATGGGGTCGCACAGAGTCGGACACAACTGAAGCGACTCAGCAGCAGCAGCATGCTAATTACAAAGGGGGCTCAGTGGGTAAAGAATTCGCCTGCAATGCAGGAGAGGCAGGATACAAAAGTTTGATCCTTAGGTCGGGAAGACCCTCTGGAAGAGGGCATGGCAACCCACTCCAGTATTCTTGCATGGAGAATGCCATGGACAGAGGGGCCTGACAGGCTATCATACATACGGTCGCAAGGAGTAGGACATGGCTACCATGACCGAGCACGCACCCACACATGCTAGTTATTATAGATATGGAGCATATCTTTCTCCACCTGCTAGCCATTTGGATTTCTCTTTCTTTGCCTTGTCCATATTTAAATTGTTTCCATTTCTCTATAGCATTTTGTTTTTCTTATTGATTTCCAAGTGTTACTTTTATGTTGCAATATTAATTTTTTATGTTTTAAACATCTTCTCCTAGTCTATTATCCATTTGTCTAAGATTCCTTCTTTGAAGAATAATCCTTACTTTAAACATAGTGAAATTCATCAATTTTTCAGGATGAAAAATTCCTGATTTTTGGATCTGGGTTATAAATTTTCATCCAAAAAACATAGAAATGAAGATATTCTCCTACAATTTCTGCTACTAAGTTTTTTTTTTTAATTTTGCTTTTTACATTTAATTCACCTGGATTTCACTTTTATATGTAATGAGTTCTATTTTTCCCTATAGAGTGAGCCAGTTTCCCTAAGACATTCCACTAAACAATCCATTCTTTAGCCACTGACTTGTACTGTTACTTTTATATCAGTTTTCATAGACATCAGATCATCTATTTTACTGGTTAGGTTCTATTTACTCCTGCACATTGCTTTTGAATCATTTTGATTTTGAAGTATTTCTTAATATCTTGTAGAACAGTTATACTGCCCACTAACCATCATCAAACTATGAGATCACTTTGATTTTCTTTTTCAAAATTTGGTTACCATAATTGGCACATTTATTTTTACATATCAGTTTTGAAATCACTTTTATAAATTCCTTTTAAATATCTGCTTAAATTTTGCCCAGAATTGCATGAAATACATGGATTAATTTGGGAAGAATTGATATCAAGACATGTTAAATTGTCCCATCCATGGACATGGTCTCTAGTTCTTTATTTATTCAGGTATTATGTTACGAATTTAAATAAGGATTTATATGTTTCTCCATTAATTTTTTTTTTCTCCTGTGCTTTTAAAATAGGTTAATTTCTAGGTATTTTATAGGCTATTGTTTTTATGAAATGAGTCTTCTTTTCTAGAAAGTTTTCTACTCACTTTTAGTATTAAGAGGAGCTATTGATTTTTATGTGTTGATCTTATACTTGGCAACTTGTTTATACTCATAATACCCAGTAAATGTGTTAATTCTTTCAAGGTTTCTCTATAAATAATTTTAATATCTGAAAATAATAAAATACTTGAGTCTCTTTCTTCTCAGACCACCTGACCTGCCTCTTGAGAAACCTATATGCAGGTCAGGAAGCAACAATTAGAACTGGACGTGGAACAACAGACTGGTTCCAAATAGGAAAAGGAGTACGTCAAGGCTGTATATTGTTACCCTGCTTATTTAACTTACATGCAGAGTACATCCTGAGAAACGCTGGGCTGAAAGAAGCACAAGCTGAAATCAAGATTGCCAGGAGAAATATCAATAAGCTCAGATATGCAGATGATACCACCCTTATGGCAGAAAGTGAAGAGGAACTCAAAAGCCTCTTGATGAAAGGGAAAGAGGAGAGTGAAAAAGTTGGCTTAAAGCTCAACATTCAGAAAACGAAGATCATGGCATCTGGTCCCATCACTTCATGGGAAATGGATGGGGAAACAGTGGAAACAGTGTCAGACTTTATTTTGGGGGGCTCCAAAATCACTGCAAATGGTGACTGCAGATGGCGACTGCAGCCATGAAATTAAAAGACGCTTACTCCTTGGAAGAAAAGTTATGACCAACCTAGATAGCATATTCAAAAGCAGAGACATTACTTTGCCAACAAAGGTCCATCTAGTCAAGGCTATGGTTTTTCCAGTGGTCATGTATAGATGTGAGAGTTGGACTGTGAAGAAGGCTGAGTGCCGAAGAATTGATGCTTTTGAACTGTGTTGGAGAAGACTCTTGAGAGTCCCTTGGACTGCAAGGAGATCCAACCAGTCCATTCTGAAGGAGATCAGCCCTGGGATTTCTTTGGAAGGAATGATGCTAAAGCTGCAACTCCAGTACTTTGGCCACCTCATGCGAAGAGTTGACTCATTGGAAAACACTCTGATGCTGGGAGGGATTGGGGGCAGGAGGAGAAGGGGACGACCGAGGATGAGATGGCTGGATGGTATCACGGACTCGATGGACGTGAGTCTGAGTGAACTCCAGGAGCTGGTGATGGACAGGGAGGCCTGGCGTGCTGCGATTCATGGGGTCACAAAGAGTGGGACACGACTGAGCGACTGAACTGAACTGAGTCTCTTTCTTCTCAACCCTTAATCTTTTTATTTATCTTTCATGGCTTATTTCTTAAGCCAGGACTTTTGGGGTTTAGTAAGGGTAGGATCATATGAAAGCAAGTATGCTTGACTTGCTACCTATATTAAAAGAATATATTCAACATTTATTAATTAACATTGGTATTTATTGTAGCTTTTTTTTGGTAATAGATTGTCAGGCCTGGAAAATGTCCTTCTAATCCTTTTCTTAAAATTTTATCATAGACATTGAACTTGAGCAATTTCTTCTAGAGCTCTGGAGATAATAATGTGATATTTTTCCCATTGGCCCATTTTTCTGCCGTTGATAAAGTGAGTAAAACTGATACATTTTCTCATGTGAAACTGTTTCAAATCATTGACAAATCCTTTTTAAGTGAATAAGCTTTATTTTTTTTATAGCAGCTTTAGGTTCACAACAAAACTGAGTAGAAAATACAGTTTCCACAAATCCTCATCTCTACATACCAAAACCTCCCCCCATCATGGACATCCTGTACTGCAGTGGTACACTTGTTGCAATCAATGAACCTATGCTGACACATCACTATCACCCAAAGTCCATAGATTACATTTGAATACCCTGGCTTCCCTGGTGGCTCAGATGGTAAAGAATCTGCCTGTAATGCAGAAGACCCAGGTTGAATCCCTGGGTCAGGAAGATTGCTGAAGAAGGGAATGGCAACCCACTCCAGTATTCTTGCCTGGAGAGTCCCACTGACAGAGAGGCCTGGTGGGCTACACTCCGTGGGGTCACAAGGAGTCAGACACAACTGAGCAACTAATACTTGATGTATATTTGATGGATTTTGACAGATCCCATTGCAGTGTATCCCCCATTGCAGGACCATACAAAGCATTCTCACTCTGAGGGTATAGTTCAAGTGGGAAACCTACAGCATTCCAACCTGGTCATATCCTCTTATTTCCCTCCTCCCTAAAGAACCTTCTTTTGCATTTGCCTGAGAAAGAGCAGCCTTCCCCTGTAACAGAAACCTTTTCCAGGGTGTGTGTTTTGGGGGTGGGTATCCAGAGACTGACCTCATTGTTTTCAGCTCACCCCAGCACCCAGAGCTGCTGTTTTATACCCCTCAGAAGTAGAATCCTTGCTCATTTTCCTCCCCTCGAGTACTTGGTCCACTTCTGCTCCTGCCTGCTGTTTCTTTTCCCTTCCATATTTGTCTCTCCAAGAGTTTTTCACAGTTTTTAAGATCTGAGAGCAATCAACTCCTGTCTTGTTTTTGTTTCATCTCTAGAGTTGGTTTTGGCATCAAGAGCCAGCATCTTATATTAGTTCTCTTCTTGTCAGCCAAAGTAGAGATTTAAACCTTAGTTTGTTTGACTCCAAAACTCATGCTCTATGATGTCATAAATAGAGGGAGGACTCAGGGCATTAGAACAACTAGAATTCCAGATGCTATTTTGAAATGAGAAGCAAATAAGCAATAGACTCTCCTACAGAAATTCAAGGACACATATTTTTATTCTCTGACCCAGATGTAATAAAACTTCATTGCAGAAAATTTTGAAAACATGCTCTTATAAACTATAGATAACCATGATTTTATGGTATATTTCCTTCCAGTTTATTTGTATAAAATTTTTAAGGCAGAAGGAAAATCAATTTACATTTTTTCTTTAAAAAAAAGAACAGCATAAAGAGAAAACAAAAATCTGAGGACAGTTCAAAGGGAATCTCACTTCAACCTCAAATGCAGAGTGATATCCCACTGAGATCTTGGCAAGAATAGCATCCAGCTCCTCTGAAAAGTTCTACCTCATGCCAGTGATTAAAATAGTCATTCAAAATCCATGTCCTATGGCAATCTAAAATGAGTTTTAAACTCATCCCAAAAGTTTGTCTACTGTTATGAGGCCCTTCTAATTTGTCCCCAGGTACATAGACCATGCCAATTTTATATCTATATATCTAGAGTCTGTTGCCTCATGTTTTGGAATTGATCTCCATCAGGACCTAATTTCTTTGTACAGTTGCACATCTCAGCATTATACTTAGTTGCTTAATGGATAAATCCTACCTTTAAAAAAAGACAAACTTTAACAGTGATTTGAGAAACTTTCTACTCTAAGATTACAGAAAAATCCAAAAGAACTTTTTGGCCAACACAGTACTTTAAAAGAATTGTGATTCAGTATGCAATTAAAATATAAAAGAAGTCACGAATGCTTGTTGACCTTAACTTGTTTGGCACTCACTCACTGAACAAAATCAAAAGGAAAATTCAGGCCTCGGTGGTGTGCTAGAGAATTCACAATAAAGGTGGCTGAACATCTTCTGAAAGTTTGATGTAGATGGTTGTACATTGTGTGTATCTTTATACACTTTAATATTATATGACTCCTCCTTAATCTCCCCTGTGACTATGATATAAGCAAATGGTGAGGCAAAGATATGCAAAACACAATGCCAATGATTTCATGTGAGGCTGACCTGGGACTTTTTGCAGCTAAAAGGACAAGCAATAATGTGATTTGACTGATCTAAAATTTGATTAATTATATTTATTTTCCTACAGGAAAATGCATTTCCAGGGAGCCCAAGGCAGAGGAAACCAACTCCTGCTACTTTTTCTACAGGCTTCAACTAAAGGACTCTGTGTGATTAATGAATCTCCCAGAGTTGCTCCCATTTCTCTTTTTCATTTTTTTAAATATAAGAGTTTTATTGAGATTTACATCCCATACAATTCACCCACTCAAAATGTTGAGTTCAATGGTTTTTGGTATATTTATTGTTATGCAAGCTATCACTACAGTCAATTTGGGGACATTTTCATGATCCCTAAAGGAAACCCTATATCTGTTATTAGTCACTCCCATTTTCCCAGCTTCTTCACCCCAAGTTCAGACAAGCACTTATTTACCTTCTATCCTTATAGATTTGTGTATTCTGGACTTTCAAATTGAAAAGAATTGTACAATGTGACATTTTTGCATCTGTCTTCTTAGCATAGTTCTGTCAAGATTCATCTTTATTTTGCACATGCAACACTTCATCACTTTTCATCACCAAGTAATATTCCATTGTGAAGAAGGCTGAACGCCGAAGAATTGATGCTTTTGAGCTGTGGTGTTGGAGAAGACTCTTGAGAGTCCCTTGGACTGCAAGGAGATCCAACCAGTCCATTCTGAAGGAGATCAGCCCTGGGATTTCTTTGGAAGGAATGATGCTAAAGCTGCAACTCCAGTACTTTGGCCACCTCATGCGAAGTGTTGACTCATTGGAAAAGACTCTGATGCTGGGAGGGATTGGGGGCAGGAGGAGAAGGGACGACAGAGGATGAGATGGCTGGATGGCATCACGGACTCGATGGACGTGAGTCTGAGTGAACTCTGGGAGTTGGTGATGGACAGGGAGGCCTGGCGTGCTGCGATTCATGGGGTTGCAAAGAGTCGGACACGACTGAGCGACCGAACTGAACTGAACTGAATATTCCATTGTACAGGCATAGCACATGATTTATGTATCCATTCATCAGTTGATGTGCATCTGAATTATTTCCACTCTTTGGCTATTATGAATAATACTGCTATGAACATTTGGGTATAAGAATTTCTGTGAACAAATGCTGTCATTTCTCTTGAGTATATACCTAGTTGTGGAATTGCTGTGCCATACAGTAACTCTGCCTAAACTTTAGAGGAGCTGCTAGAGTTCCAGATTTTTGGATCTAGTTAATTTCTCATCCTTCAAGACACTTACAAAGGATGTCTCTGCAACCCTCCCTCTCCCACAACCCCCTGCTGACCACTTTAGTTCTCCTGTTATACCCTTACATAGCCCTTGGTACTTCATAGCCATTGTGAAATTTGTGATAAGGGCAAGGATAATATCTGTTTAGTTCATCATTGGCTACCCAGCCTGTGGCTCAGTGCCCACAGGTATTTATTGATAAAACTCAATACATATCTACTGAAGGAATGACTAAATGAAATCAAAGTTACTATTTTCTCTAACCTTAAGGAAATGATACACCAAAACATTTTATTTCTTAACATATATGATTTCTTTTTAAGCCCAGCATTTTCCAGTAATGACATTTTCTAGCTAACCTTGCCCAATAAGTTTGAGATACCTCATCCAGGAGTCATCAACTATACTGTCTTCAAAAATCAAGATGTGTAAGGAAATCACAGAACTAAAGAGTGAAACCCATGGATGATAGAAGGTTCAGGCCCAGGCCACACTTACATTAAAAAAAAAAAAAAAACCTTAGAATTTTTATTGAAGAATAGTTGACGTACAGCCTTTCACCCTACCCTATCACATACCTACTTCAAGAACACAATAGAATACAGACAATCCTATTCCATTAACTTTCAAAGTGGTAAATCAAGATAACTAGATACTATTGCTTTTCATCTTGCAATTGCACATGGTGGATAATTAAATATTATTTAGTCTGAATATAATTTATTAATATAGTAACTATTTATCTCAGTTAAAAAATATTGAAATTCACTTGCTATTGCTTGTATGCTGCTGCTGCTGCTAAGTCGTTTCAGTCGTGTCCAACTCTGTGCAACCCCATAGATGGCAGCCCATCAGGCTCCCCGTCCCTGGGATTCTCCAGGCAAGAACACTGGAGTGGGTTGCCATTTCCTTCTCCAATGTTTGAAAATGAAAAGTGAAAGTGAAGTTGCTCAGTCATGCCTGACTCTTAGCAACCCCATGGACTACAGACTACCGGGCTCCTCCGTCCATGGGATTTTTCCAGGCAAGAGTACTGGAGTGGGTTGCCATTGCCTGTATAAACTGGTACAATATTCTTAGAGGGTGATTTGACTAGATTTTTAAGTGTGCATGTGTTTTGATCTGATTATCCACTTCTAGGACTTTATTTTTGAGAAATAAACCAAGAATTACGTGTGTGTGAATATGTATATACACAAAGATTTTTGTTGCAATATTATTTTTACTGAGAGAAAATTAGAAATAAACTCTCATTCCAATAATTGATTAATGAAATAAATATTAACACAACTATCTAACTGAATATCTGTAGCTTCGATGACTGATGCTCTAGAACTATAGGCATTGGCATGGAAACAGTCACCATACTGTTAAGTGAAAAATATAAGTTACCATGAAGTACACAGACGTTTATACTCATAGTCTATAACAATTTTAATTTTTAAAAATCCCATAAGGATTTTAATATGAAAACTGAAGTCAAAACATTCCTTTACTTATATGACTTTAGGAATTTCATGGTTTTATTAGCAAAATAAATCATGTGAAAAATGAGCATGAAATTTAAAACGTAACAGTATGTTGTTATAATATAATATATAGGCAGAAGACAGCATTTGGTTCTCAAAGCATTTCCCCTTCCTGATTATATCAGCGAGTTTTGAGAAACTTTTAGAGATGCTTCCCTGACTGCTTAGAAAATTCATCTTTGATTCTGGTATTTTGCTTTCTGAAAAAAAAAAAACAAAACTATTTTTATTGAAGATATGTTACTATTAAGAGTTGACTAAAGAATTTGCATTCTTTGATGATTTTTAAGTCTTCAGATATTGAGGGGGCAAGAATATGACTATGTTTTATTAAGATCTCAGTTGAGATTTTCTGGTTGAAGTGATAACTACTAGTTGTGACAACCAAAGACCTTGTTAGGGTTCCAACTGCCCTGCCACCCTAGTTTCACCCCTCAGTGAAGGATGAGGATGCCTACAAGGGATTTATGGCAATCTGACTCCCTGATTGTCAAGTTCATCACCGGGTAGTAAGAAGTAGAAGGAACAAGTGCCCTCAAATTATCAATTAAAATGAGGCAATGCACCTTAAGATGATTTAATTGAACAGGAAAAAAAATTGCATATTTGCAGAATTAGAACCAGTCTGAGCTCTCCTATAACCTGTAATCCACGGATGCCATCAGAATGCCTCTGATGTAGATTGGGTTGGAACATGGAAATACTTCAAATAATAGCAAATAGTATTTAGGGACTCGATGATTTGAGATTAAGTTGCCATTTAGATGGACCCTTTACCCTGAAGCTATCAGAACGGTGCAGCCAACAAATTTGTCTGTGAGGGGGAAGCAGAGGAAATGCATGGGGTCATTTGAAATTAAATCCCTTGCAGCTGACCCATGAGAGGTGCTGATGACTTCCAGATGGAGCTTTGTCCAGTTCTCATTGGCCAGATGTCTAGGTCTGTCCTGCAGGATTGTTTTGTATGTCGAGTTGGGGAACCATGGAAATAGCATCAAGATTGACCAAAGGTTTACCCTTGACATAACAGCATTCCAGTCAGAGGTGTGGTCTATAGCTTGAAGCTTTTTCAGTGCACTGACTGGTTTCAAACTCTGGCTCTGTCTCACCAGAGCTCTGTGCCTTTGGGCAAATTATTTAAACTCTGAGGATTAGTTACCTCATCTATAAGATGGAGGTAATGAGAACACTGCTGTGAAGGAGCACAAAGATGATCCATGTTATGAGCTGACTCAATAGGACTTAAAAAACACTAGCCACTTCTAATTATGAATACCATTATCATCTTTCTACACACATTGACTGAGCACCTGTTGTGTACCCCTAACTGCGTTTGCTGCTAAACATACAAAAATACATAGAGCATCATTTTGACCTTCTGGAATGTTATTCAACTATGGAAGATAGAAGAATAAATAAATAATTGCCTAAAGTGAGTTTGAATGTTAATAGGAATATGAACACAGGTGCAGGATAGAGGAGAGGAAAGCCACATTTACACACACTCACCATTGCCGCACCCTGGCCTTATGCTAGACAGTGCCATCTTACTATGTTTAACGCAGCCCCATAGACAGCCAAGATGCCCCCCACTTAAAGGTTAAGAAGCAAGCCAAAGTAATTTACCCATGCTCATATAACTTGAAGATGGCAAAATTTGGTTTGTCTTAACTTGTCCCCATTCTGTTCCACAAGCTACCTTCTGAGTACCAAGAAAGCCCGGATGGCAAGAAGTGGCAAAGAAGAGTCAGAGAAGGTTTCATAAGTGAAGTGAAAATTGCTATTCTTGATGAGTAAATGAATTCTCTAAATGGGTAAAGGGCATAAAAACACAAAGCAGTGGGAATACTATGTTTAGAAGTATGCAAGTATGAAATAACAACATATCCAGAGAACTACAGTTCCATTAGGTCTAGAAAACAAGATTTGGTGTGAAGGTGGAGGTCTGTGAAGAACCAGAAAAAAATGAGTGTGATACTGTGAACATCAGTGGGAAGCAGGTCACAAAAAGATACTGTTGGGTGCTTAGAAATTGTGTGTTTCTTTGAGCCTTTTTGTCCAGTTATCTCCTGGGCTTAGCACAAGCCAAAGGGTGGCCGATCAGTGAATCTACAGCAGAAAGGAGAGGTGAGCTGGAGTTGATGTGAATTATGCAAAGATCCTGGCATCTCCAATGGCCCCAGAGGCAAAGAAAAGTGGGTTATCTGAATGCAATTCTTTCACAAATACATTCAATTCCATAGATAGTTATCAGGGGCTTCAGTGGTGGTTCAGACGGTAAAGAAACTGCCTGTAATGCAGGAAACCCAGGTTTGATTCCTGGTTCAGGAAGATCCCCTGGAGAAGGAAATGCCTACCCACTCCAGTATTCTTGCTTGGAGAATTCCATGGACAGGGGAGCCTGGTGAGTTACAGTCCATAGAGGTCACAAAGAGTTGAACATAACTGAGCAACTAACACTTTCACTTTTTTCTTTTATTACGTGGCATGGCTGGTTCTGAGTGCCAGAGGTGTATATGCATGATCAGAGCAAATTTCTATCTTCATGCACTGTACATCTTAGTCAAGAGAAACACAGACTAAATGCCCTAAACAAGTAAATCATGCAGGATGGTGACAAGCGCCATGGAAAAATAGAGTAGAGTAAGTGAGATATATATGGAGTGGTTCAGGGAGGCCTCACTGAAGGAGACAGGAGAGCAACATTTGAAGGATGCAAGAGATGAGGCATAACTGGGAAAAGACGCTTCTAAGCAGAGAGAATTTCTGAGCAAGGCAATTCCTGAGGCAAGAACTCACCTAATGTGTTTGAGGAAGAGAAAGGAAGTGACTGAAGGAACGTGAATGTCAAGGGGTCGGAGGTGCCCCTGAGGTAAATGCAGAAGGCATTGGAGGGATCTGAGCCAATGAGCGACAAGGTCTGGCTTAGGTTTGGAAAAGTCCCACTTTGACTGCTGTGGTGAGAATAAACATGAATAATGATTTAAACCAAGAGTAGCTGGATGTCTCAAAGTTCATACTTCCATGTCTAAATCAATGGCTCTCACATGTTTTGACTGTGATCCATGGGAAGAAAGATGTCAGATATGATGACTTGTATCAATGCATACACCTGTGTAACTGACACAGTTACTTACAAAATTATATATATACCTGGCTAGATATATATTTTGAACTCAACCAAGTTACTGGATGCTATTTTTCTTTCTTTTATCATGGAAGGAACATTTTCAATTACAGCTGACATTTTTTGTGACTTTAGAGCACACCTATTGACCAAACCCTACACCCAGCTCTGTGCTACTGGAGACAGCCAGGCAATGCTTACATGGCTGGACCCATAATCATTCACTTCTTAATTTATCCTAGGAGCACATTATTTATATAACATTGAGTGACCCTTTTTCAGGCTCTTAGCCACCCTTTGAACCCTTGCCCATGTATATTATCAACCTTTGGTTGATATGCTGAAATATTTGGATGCAGAGTTTATAGCAAAGACTAAAGCTAGGGGTGTCAAAACATGACAAGAAAGGCTTTTTCTTGTTTGATTTCTGGCAGGGATCAGAGTGGAAGTGATGGAAGGCTTGGGAAAGAGCCCAATCCTGTCAGTGATTCTAGCCAACTTGGCCGACTCCATAGGTTTAGAGGGTTCAGATGAGCTCTGTGTCCATAAACCTTTTGAATACTTGCAGAGAAACTAATCTTACTGTGTGAACTTTTTTGAGGTTCAATACATCTAACTGCTACGGAGCCAAATTCCTAGCTCCAACCAGACTCTCTACACCCACCCCCTAACCCCAACAAAGGCATTGAACTCTACTCATCCGAGCCAAACCTAAACTCACAGAAAATGGCAAGAAGATTGACAAGATTTCAGCCTGGACCTCACCTGCATTGAGATTGTTAATTACCTGCTCTACTTTGGAGCATGCATACCCACCAAAACATCTGGAGGCATTATTTGTCTGTTTGTGTTTTGTTTTCATGCATTTACAGCTAGTAGAGCTATTCAAGCTAAAAATTATCTCTATACCATATATCCTTTAAATGCAGAAATGTTTACCCTAGAAGAAGATTTAGGCTGATTTTTATTATTATTTCCAGCAGATGAGGTTTTTGATTAAATTTTATAAGTGAACTGTGTACACTTCAAATAACTTGTGATCTACATCCACCCTATATAGTGAAATAACTTATGATCTACAATACTTTACATAGTAAAGCATTTTATGATTCAATCTCGATACCTGTATTATAATTCATCCCAGGCAAACCCTCAGTAAAAACAAGATTTTTCCCTTGGAGGGGACACATGTGTATCTATGGCTGATTCATGTTGATGTTTGGCAGAAACCAATACAATTCTGTAAAGCAATTATACTTCAATTAAAAATAAATTAATTAAAATAAACAAGATTTTCCAAAGAAAGCATGCTATCTGACAGTGTGTCATGCTGAATAAAGAAGGAGATGATCTAGGAAAGAAGATGAGCTTAATTTTTTTTTTTTCTAAATTTCTTGTTTTACATTACATAGATCTCAGATATTTATCTTAGGTCTTTGCAGAGGTCTGTGTAAGCACACATTTCCTTGAGAGTGTTCTTATTGAAACCACATTTCTATTTTTTATGTCCCTGGTATTACTGTGCCCATGAGGCTGGCTCAGGATCAGGAATATGTCACATATCCCTGCCACATTTCCTGAGTGAGTTCAGGGTCCCAGTTGTAGTTTTTCTAAACTGTAGACACATTCAAGAAAGACCACATCTGATGGCCAGAGCATAACCATCAATGTCCTCTTATTCTGGCAGGCACTTCTTTGAGGCATGTCTTAGATGCCCAGTACTGTCAAAGAGTCCTCTGAATTTGTGTATCTTCCAACTTTGGTCAGCAGGACGGTTGGCCTTCATTCCCTAACACATCCCAAATGTAGAAATAGGTCACAGGAAGTGGCCCCGCCTGGCTAAAAGCACAAAGCATTTACTAGAGAAGAAAAGTAGGAAGATAGTTTACTGGGGCTTCCTTGTCTCCCATATCCAGGATCTCTGGCCAATGCAATCTCTGCAACACTGAACTTCATATGTTTAAACACATTTTATCTTATTTTACTTATTTTGGCTACAGCATATGGGAATCTTAATTCCCTGACCAGGATTAAACTTGTGCCCCCCCATATTGGAAGTGCAGAGCGTTAATCATTGGACCACTGGGAAGTCCCTTAACTTCATATTTCGAGTATCAATAATGTAAAAAGTGTATTGAAACTTGCAAGCTACAAACATCTAAGAAAAATCAAACCAAAGAATCAGGATAAGGTAAACACGGTGTGGATCACAATAAACTGTGGAAAATTCTGAAAGAGATGGGAATACCACCTGACCTGCCTGAGAAATCTGTATGCAGGTCAGGAAGCAACAGTTAAAACTGGACATGGAACAACAGACTGGTTCCAAATAGGTAAAGGAGTATGTCAAGGCTGTATATTGTCACCCTGCTTATTTAACTTACATGCAGAGTACATCCTGAGAAACGCTGGACTGGAAGAAACACAAACTGGAATCAAGGTTGCTGGGAGAAATATCAATAAGCTCAGATATGCAGATGACACCACCCTTATGGCAGAAAGTGAAGAGGAACTCAAAAGCCTCTTGATGAAAGTGAAAGAGGAGAGTGAAAAAGTTGGCTTCAAGATCAACATTCGTGGCATCCGGTTCCATCACTTCATGGGAAATAGATGGGGAAACAGTGGAAACAGTGTCAGACTATTTTGGGGGGCTCCAAAATCACTGCAGATGGTGATTGCAGCCATGAAATTAAAAGACACTTACTCCTTGGAAGAAAAGTTATGACCAACCTAGATAGCATATTCAAAAGCAGAGACATTACTTTGCCGACTAAGGTCCATCTAGTCAAGGCTATGGTTTTTCCTATGGTCATGTATGGATGTGAGAGTTGGACTGTGAAGAAGGCTGAGCGCTGAAGAATTGATGCTTTTGAACTGTGGTGTTGGAGAAGACTCTTGAGAGTCCCCTGGACTGCAAAGAGATCCAACCAGTCCATTCTGAAGGAGATCGGCCCTGGGATTTCTTTGGAAAGAATGATGCTTAAGCTGAAACTCCAGTACTTTGGCCACCTCATGCGAAGAGCTGACTCATTGGAAAAGACTGATGCTAAGAGGGATTGGGGGCAGGAAGAGAAGGGGTCGAGAGAGGATGAGATGGCTGGATGGCATCACGGACTCGATGGACGTGAGTCTGAGTGAACTCTGGGAGTTGGTGATGGACAGGGAGGCCTGGAGTGCTGTGATTCGTGGGGATGCAAAGAGTCGGACACGACTGAGCGACTGAACTGAACTGAAAACACTGTATTGCTGTATTTCTACAAAGCTAGTTTTTTTTTTTTTTTTTGAAACAATCTATTTTTGATTTCAAAAAGGAAGCCTCCATTTTACTCCAGCTGTGACTCAGATGGTAAAGAGGCTGCCTGCAATGCAGGAGACCTGGGTTACTCCCTGGATCGGAAGATCCCCTGGAGAAGGAAATGGCAGCCCACTCCAGTATTCTCATCTGGAAAATCCCATGGTCAGAGGAGCCTGATAGGTTACAGTTCATGGGTCGCAAAGAGTCGGACTTGACTAAGCGACTTCACTTTCACTTTTCACTTTTCATTCAGTCTTTGTGTTTGTTTCCTTCTGTTTCTGCTCTGAGATAGCTTTCTAATGTGTTTATAGATTTTTACTATCCTTGGGGACCTCATGAATGGAATTCACACATTTTAATTTAAATTTGAAATTAGATCTACCATATGAAACAAAATTGCCAAAATTTATTTTTACATCAAAAAATTCTATACTTTTGAATGATTTTAGTGTATACCAGACATTATTAGAAGGTATTTATATTCTTTTCATAAAACTTTACATCTCTATAGTTGCAAGAGTCACATGTAGTATCTTGTGGATATTCTTATTATGGCCAATATACAAATAAAAGAAATAAATTAATACTATGCCTTATAGAAGATCACATTTTAAAATCCATATTTAATTTGATAAACTCAGAGCCTGTATTAGAAACAAAGTAAAAAATACTCATCCATAAGTTAGGAGATCTAAATTCTATTTCCATTGGTCTTTGATTTCACTGAACTGACAAATGCCAAGAGAACCTATATATCTATATTTTATTGTGGGAAGAGACTAATAGAGAGTCTTGGCAGATTAAAAAGTCTAGATTCAAAGGAATTAAATTTTAATAATGCCATTTCTGAAACTAGGCTGGCAGTTGGGCAGAGGTGCTGGCAGCTGGTACATCTGCCCAATGGAAAGGTCAACCATGTCTGTTTCTTGGCAGAGAGAACTATGGCATTTCCCCTGCCCCCACCCATTCCACCCAACCAGAGTTAGCTTCTAGGAGGATGAGTGAGTGAAGTCACTCAGTCGTGCACTTAATGAACAATTTTTCCACTGTTCTTTCAGGAGGGCACCAGCCACCAACCTAAGAAGTTTAGAGAAGTCTTCTCCTTGGATATATTTTAGACCTTCCAGACTTAAGTGCAGATATTCAAAAGGGTCCCCATTCATCCAGAGCATGAAGAACAGAGAAGAGCAGCAGGACGTGCATTCCTTTCCTACTGAGGAAGGCAGGTTGGGGAAAGAAAGTCATGTGGGCAGAGACCATTTCGCCTGAGGGAGACCTGAGGAAAGAGTGCTACCTTCCAGGCTAAAATACATCCTAGGAGTTACTGCATTCCCTACTCTTGGTATTTACTCAGCAGATAACCAACTAGGGTGGTGCAATGGTAAAGAATTCGCCTGCCTGTGCAGGAGACTCAGGAGACATGGGTTCAATCGCTGGGTCAGGAAGATCCTCTGGAGTGGGAAATGGCAACCCACTCCAGTATTCTTGCCTGAAAAATCCCATGGACAAAAGAGCCTGGTGGGCTACAGTCCATGGGGTCTCAAAGAGTTGGATACGACTGAGCAAATGCACACCATAACAAACTCAGGTTATGTGAGGAAGGAAAAGAATCACTCTGGCAGTTTTTTTTAAGATTTTTTTTTTGGGGGGGGGTGTAGACCATTTATTTTAAAAGTCGTTATTGATTTTGTTACAAATTGCTTCTGTTTTATGTTTTGTTTTGCTTTGTTGGATTTTTTTTTTTTTTTTTTTTTTTTTTGCCCATGAGGCATGTGGGATCTTGGCTCCCCTACCAGGGGTGTAGAATCAACATACCCTACACTGGAAGGCAAAATCTTAACCACTGGACTACAGGAAAGTACCACTATGGCAGTTTTAATCTATGGATTTGCCACATCTGTATAGACTATAACTCAAGGCTCAGCTTCCATCCTGAGCCTGGTAGGGATCTGGATCATCCCACACAGTCACTCAATCAGGCTGAGCATTAAATGCTTAGATGTATATAGTAGAATATACTAACGAATCCTTCATAGACTCGATGCTCTCAAGAAACGAGCTTTCAGGAGGAACATCATGGGCAAACTTCTGTGATCTACCATCTGTAATTTAACCTGCTGTTATAAATAGTGACTGAAAGAAAAAGAGATGGATGAAAGGAAATACTGGTCATACAGCTACCTGTTAATATTTTACATTTATTTGGACTTAGGTTTCCTAACCACTCCTTGCCTTATTTTATTTTGTAAAACTTTATTTCTTCTGAAAAGATTAGTCAGTAATATCTAGTAGATTTTCAGTATCAGATTCTCTATAAACCTTTGGGGAAAGAGAGAGATCTTTAGAAAACTCATTTGAAATAGATAATGATCTCAATCAAAATTCTCTTCCCACAATGAATGCCCTCCCCATCACGCTGTTGTGGTCAAGTTGGGGTGGACAGATGCATGGAGGATCTTTTTTTTGGCTCATTCCTTACATGGACAACCTTGTTTTCCACTTTATCAGAGGTCTGCTTTCACTTAGGCAATCTGGTGGGCCAGGCAGGTTCAGAATAGAGTGGTGCCTGAGGACTACCCTGCTTAAGAGAGAGGGCTCCACCTTAGGAAAGAGGTCCAGGCAGCTGAGAGGAAGTTGAACCCAATAGCATGATCAGGGAAACAATGGGTTTTAATTCCAGTAAAACGGAGAGGGAAAACGATCTTTCCTGAGTGAGCCAGGACATCTTCATGATCAAGGCAACATAAAATTGGTTTTACAGTGGAAAAAAAAATGAGGTTGAAGAGGTGATAATGGGGTATGGAGCCAGCTCTCTGATGATGTAAATGGTCGGTGGGTACACAACAAAAACACAAAACTATTTCTCCCAAGGGTGAGACTGAGCTAGCCTTAATAGTAGAGTCATTATGATTATGTAATTTATGGGAAAATGACACACCAAACCTATAAAATGAAAGTGAAAAAAAAAAAGAAAGCAGGGAAAGAAAAAGCGTGACAGCAAAAGGAAAGAGAAATAGGATATGAAAGCATTTCCTGGGCCTAAAGCAGCGTTTCCCCCATCTTCATGCTAGGTGAGAGATTTTTTAAACGATGTTTCAAATAACTGTTTCATATAGTCTTAAAATTCTGCCTCAGGGAACCCCAAGGGAGATGGAGCTGGAGTGGAGGATAAGAGAAATGAGTTTCCAGGTCCAAGGTTCCACTACCTCTCAAAAAACAGTTTTCCACTATAAATATAAATGTTTCCCATTAAAAGTAAATGGCTTCTGAGGCATGAAATAGCTTGAAAACAACCTTCTAAATGCTCATGCATTATGGTGGTCTTTTAACCCTATTCTTGAGAAAATACCATGATGGGTCTTCCTTGGCATTCCTTCAAGTCAAGTGAGAAAAAAAAAAAATGAAAGTCTTAACTCACCAAACAATTTCTGTCTCATTCTTCTTAACACCCAGTTACAAGGGTATATTAACCCAGGCAACCAACACGGTCTCAATCTCCTTGCCTCTCTTGGAAGGGCATAACTGTCAGTGGAAATTATTTTAGCTATTTTAGTAACTTTATAGGAAAAGGTATAAGAACCAATGAATCTGAACTCCTGGAGTTCTAACCTCACCTCAGTCTTCAACTTGCTTTATTACGAGAGGGTCTATGGATTGATTTTTATGTCTGGTTCCTAGAAGATCCCTGCCCATCACCAAATTTCCATCTCTGCATTCTCTGTGGGAACTGTGCCAAATTCCATAAAGCAACAACTTGTCTAAATTCTAAATAAAAGGAAAACTAGTAGGTAGCTTTCTTTTGCACTTACATGGAAAATTTCAGGCAATGCCACAAGGATTTGGTTATTAAACATGGTTTAAATGAAAACATTTTTCATTGTAACTCAGACCTAAATCAGTGCGACTAAACACAGTCAAATATATTAGTCAGAATTAATTCACACAGATGGGAGAGAAGTGTTCCAAATCTCCTCATTTCTTGAACTAAATTGCTTTTTAGTTCCTTGTAGAACACACCATGTTTATGTGTCATTGAGACGTCTCAAAATCCTACCCATTCTGCCATTTCTAATTCTTAATAGATTTATAAGTTGTTTCTGCACTATAATTAGAGTACTACTATACTTCTAAATCAAAAACACTCTTCAATTTTATGTCCTTTTACCAGAATGTCTACTTATAATAGAATTGCTGAGAAACCCCTAGATCTTTGCTAATCACATTAGTAAATTCTTCCTTGGTACCCTATCTTACTATGGCAACAACATGTGCTTCAAATTTTGGCCACTCAAAAGTTGTTTCTTACAGAAGGAGTGCATTGCACATAGCTAAATGATGAGCACATGTTACCATGCAGACATACACATGAACATACTTTGAATCAAAGTCTGTTACTGGGACCATAACCCATCTGGTCAATGAAAGTTAAAGGTGTGCACATGAAGGTTGCCTGTACTAATTCACATAATTAATAAAGCTGATTCAAAATGACAAGCTCGTATTGCTATATTTACTTATAGTATCTCCAGCTTAACTAATAGAGTCATGTGCTGTTCCTCAATTCAAGTTGTGGTTTTCGGTCCTTTGAAAGTTTTCAGTCTGAATTAATTTCAGTTTATGGTCACCATGCCCTTGTATTCTGTAGCTGTCATTTGCCCAGTTACAATCCTTCTTTGATGTATTGAAGACACCCAACCGGAAAATAATTGCTTTCAAAGAAGTCTCATCGTTCCCTTGGACAAGTACTAACCTGATCACCTAATGTACAAATGGTGAAATTTCAAGTATTTTCTGCTCCTAAAAAACAGGAAATGTAAAAGGAGGAGTCTAGTCAGCCATTGGTATCATTCTTAGGTATACAATTTAGCACTCTATATTCCCCTGTTGTAAAATATTACAATGAAGAAGGACTATTTATGTTTAACCTATGATGGCTTAACTGCTCATTGAAGAATAGACTCATACCACAGCTGCTTATCCTGGAACCCAGTGAAATCTGTCTCTTTGATGAAATTCACATTGGCAACATCACTTCTGATAACAAACAACCACTACGGTAACAAAGATCTCTTAGTAGAGAACGGTCCCCCATGACTAAGTGCAGTGAGTTAAACTGTGGCCTCTAACAGATATGTCCATGTCTAATCACTGAATAGCATATTGAAAAGCAGACATTACTTTGCCAACAAAGGTCCATCTAGTCAAGGCTATCGTTTTTCCAGTGGTCATGTATGGATGCGAGAGTTGGACTGTGAAGAAGGCTGAGCACTGAAGAATTAATGCTTTTGAACTGTGGTGTTGGAGAAAACTTGAGAGTCCCCTGGACTGCAAGGAGATCCAACCAGTCCATTCTGAAGGAGATCAGCCCTGGGATTTCTTTGGAAGGAATGATGCTAAAGCTGAAACTCCAGTACTTTGGCCACCTCATGCGAAGAGTTGACTCATTGGAAAAGACTGATGCTGGGATGGATTGGGGGCAGGAGGAGCAGGGGACAACAGAAGATGAGATGGCTGGATGGCATCACTGACTCGATGGACGTGAGTCTGAGTGAACTCCGGGAGTTGGTGATGGACAGGGAGGCTTGGTGTGGTGCGATTCATGGGGTCGCAGAGTCAGACATGTCTGAGCGACTGAACTGAAGTGAACTGAATCACTGAAACCCACGTGAAAGTCACCTTATTTGGAAAAATAAAATATCTTTGTAAGTCAAATTAAGGACCTTGAGGTGAGTTCATCCTGGATTATCAGAGTACGTCCTAAATTCAATGACAAGTGTCTTTTTATGAGAAAGGCAGAGGGAATTTTTAGAACAGAAGACATAGACTAGAAGGCTGTGTGAAGATGGGGCCAAAGGTTGGAATTACACCACAAACTAAGAAATGCCTGAAGCCACCAGAAGCTGCCAGAGATGAGAAGCATGCTACCTTTGAGTCTGCAGAGAAGTGCAACCTTGTTAACACCTTGATTTTGGACATCTGGCCTCCAGAGCTGTAAAAAAATACATTTCTCTTAAGTCAAGTTTGTGGTAAATTTTTCCAACAACCCTTGTAAATGAATGTACTGTGACTTGCTATCTCTTTGAAATACCAGATAAAATATATGATCATTTAAGTGTCCATAAATGTTACTTTTCATTTTAGGAGGGAAAAAGCAAAGCCTGGATATAAATATGAGGTTGGAAAGAGAAGACTTTTGTTGAATGATATAGAATTGATGGCATGATAGGCTGTCCCATTTCAAAATCAAAATGATTTATTCTCAGTTTATGTTATTAAGTAGAATGCTTAACTGTAGATCTTCAGCCTTCTTCAAAGCTACAGTCAATCCCCAAAATAATAAGTGGAGCCTTACATTACATTGCTTCCCCTATGGCTCAGCTGGTAAAGAATCCACCTGCAATGCAGAAGACCTGTGTTCAGTCCTGGGGTTGGGAAGATCCCCTGGTGAAGGGAAATGCTACCTACTCCAGTATTTTGGCCTGGAGAATTCCATGGACTGTATAGTCCATGGGGTCACAAAGAGTCGGACATGACTGAGTGACTTGCATTTACATTACATTTGCCTGACAAATATAAAGTATTGTTTATAAATTAAATACCCCAAAAGTAAATTCAAGTTTTTACCCATTGGAAGCAAGAACTGCTGGCTTGTTTTCTTTCCCATATCTTCAAAATTCTTGGGATCTAGAAGGGTAGGGTACCTTTAGATAAATGTTCTTTATAAACTTCAGTGGATATTTAGGATCAGAAAATATTTTCCAGGAAGGCACCTTTTATTTTGATTTTTAGCTATCTGCATCTTACTAAATTGTTGGTCATTACTGATAGGATACATTTTTCCTCTCTAATAGAGCACGAAAAAATAACCATTGTAGTTCTCATCACATTTGATTTCTTACCAGAAGGCCTCTTTAGTTCAGCTCCTTGGATTTCAGGTCAGACTTTCAGTGCATCTGTTTTTCCTATTCTTGGGTTGTTTCTAGGATAGCCTAGCTGATGTTACAGATCTCATTAATAAGATAATTTCAAAAAAAAGGCGAAAAACGAACAAAGTCTTCTTTCCAAAAGCTTGTCACTGCTCTAGAAACCTCAAAAATATTAAAGGCATTCTTATAAGAAATGGTCACAGCAAGTTCTTTACTTAGCTAAATGGCTTGTGCATTCATTGCCTGCTAGACTTACAGGTCTGCCTAGTTAAAAATCCTGCTTCATAAGGAGGAAACCCATGCTTTCTAAGATTCCACTAAAACGGGATTTGGTATATTTTTTTCAGCCCAAGAGAGACATACTTAAGACAATATGTGAAAAGAAAGGAAATAAACAGTATTTACTGAGTTCATTATGACTCCAATGGTGGGCTGGCAATTTTCAAATACTTTCATTTCATTTTCACAATATTCCTAGGAGGTAGTTATCCCCTCCTCAACCTCATCACCCTCTTTATGTATATTAGAAAACTGAGGCACATGAGGTTAATAGCTGGACAAAGGTTACCGAGTTGGGGAATGACAAAGGCAGGATTCAGAACCACATATAGTGTGCTTCCACAGTCCCTTTTTTTCTTCCCCACTATGGCAGGAAACATACAGTCCCAGTTATGTGGCTCTTTCCTGCCTTAATTTGTGCATTTTTAAGTTGGTAATGAGGCTTAAAGTATAGCAGGAAGGAGAATAGAAAAAAACAGCTCTTAATCGTATTCATACTTAACATCTACATTTTCAAGAGTTTTATGATGATCTGCTGTAGATGTGCAGAAGTGGTACCTAGTGAATATCAGATGAGGGTCATAAAGGGTTCATGGGTGCCACAGTCAAAGGTTTTTTTCCTGGAAATTTCTCAACTCCTCTTGTTTAATTGAAAAGGACTTTGCCAATAGAACTTGTGATTCTCTGGAACTTAACCACTATATATACAATATAAGGAAGGTTCTTGACTTGGTTCTAAACAAAATATTAATAGCAGTATGGTTTAGAGCAAGTCCTTCCTGTATATGTAATATTTTGCTTCAGTCACAGGAGAATGAGCATAATACATTTACCTGGCTTCCCAAGAAGTTAACAGGATACAGTGAGATGGGAGATGAGAAAATGTTTTCAAAAACATGATAATAAATTTATTGAGTGATATCATAGTAAAAATGATAGAACTCAGAAAATCAATGTTTGAAACTTATCCTCGTGAATGGACTAACTTGGTCAATAAGTCCCCTGTTGTTCCTGCTGCTTCTATCTATAATAACAACAGTCATCATAATTAATCCTCACAAAAGTTAGGAACCCAACATCACTCTCATTTTCTAGGTAAGAAATAAATGGTTCAAGATTATCTAGGTGAGACTCAATATTGTATCACCTAGCTCTAAACTGTATACTTATTTTCCATACTGTAGTATTGAGATTACAGTGCTTTATTTCACACATTTATGCATAAAAATCTTCATTTAAGAGATAGGGTTTGGGCAGTGCCCCAGACTGGGAAAGCACCCTCCACCACAGCCATGGCTCATGGCTGGAGACCTCAAAGGTCCCAGAGAAAGAATCTCTTTCATTTGGAACAGACAGTGCATCATTAAACCTCTTAGCTACTTTAGCTATTCTTTAGCTGCTTGGTTTAATTGGTTTGTCTCATTAGCTCGTTGCTTCTTACTGCCTCAAAGGAAAGAAAATGAGACATTTAGTTTTTAATCAGTATGAAGTTCAGAAAGGCCAGAATTTGGAATAAGCACTAAACCTCAGCTCTGTTAACACAAGAGCCTATGTTCGCTCCTGAAGGTTATTATTTCATGGCTCTGATAGATGAATTTATAGGAAAATCAGTGAAGAAAAGACTCTACATTAGACACTTAGCTGGGAATCAGCACAGATTTTGAAGAAAGTTTGGTTTGGATAAAATCAGCCTCAAGCGCTTCTTTATTTTAACAAATGAATCTCACATGACTTGACAAGGCAAGAATGTATAGAGTCATAATGGACATGATGAAGTATGATAAGACAAAAGAAAAGATACTGTGAATTGAGAGAAAATGTTTTTTGCTCGTAAAAATATAGTAAAAACAAAGGGAAATGAATGAAAACCAGCATGACCATTTGAAAATCTGGTTTTGCCTATAAGGCCTATGTGCATAGATCAGTATTTTAAAATAAATCAGAACATTTACCCAAGCCTAAATTTAGGTTCCCTGTTATTTGTACTGCGTGTCTTTATCATAATTCAAGCTTCATATTTCATTGTGTGGAAAAAGTATGTGGCAGGCTAATGGCCTAAATACCTAAGTCTCATTTTATAAATATTTATTGCCAACTGATGTGTTCCTATCTTTGAAGTCATATGCATGGTTCACTGTGAGCCTGTACTTCCCTCCTCTCCTTGTAGAGAATAACTACCCAGGACCCTTGTTTACATGAGGATCACCTCAACAGAGTTAATTTTTTTTTATCCACAACTTCTCACATCACTCATCTTTGCTTTGTTATGTTTTCTCCCCTCTTTCACTTCACATTTCATGCAGCAAAGGCCAGAAGTACAATAATAAACCAAACAATGTGATCTGTACTGCTGTTGAATTAAAGCAGTGGTACAGGCTGAGCTGATCATTCATAACCTGCCTGGGGTCGCCGCAGGGGGTCTACCAGATCCAGGAGAGGAAAATAAACAAAACCCAGAAAAGAAACTCAGAATAAATGAACTGAGCGTGGGAGAGCTTGAACATCAAACCAAAATCCCTGGGCATGATTCTTCTGACAATAGAGAAATTTTGGAGGTCTTGAACCAAGAGAACTAAGTTAAGAAACAGCTTAAAATTAACCAGGCATTGTACCTAAAGAATTGCCATAGACTGGTGGTAAGACAAATGAGGAGACAACTGTAAGAATATAGATGAGATGAGATGAAAATCTGGACATAAACATAGTTTCAATAAAATTTAGGGATTGGACAATGACAGTGGAAATATACAGAAAGATGCTGATGGGAGAAGTGTGTGTGCGTGCTAAGTCATGTCCAACTCTTTGCAACCCTATGGACTGTAGCCCACTATAGGGTCCTCTATCCATGATATTCTCCAGGCAAGACTACTAGAATGGGTTGCCATTTCCTTCTCCAGGGCCTCTTCCTGACCTAGGGATCAATTTCATCTCTTATGCCTCCCACATTGGCAAGCAGGTTCTTTACCACTAGCCACCTGGGAAGCTCACATAGCACCACAGAATTGACAAAATTTGGAAATATTGGATATGGGGTAAACTTGAGTAGAAAATATGGTAAAAAAAAATTTAACTATAAGGAATAGTCAAGTGAGGGTGGCATTAACAAAAATTCAACAAGGAAGAGAAGCATAATTAGAAGAGAAGATGATGTGAATTGTTCATTTTAGGACATCATAAATTTTAAGTGTTACTGGAGCCTGAATAATGAGCCATCCACAGAAGGAATGGGTGATAAAGGCAAGCATGACTAAAACATGGCAAGTGAGGGGAAAAAAAAGGTACAGAGGAATGATTTCTGGTTATTGATTTACATGGTCATGTGGTGATAATAACCAGGGTAGAGTTATTAAGGAGAGGGGTTGAACAAAGAGGGAGGGAGCCCACATATTCATATTGAATTTAAATTTCTTGTGGGATAGCCAGGTGAAAACATTCAGAAAGGTGAACTCACCTGCTTGGAACTCAGTAGGTGAGCAATCTAGATTTGGGGGTAGCAACAAGAATTTAAAAACACTATTCCACAGGAGAGCAGAGTTCCACTTTGGGAAGATGAAGTAGACATACCTTTTATTATTGCTGCCACTAAATAGAGCTAAAAACCCTGTACATTCTTAGAGGTGGAAAGAAGAAGGCAGACCCATCAGGGCCTTAGGATGAGTGGAGAAACATGGTGGGAAGTTTCCAGGATTTGCTTTGTTCTTATGTGTCTCAGACTTGGAGCTGAAGCAGTTGGCAACCAAGAAACAACAATGACATGGGCAACAAAGCCCAGCAAACCCTGCTTTTTCCAATCAAAGAACCTAGCAGGTCAAAAAACTTTTAGAAAATGACTGATCTACTCCATCTATACCATAGAAAAAAACCGTAGCCCCTCCCCAACTCATGCTAGCTAAAGCCAAGTGAGGAGCCTAGACTTTTACGTTCATGAAGGCATGATAAGATGCCTCAATACCTTTGACAGGGTGGGATCACAGAAGACCAAGTAAGGAACTAGGACTTTCATCCACGTTCAACCAACAGTTAGCTCCATCCATCTCTGTTTTATCGGTAGACACCACGTGGGGAATCCTGGACATCTGATCCTACTGGGAAGTAATGAGGTATCCCTCTCCCTCTCTGCTATAGGCTTGTGTCATAGGAAGCCTACTGGAAAGTGAGGACTGTCACCATCACCCAGAAGTAACAAGGCCACCATGCAATTGAGTCTCAGTGAAGACTACATGTGGAGATGGAGCTGTTATCCTAAATTGGAATAACAAGGAATTTCCACCCTGGGTATTAGGCTGAGTCAAGAACCTGGACTTACACATCCACCTGGCAGCAGCAAGGTAGCTTCCTTTCCTCTCCTTCAGAATGAGTGTCAGTGGAAGCCAGCAAAACCAGATGATTTAATATCCAGAGTCTTATAAGACAATACAAAACTGTCCTCGAGCCAGGAAAATTTCAAACTAAATGAAAAAAGACAATCAACAAATGCCAACATCAAGATGACAGAGACATTTGAATTATCCGACAAAAATTTTAAAGAAGCTATGTCAGGTAAGCATCTGGATAAAACCTCTCTGAATAAATAGGAATAGAGGGGAAAGTCCTTAATTTAATGAAGCATATCTAAAAAAAACCTATAGTTAAAATTATAATTTTAATGGGAGTGAATACTTTCCCCTAAGATCAGTAGCAAGACAAAAATATTTGCTTTTATTTGACTCAGTCGGCATACAGCTGGAAGTTCTAGCCAGTGCAATAAGGCAAGAAAAGAAAATAAAGGTATACATATCATAAAGGAAGGAGAAAAAACTGCTCCTATTTGCAGATTACTTGTCTGTAGACGTAGAAAATCCCAAGGAATCTACCAAAATATTTTTAGAACTAAAATGTATGCTCATCAGGATCACAGGATACAAGATAAATATTCTAAAATCAATTGTGTTTCTATGCAGTAGTAAAGAATACGTGGACAATGAAATTAAAAATATAAAACCATTTACAGTCAGTCAAAAAATAAAATACTTGGAAGAAATCTAAGAAAACCTGCAAAGGACTTGTATGGTGGAAGTAATCAAAGAAGATCTAAATAAATGGAGAGCCATATTGTGCTCATGGATCGGAAGACTCAACATAGTAAAGATGCCAATTGTCCACAAATTGATATACAAGCTTAATGCTATACTTAAAAAATCCAAGCAAGATTTCTTTTTAGATATAAATAGGATTATTCTGAAACTTATCTGAGAAGCAAAGGAACTAGAATTGCTAAAACAGTTTTAAAAAAAGAATAAAGTGGGAGGACTCAGTCAACTCAATTTTAAGACTTACTATATAGCTACAGTAAACAAAACTGAGAGGTATTTGGAAAAGGAAAGGCACATAGATCAATGGAACATTACAGAGATCCCAGAAATAGACCCACAATTATATGCCCAACTGAGTTTTGAACAAGATGTAAAAGTAATTCAACAGAGGATGGATAGCCTTTTCAACAAATGGTGCTAGGACGCAAACATAGGCACTGCTCAATCTAAGTATCATGCCTTGTACAACAATGCATTCCAAATATCTATAGACAGTAAACAAACATATCATGTAAAATTAAAATTTTTTAAATATATAAAAAGTATGAGAAAATCTTCAAGAACTATGGATAAAGGATTATTAGACTTGACACTAAAACCATGATCCATAAGAGGAAAATTTGATATCTTGGGCTTTATCAAAATTAAAATCTTTGTTCTGTGAAAGACCTCACAAGAGGTCTGAGATACCTTATCCTCTTAAGAGAATAAAAGGACAAGCTACAGAATGGGAGAAAATGTTTTCAAATAATGTATCTGCCAAAGGACCTTCAAAATTCAAAAATGAAAAAACTAACAATAAAACTAGAACATGGGCAAAGACAGGAAGAGCTATTTCATCAAAGCAGATTATATATATGGCAAATAAACATATTGAAAGATACTAAACATCACTAGCCATCAAGAAAAAACAAATTAAAACTACAGTGAAATACCACTACAAATCTATCAGAATGGCAAAAAGAGAAAAAAATGACAACAGCAAATGATACCAGGAAGACAAGGAACCTGGATAACTCATATTTCTAGTAAGAATGTAAAGTGGTGCAGTTTGGCAATTCCTTATAAAACTAAACATGTAACTAACACATGACCCAGCAACTGCTCTCTTGGGTATTTACTTCAGGGAAATGGAAGATTCATTGTCCTACAAAATGAACATTAATTGCACCTTTATGCACAAAAGCCAAATTCTAGCAACAATTCAGATATGCTTCAGTGGGTGAATGTTTAAACTAATTGTGGTACATTCAGGAAATGAAATAGTCCTCAGTAAAAAAAAAAAAAAAAATCTGAACTACTGATACAAAGAAAAGCTTGAATGAAACTTCAGAGAATAATGCTGAGTGAGAGAAAAAAAAAAAAAAAGCCAATCTCAAAAGGTTATATCCTATACGATTCCATTCATATAGAGTTCTTGAAATGACAAAACCACCGAAGTGGGAAACAAGCTAATGGTTGCCAGAGGTTAAGAAAAGGTAAAAATGCAAGCTAAGTGAGTGGCATATAAAAGAACAACAGGAAAGATTGTTTCGTGAAAGAATTGTTCTGTCTTGACTGCCGCTGTGTTCATATATCCTAATGTGTTTTTGCCCATAGCTGTGCATACCCTTGGCAGAATCTGGGTAAAGGGTACTTGAGAATTCTATTTGATTTTTTACAACAGCATGTGAATCTATCTCAAATTTACAACTTTGATTTAAAAAATACTGTGCAGGTCAAGAAAAATCTTGTTTAACCTGGATATGATTTGCAGAGTGATGGTTTACAAGTCTCAGGTAAGGAGTATGAAAGAGAAGGCAAACATGGCCAACTGAGAAGCACCAATATTCAAGGGTTTACTGGAAGAAGAGGATCATATGAAATAATATTGATATTTATCATAATGATAAGGTCATGTATAATCAAACCCAAAGATGACTGAGCAAGGACTTCTCGTTAATGTGTAGAGTCAAAGAAAGAAAGAGAATCTTAGAAAGTAGAATTTAAGCTTTAGGAATTTAGGCTTATTTGGGAAGTACAAAATGGGTAATAGCTTACATTCAGCAATACCCCTTAAATGCCAACATATATAGATTTTAACGAACTTAAAGAAGGGCTAAGTTTCCAGTTTGGTCAATTCAGTGATAACTGAGGAAGCTAAGAAAGATATGAGGTCAGATTCAGAGGACATCATAAGAATATAAACAATCAATAATCTCCTCTCCCAACAGTAACCATGACAACCACTAGGGGATGGCCTTCAAGTATATCTTGTTTTGATCTCAAAAGTCAGGGAAGTCCAGTTTGATATTTGGGTGAAAACTTCAAACATGCTGAAATCTTTCATTTAAAAAATTCTCTCTCATTTTCTGCTCCTCTCTTAAGGCTGTCTGGTGGTTTTCCTACAGTTAAGCTCATTAAAACAATATTTTCACTGTAATCTTCTCTTTATTTTCCATTGCTTTCTTAAAGCAGAATAATCTAATTTCTGCCTCATTACTCTAACAAAATGACTCTCTCAAAAGTTACCAATGACCCCCTTGTTGCTAAATTCAAAAGATATTCTTTTGGTCAATATCTTCCGTAGTTGTTTTTTTTTTTTAATTGTTGGGAACTTTGCCCCTTTTGAGCACTCGCTTCTGCAGTATGTGGTTTCTTCACCATTCTTTTCTAGCATTCTTTCTGCTTCTGCATCCACACCCTTGGACCTTTCATGTCTTCTCCTTCTCCTTCTCCATCACTCCTTGAATGTTGATGCCCTTTAGGTTGCTGTCTCTCAGTCTGTCCCTGGAATTTTGTTTAAATCTTTGATTTAGTTACTCCCAAGTCTACACTGGGTCAAGATCTCTTTCTTTTGTGGTCAGACACAGATACAAGATATCCAACTCCATGCTGGACAGATTCATAAAGTGTGCTATTCATTCAAGTATTTATTGGGCTTTCTGTGTCAGACATTCTTCAACGTTAGAGCCAGGTAAACAGAGCTCCTGTTCTCAGGAAGTCACACTGGGGAGTGAATACAGCATTTATTGCATGGCATTTCTGCTTCTCATTTGGGTTTCTGAAAATCTTTCTCCTTCTTCTTCTTTGTCATCTCACCAAGGTGTCTCCCTATTATCTGTCCTGCTAGGTGCTCCCAGAAAGTACCATCACCACCAGGGGTATCTGTCCTCCACTGTGGGCTGCCAACTTACTTGCAGGACACCAGAGTGAACAGTGGCTGGTGACCAAGTACAGAGGAGGAAAAATGATCCTCTCCCAAATTCTGTACCACTGACATCAGATGCCTCGACCCCAAGTCTTGAGGATATCTTACCCTATTCAATTCATTTAATAGTTTTAAGTACACAGCTAATTTTTTAAACCATATTTGGGTTTATGTTTCTTAAAGCCAAAAGAAAACAACCAATCTCCTGAGACTGATCACAAGACCAAATATAATCATTCAGCAGATCCTCTTGGGCTCTTCATATCATCCCATCCCTCTGTTTCTTTCCATCTTTCCTCTGACCTCTCTCTGTTGGGAGCACTGCTCATTTTGCTCCACTCACCTCATTTCTATCTCCCAACTAAGATGAACTCTTCCAATTTCCCATCAGTTGGGCTCAATTTCAACAGTTTTCCTAGCCCTAACTCCTTCACTACAAACCTGGCCACTTCCCACACTCTGGGTTCAAATCCACAGAAAGTCCCTGGTTGATTTTTCTCCTAGTGATATACATCAAGATCTTGTCCATTAACAGAGGAATGAATAAAGAAGTTATAGTACATATACACAGTGGAATATCCTCAGTCTTCAAAAAGAATGAAATAATGCCATTTCCAGCAACATAGGTGGAGCTGGAGATGATCATACTGTCAGTCAGGCAGAGAAAGACAAATATCATATGATACACTCTTATGTGGAATCTAATTTTAAAAAATGAGACAAATGAACTTATTTGCAAAGGAGAAACAGACTTACAGGTATTGGAAACAAACTTGTGGTTACCAAAGGAGAAACATGGAGTGGGGAAGGATAAATCAGGAGCTTGGGGTTAACATACATGCTGCTATATATATGGTAGATAATCAACAAAGACCCGCTATATAACACAAAAAACTCTACTCAGTATTCTGTGGTATGCATGTTTCAAAGCCATTCTCCCAAATCATCCATGTATACTATCATGTAAGAAACGAAGGGCCAGTCTATGTCCGATACAGGATACAGGGTGCTTGGGGCTGGTGCATGGGGATGATCCAGAGAGATGATATGGGGTGGGAGGTAGGAGGGGGATTCAGGATTGGGAGCTTGGATACACCCGTGGTGGATTCATGTCAATGTATGGCAAAACCAATACAGTATTGTAAAGTAAAATAAAGTAAAAATAAAATTAAAAAAAATATTCTGTGGTAAGCTTTATGAGAAAAGAATCTGAAAAAGAATGAATATATGTATAACTGAATCACTTTGCTATATACCTGAAACTAACACAGCACTGTAAATCAACTATACTCCAATAATATTTTTAAAAAGGTCTTTATCCATATTATTGTTAATCAGAATCACTCCCCTAGGCAAGCATATCTGGCTTCTCTCTCTCCTTGCAACCATTCTTCTACCCCAAATCATTCTGCCCATCCCCTCTCTCTTTATTCAAAAACTTTCTAGATGGCATTTCTTCCATTCCCTTCACTTTGAGTTAATATGTGCCATATTTCTTTTCTCTCTCTCTTCCTGCTGCTGCTGCTGCTGCTGCTAAGTCGCTTCAGTCGTGTCCAACTCTGTGCAACCCCATAGATGGCAGCCCACCAGGCTCCCCCGTCCCTGACATTCTCCAGGCAAGAACACTGGAGTGGGTTGCCATTTCCTTCTCCAATGCATGAAAGTGAAAAGTGAAACTGAAGTCGCTCAGTTGTGTCCGACCCTCAGCGACCCCATGGACTGCAGCCTTCCAGGCTCCTCCATCCATGGGATTTTCCAGGCAAGAGTACTGGAGTGGGGTGCCATCTCTCTCTTCCTATGAGAATGTAATTCTGTAGAGATTGCCCTGATCTTTCATTTTGTCTCTGTGTTTCCATGCATCCCCTTGACCCAACAGGAGGTTCATTCTTTGCAGCTGTCACTGGAGAAGAATTACAGGGATAGCTGTAATCCATGCAAATATACAACAAAGAGAAAAATGTACCCAAATTTCATATGGGCATCAGGTAACACCAGTGTACAGCAGACAGGCAATGGGTTGACGATGTAGATACACCTGTTCTGAAAATCTATCGCTGCCACATACTAGCTGAATTATTTTGGTAACTTTAATAACTATATCAGTAATATTAATGATAAGCTGTGATTGAGGGTCTATTTCTTATTTTGAACTTTATATATTTTATATCTAAACTCAAGGGGAAGGTATAATTATCTAAACATTTAAAAAGGAATGAGACTTAAAGAGGTTAGCAGGAGGCTCTCACCGTGTGTGCCTCTCCGAAGGGCTTCTCCTAACATGGCAGCTGGCTTTCCCAAAGTGTGATCTTAGCAAGAAGGAAAGGAAGAGGGAGACAGAGACAGAGAGACAGAAGCTAAGGGCTCTTTTATAACTTATCTCCAAAGTTATATACCAGTACTTTTGCAGTATCCTACTGATCACACAGATCAACCGTGGTACAATGCGACACATGGGGGTGGGAGGGAATTACACAAGAGCACGAATACCAAGGAATAAGGTTCACTGGGGGCTATGTTGGAAGTTGGCTACCACATCAATAAAGACAGGACTGGTAGGTGTTCCTGGTTAATATTTTTATATTCATAAGAATAAATTTGCACACTATTAACAAATCAGAATAAGAGCATAATGCAAGCATTAGTTCTCCATAGGTAATCCCCTCTCTACCAACTATTACAGTCCTATTGTCCAGAGATAAATGCTTTTCAACATTATTAGCTCTTTTTGTTGGAATAGCTATTCTTTTTTTTATTTTCTAAAATTTTTGCCCTCATTGTGCAACATGTGGGATCTTAGTTCTTCAACCAGGAAGTGAACCCACCCTTTGCTTTGGAAGCACAGAGTCTTAACCACTGTACTGCCAGGGGAGTTCTTGAATAGTTTTTTTGAGGTGATCAACAACATGCATTTGTATGATTTGTGATTAACTCTAGAAATTGTCTTGCTACTTTGGTTGAGGATGTAGCATTCTTATTCCTGTAACCCAGCGGCTGCCCCATTCCTGCCCCTACCCATGCATATGCACACACCTCCACAATTTCATCCCTTCTGTAGACCATAAGGGCTTCCCTGCTGGCTCAGACAGTATAGAGTCTACCTGCAATGCAGGAGACCTAGGTTTGATCCCTGGGTCGGGAAAATCCTCTGGAGAAGGAAATGGCAACCCACTCCAGCATTCTTGCCTGCAAAGTTCCAGGGACAGAGGAGCCTGGTGGGCTACAGTCCGTGGGGTCACAAAGAGTCGGACATGACTGAGCGACAGATACGCACACACACACAGTAGACCATAAAGCCTTCTTGCCTGACGTGGAGTTGGTTGATTAACAGAAGAAGTTGGTTAAAGAGGGTAATTACACAAAAGAACATGTACTTTTAACATTTGGTTTTAACTTAAAGTATGTCATTGTACATTCATCCCCAAGCTGTTGATACACAGCTAAGGCCTTTTCTTGGCGAGTGGATTTGCTGATTGGAGGTTGCCACCATTTTCTTGTGTGAGTTGTACTTAAAATACATCTTCTACTATTATCCAGTTGTGGATTCTTTAAAGAAGAACAAGAACTTAAACGTCCCTGCACAAACTCATGGCTGTAGAATCTTTTCATGTTTTATCACTTTTCTTCATTCTTCTGTGGCTGTCTCTCACCTGGCTAATTTAGCCACAACATGTTTTTAGTAATTTTCCTGTAACTGTACAGAAACAATTAATTTGATTGTTAGCCCATCTTTTTTGTTTGGTTGGTTGGTTTTCACTTTTCTCAGATTTCAAGTTTTTTTGTCATACAATCACAACTACAACTGGCATAAACAGATTTGGGAACAAACACAATTAAGCCTTCATAAGGATAGAGGCTCATAAGCATACAACTTTGTAAGCATACAGTGAGGGCAAAATTGCACACGTAATGTAGAGTGACCTACTGGCCACATATATTCAATATTCTGAGAGTATCAGACAATGTGTTTCATACAGAACATCGAGATCATTCATCAATCCCAGAGTCAGTTAAGTGAGATCCATTAAGAGATTTTCTGTGTTATTTCTTCTCGTGGCAAAGTAAAGTTGGGAAAGGATGTATTTCTGCCACAAAAGCTTAAGTTGTTAGCATCACAGCAACTCAGGATATGAAATATTTGGAAGAACAGCCATAAAATTCAAAAAGAACCAGAAATTAGTTAGTTTAAGAGCAAATCAGCTCTACCCACCTAAACAGTAGTTGATAAGATTACCACTGAATGATCATCTTTATATATTATCTTCTGAAAAAAGAAAAGGCTAAATTATGATCAGTGTAGTGTATTTTAGGATGTGGAAAGTAGGGACACATATAAAGATTTCTGTCAAGAATATGGGAATAAAAGTTTGGTGCTTTTGCTTTTTGAATCTTTACCATTCACCTTAACAACCCCACATACCCAGCAGCAATGCAATTTAGGGAACTGTCCATTCTCAGAAAGTTGGTTCTGATGTGTCTTAGTCAACCACAGTCTCCCGTCCTTGTGATTGGCCTGTGTCCATTTGGGCCAAAAAGGCATCAGAAAACATTTGCTCACTCAGTAACTTTTGTGAAATTTCTTCATTGTTTTTAAAATAAAGTTATTATCGGAAGCATTCTATGCTGAATGCAAATGAAAATGAATAATGCCCAGTTTTTTTCCAAAGGCTGTGTTGACACCAAGAGCTGGATGAAAAAGTCAAAATACTGATGTGGGAAGTGGTTAGAGAATTATAAAGAAATGGAGCTGTGATCATACTATGCCGGAAAACTTGGTTCCAAGTTCCTTGAGTAACAAATGTCCTTATTACTTATACCTGCCTATCAAAGGCTTACTTCTTATATCCAAACTTACATTGATTTCTTTTTCAATATTTAGAAGATTGTTCTTCAATTATGAAAAACAAATCTCTCTGGGGCACTTCAGTTTCTGTCAATTCAAGGAAACTATGATGTGCTACTTTAATTTGTATGTTAAACTAATAGAATTTGTTACCTCAAGAGGTAGACTAAGCTGAAAATGTTAGTTATAACAGGGTTATTAAAGAAAGCTCTTTGGGTTAAAAACAATAATAACCCTCTACAACTGGTGTCATAGCAAGCAACATCAACTCTCAAAATGCTCAGTGGGGCCCACTGCCAGAACTCAAGTTCTAGAATGTATGGGCTAAGGGTCTGACCGAAAGAGGAGTTTCTGATCACTCTTGGAGGATGCAGGCATAAAAATATTATGATGTTTTTAGCAGGGGTCCACATCAGACCCTGAGCTCTATGATTTAGATATCTTTCCACTTGAAAAATATCTACCTAATATTATTTTTATCCTAAATGTAAAGAAGAGAAAGAAACATGGTTGTTGAATTTAAATAACTTGCCCCACTGTCACACTGCCACTAAATAGCTGTGCTAAAATTTCTGTTATCTAACACAAAAGTCATTCTGTTCACCACTATGATATATATTTAATTGAATTAACTTCTTTAACTCACAGGCTAAAATGAGAAGGAAAAACAGCAATGAACTTTGGAAGCCAAGTATTACAGGGCATGCATAACTATAGTAATTGGAAATATCTTCCAACACTTTTCTCTACTGACAGCTAACTCAGCTTCCTTTGTTCTAATAGCATGTACCCTCTCAATGGGCCTCTCTCTCCTTTTTCAAACAGAATAGTTTTCTGTTGTGAGTTCCTGGAAAGTGATACAATAAAGGCATTTCCATTAGTTATCTATTTTATGCAGAGCATTGATAGTGTATATGTGTTGATCCCAATCTCCCAATCTCCCTCTTCCTCCTTGATAACCATACATTTGTTCTCTACGTCTATGTCTCTGTTTCTGCTTTGTAAACAGGATATTCTGTGCCATTTTTCTAGAGTCTACACATGTGCATTAATATACACAATACAATATCTGTTTTTCTCTTTCTGACTTCATGCTGTATAACACTCTCTGGATCCATCCATATCTCTACAAATGACCCAATTTCTTTCCTTTTTATGGCTGAAAAACATTTGTTCTTTCTCATGGCTGAATAATACAATAATAGTATTGTATATATACACCACATTTTTACCCATTTCCCTGTTGCTGAACATTTAGGTTTCATCCTTGTTTTGGCTGTTGTAAATAGTGTTGCTGTACTGTATCACAGGGAACTCTCTGTAACGCACTGTGGTGATCCAAATGAGAAGAAAGTTTAAAAAGAAGAGGATATATGTGTATGCATGACTGATTCATTTCACTGTAGCTTAGAAACTAACACAATATTATAAACCAACTATACTCCAATAAAAATTAAAAATAAAGTAAAATAAATTTGGAGTGAGATGGTAAATGTATAGTGCTTCAGTTCAGTTGAGTTCAGTCGCCTAGTCTGAACTGACTCTTTGCGACTCCATGAATCGCAGCACACCAGGCCTCCCTGTCCATCATCAACTCCCAGAGTTCACTCAGACTCACGTCCATCGAGTCCGTGATGCCATCCAGCCATCTCATCCTCTGTCATCCCCTTCTCCTCCTGTCCCCAATCCCTCCCAGCATCAGAGTCTTTTCCAGTGAGTCAACTCTTCGCATGAGGTGGCCAAAGTATTGGAGTTTCAGCTTTAGCATCATTCCTTCCAAAGAACACCCAGGACTGATCTCCTTTAGAATGGACTGGTTGGATCTCCTTGCCATCCAAGGGACCCTCAAGAGTCTTCCCCAACACCACAGTTCAAAAGCATCAATTCTTTGGTGCTCAGCTTTCTTCACAGTCCAACTCTCACACCCATACATGACCACAGGAAAAACCATAGCCTTGACTAGACGGACTTTTGTTGGCAAAGTAATGTCTTTGCTTTTGAATATGCTGTCTAGGTTGGCCATAACCTTCCTTCCAAGGAGTTAGCATCTTTTAATTTCATGGCTGCAATCACCATCTGCACTGATGTTGGAGCCCCAAAAAATAAAGTCTGACACTGTTTCCACTGTTTCCCCATCTATTTCCCATGAAGTGATGGGACCAGATGCCATGATCTTCGTTTTCTGAATGTTGAGCTTTAAGCCAACTTTTTCACTCTCCACTTTCACTTTCATCAAGGCTTTTTTAGTTCCTCTTCACTTTCTGCCATAAGGGTGGTGTCATCTGCATATCTGAGGTTATTGATATTTCTCCCAGCAGTCTTGATTCCAGCTTGTGCTTCTTCCAGCCCAGCATTTCTCATGATTTACTCTGCATAGAAGTTAAATAAGCAGGGTGACAATATACAGCCTTGCTGTACTCCTTTTCCTATTTGGAACCAGTCTGTTGTTCCATGTCCAGTTCTAACTGTTGCTTCCTGACTTGCATATAGGTTTCTGAACAGGCAGGTCAGGTGGTCTGGTATTCCCATCTCTTTCAGAATTTTCCACAGTTTATTGTGATCCACACAGTCAAAGGCTTTGGCATAGTCAATAAAGCAGAAATAGATGCTTTTCTGGAACTCTCTTGCTTTTTCCATGATCCAGCAGATGTTGGCAGTTTGATCTCTGGTTCCTCTGCCGCTTCTAAAACCAGCTTGAACATCTGGAAGTTCGCAGTTTACGTATTGCTGAAGACTGGTTTGGAGAATTTTGAGCATTACTTTACTAGCGTGTGAGATGAGTGCAATTGTGCAGTAGTTTGAGCATTCTTTGGCATTGCCTTTCTTTGGGATTGGAACGGAAATTGACCTTTTCCAGTCCTGTGGCCACTGCTGAGTTTTCCAAATCTGCTGGCATATTGAGTGCAGCACTTTCACAGCATCATCTTTCAGGATTTGAAATAGCTCAACAGGAATTCCATCACCTCCACTAGCTTTGTTCGTAGTGATGCTTTCTAAGGCCCACTTGACTTCACATTCCAGGGGAAGCCCAAATGTATAGTATATCAATCCAAAGAGATTTTGCGATTGGTTCTACTACTTTATGGACGGATATCTTTTCACATTTATAAAATAAAGTGCTATTAAAAATCCAGCTTAATGAAACTTGGTCACGATCATTCTTTAAAAGCTATATTTAAACTGACTGGGCTTTTTCATCCACTTATCTCACAGCAGAGTGCTGAATGGTTTGGGTACAACATTAAATTATTGAATTAAATTATTTAATTCAATAATTTAATGTTGAATTATTGAATCTCCCAAGCCATTTGTTATAAACAAATGAATGGTTTGGGAGATTGTGTTTGTTGATTAAATCAAATGGAAAAAGAAGTCTCATCACTATTTTGATTCTTCCATCACTAAAACACTTTGATGTACCTCCTTCTCATAGCACCTCAGGTATGTGAGCAGAATAGGCATCATTGGCCCCACCACACAGGAGAATAAATTTGGAATCAGAGCATCTAGTTCAAGGTCACATTATGAAGTACAGGAAAAGCAGCCTGGACCGAATACATTTGGTGTATTCGGTCCACTTCATGATCCACTCGTCTTCTATTTTTCCATGCATTATCAATTTCCAGCAAGGTGAATGCAGTGTGAAACCAGGTTGAATTTATCATATATGAATTTATATGATTATTAAAATTACCTTCATATTAAATCTAAAGAGAAAACAAAGAGCTAGGAAAAGATAACTAAGCCCTATATATACAGCTTAAAGCCATATCCAGCTCTAATTAGATAACAGCTACTAATAATCTTTTGAAGAAAGTGTCTTTTTCTTCACCATGGGCTCACCTTTCCTACCCATATCTGGAAAAGATTATTAGAACAGAGAAAGAATCCAGGCTGGGTAGGTATGATTTTTAGCCACTTTGTGCTAAGGTACCACCTACTTATTCTCAAAGATGAGTTCAGGGTCACCAATACAGTGTGGTAGGTCCCAACGTTTCTAATTTGTATACCTCCATTCACTTGGAAATAGCAACAGACTTTATTTTCTTGGGCTCCAAAATCACTTTAGATGGTGACTGCTCCCAGGAAATTAAAACACATTTGCTCCTTGGAAGGAAACCTATGGCAAACCTAGACAATGAATTAAAAATAGAGACATTACTTTGCCTACAAATGTCCATATTTTACAAAATATGGATTCCTGGATCCTATTCCTCACCCATTGTCTCAAAAATCTCAGTGAATGGATCACAGAAATACATATTTTTAACAAGGTTTCCGGGTGATTGTATACACTAAAGTTGGAGAATTTCTGACATTGGACATGAAGCCCCATTTGAAACTTTCTTTGCCTAAATGTTTTATTCTTAATGACCTTACCTCTGACTTTCAGAAAAAGCCAGAAGAAATGAGGAATGATAGAAAATAAAAACATAAAAATACACACTCCTTATAGTAAAAAAAAGGTAGAAATCAAATGATGTGTAGAGTAAAATATAGTCCAGAAATATATAAATGCATTTAAAAAAAATAGCTAGATAGGCTAAAAACATTAAGTTGTACATGAATATATCTGTCATGTAGCCAAACCTTATCTCTTTGCTTTGACCTCTTCTTTCAAAGCAACATGAGTAATTCTGAAGCAACAGCTAGCCAATTTGGTTGAGCATTTTTGACAATTGTTTTTTCCACAAGAAGTAATTAAACCAAATGTTTTACTGTTGTTGCCGTTACAACAAAAGCAGTGAATGGGACATCAAAAACAGAATGACATCCATTTAAAAAATATATCTTTTGCTACGTCCTTAAGGTAATATCTATTACAGGTCCTTTGGCTAAACCGGAGATGTAGGTCCTTTGGTCCAAAGATATGTGTCTGACCCTGATCTGGGCAGTTTGAATGTTAGAATCTTGAGGCCAAGATGCACTTGGGGAGATTCTAACTCTGTTCTTTTTATAGATACGGACAATGAAAGCCAAAGATGTAAATGGGGCTGAACATGACAGTTACTCAGTGACAGAAGCAGGCTAAAACCTGGATTTCCTGACTCATGCTCTGGCATGTTTTCCTCCTCGCCAAAATGCCTCCACTCTGCAGGTTACCTACTGGCTGAAGTAGTAGTTGGTGACAACAACTGTTAATACACAATTCACATGCAGAAGTAGAATAAGGCACTTGTGTGGCATCGGCAGAATCGTGGGGTAAAAGCAGTGGTCGAGAAGCAGTAAAGCATATGAGAGTGCAACAGAGGGTTCAAAGCTTCCCTGGATAGAAACTCTACTGTTATCACATCCTAGGAGTTTCCTCTTAAACACGTAATTTAACCATTCTGTGCCACAGTTTTCTCACCTGCAAAATGTGGCTATGGTCCATCTTTTCTCCACCCTAAAAGAACTATAAAAGCAGAGACAGTGGCATGAAATAAAATAGAAGTGGCATGAAATATAATAGAGATGGTGGCATTAAATAATTTCACATCCTTCTGTACTATTTGTAATTTACAGAAACAGTATGGATTATTTGCACTAGTAAACAAAAAATGTACTAATGAGGGTTTTAAAACTAAACAAACAGACTGAATTTTAAAAAATATTAGCTCTTGCCTCATTTTCTCAAAGATGAACTTAGTCAAGTCTATTCTGTGCAGTGCTCAGCTGTGTCCAACTCTTTGAGACCCTGTGGATTGTAGCCTGCCAGGCTCCTCTGTCCATGGGATTTTCCAGGCAGGAACAGTGGAATGGGTTGCCACTTCCTCCTCCAGGGAATCTTCCTGACCCAGGGATAGAGCCCACATCTCTTTCTTGTGTCCTCTGCATTGGCAGGCAGATTCTTTACCATTGTGCCACCTAACCCATCCCTAAATTTTGTCCACTTATGCCTGGGAAACCTCAGTTGTTTCACATGTGCCATAAATTGCCCATTCAGCTTTACAAGGTGGCTTTTGGGTTCTTCCACACCAGTGGAATACATCACAATACTACTGCTTCCAGATGCCACCTTGCCAAAGCCAAAATCTGGTGAATGTCCTACATCTCACAGCTCTCAAAGCTTTTGGACCGTTTTCCAAGTGTTACCCATAGAGCTATTTTCAGTGCATAACTGGGGGAAACGGTCTCTTTCTATATAGTATCACAGTTTGTTACTTGAGGACGAAAGGAATGGTCCCTTTACATTGAGTCATTCATTGGTGTAAAGACTTATTCTTTTTCTATCTGCAGCCTCTTCTCTCCAATGATCAAGACCCAAGTCCTGGAAGTCTGACAGGGGGAGGTTGCACCTTTCCCCACTCTACCTTCCCCTAGGTACCTACTCTTTCTTCAAGAAAATGAGAAAAAGAAACCTCAAACAATCTGATTCCTAGAGCCCAGCATGTACATTGATCCAATCACTTCCAAGGTGAGGCTAAGTCACAACTGACCTCATTCTCAGCACCCCTGAGTTTCATCTCCTTCTCTGCCACATTTTAACAGTCTCAAAGGTTATTTTTTTTACAGTAATTTCCATAGAATTTATCTTCAGTGGTTAATCTACGTTCTCCCAATTCTGAACTGACTACATCAGGCTTCCGAACGATGGATGGATCAGACCAGAAGCACAATTGGGTACTTGTTTCATATTAAATGGGTTTAGATTTCATTTCCTGTCCTGTGAAATGGTTAAAGCCCCCAAATAAAAGCTATTAACTTTCACCCTACAATGTCTGGTTGTGAAGAGTGAGCTGGAGGGGCCCCAGGTACTGGGATGAGAATAAGCTCTCTTAGAAAGAGGAAGCCATGCTGATCCTGGTTCTCCATACCCTGCTGACACCTGCCTTCCTGGAACATTGATGGAGCCAAGAAGCATGTGCTTTTGAGGAGTCACAAGTCACAGGGCCATCCTACCTGGCCAACACTGAACTTGGAGAAAGCTCTTGACTCCTCTGCCCCAGACTGCTTTTGTCTATTGGCTAAATAAATGACAGTGCACATGCTCGGTTGCTTCAGTTGTGTCTGATTCTTTGCGACCCCATGGACTGTAGCCTGCCAGGCTTCTCTGTCCATGGGATTCTCCTGGCAAGAATATTGAAATGGGTTGCATGCCCTCCTTCAGGGGATCTTCCCAACCCAGGGATCAAACCTGTGTCTCTTATATCTCCTGCACTGGGAGGCAAGTTCTTTATCACTAGGGCCACCTGGCAAGCCCAAATCAATGATTGCTGCTGATGCTGCTAAGTCGCTTCAGTCGTGTCCGACTCTGCAACCCCATAGACGGCAGCCCACCAGGCTCCCCGTCCCTGGGATTCTCCAGGCAAAAACACTGGGGTGGGTTGCCATTTCCTTCTCCAATTCATGAAAGTGAAAAGTGAAAGTGAAGTCACTCAGTCATATCCGACTCTCAGCGACCCCATGGACTACAGCCTACCAGGCTCCTCCATCCATGGGATTTTCCAGGCAAGAGTACTGGAGTGGCGTGCCATTGCCTTCTCCAAAATAAATGATTAAATCAACCTAATTAGCTAGAGTCTTCAATGTAATTCACATCTTATTATCCTAAGTCCAAAAGGAAGAGGCTGTGTCTGCTCATTTCATTTTTTAAAATCTGAGGCCATTGGTAGTAACTTCCTTGGCAACATGTACCAGCCTATGATATTATGGAGACTGGTGAAAATTCATCATTTTGAGAACATAAGGGTTAGTTGATTTCAGGATCCTGAACCCCTATAATAACTTGGCATAAGAGCTACTGAGTATATTGTTGGATACCATTTCAAGCCATTTCTCTAGTTGGCATTTGATCATGTTTGGAATATTATTACTCAGATGGAAAATTAGTTTTATCTTTTAAAATAGCCTATTTAATGACAATTCTACTTAGAGTCTTTGAAGGATTAAAAAAAAACTGACCATGAAACACAAACATTTGTTGCTGAGATCAATGGTGAGAAACCTCCCTGGTTCCATTTAGAAGGGTTTGATGATTGTCTTCAAAGTGCTTGGCAGCTCTAGGACAATAAACACTTTGAAGCCCAGTGCTTTGTCATCCCCCTGCCTCAGGCCTGCCATTTCTGGCATAGATTAGCGGTGTTTGCTATTTCTTTCTTTCTTTCTCTGTTTCACAATGGAACAGTTTCCCCATAAAGATTGTCTTTCTCCCCTGTGAGTACCATGCTTTTCAAACAGCTTAGGCTATGGCCCTGAACTGTGTGGACAACTTCATTAATGAAAGACGTACTCCATGGGACCTCTGTTGCCAGATTATAGAGTTTGTCTTAGAACACTGTGTCCCCCATATGACAGTGATGCAGGCAACACCACCACCATGATAGTCAGAATCACAGCTGCAAATTAACCCTAGCCTTGGGTGGCTTTTTCGATGCTCTTTTTCTAATAGTTTTAAACCTTCCCTCAACACTTCCTCTAACTGTTTCCCGAGCAGAAATCAGTTTTTTAAAAAGGAAGATCCTTCATCATTTTTATTCAATCAGTTGACCTAATATTTCCCAAAACGCTTGCAGATTTTATCTGCCAAGTCTCCTGCAGGAAAAGTACTTCTCTATCCCTCTAGTGAATTAAAGGCATGGTAGGACTCCTAGGATGACAGACTTTTCTCAAAAGTGGACATGGTCAAGTGGAGCAATTAATTTTCTATTTCTAAGAAGTCTTGAAACAGCACTGTGATGCTGGGCTTGTAGATAAACAATTTGTCTTCTTTTTTGTTTTTTTAAACTGTAGGCCCTGATGACATGACAATTAAAGAAACCCTGAAAGGGTATAATGGAGAATTTCTATGGATCCTACCTTTTCATGGACCAGAGAAAGGAAAACATCAAAATTATTTTAAGATAAATGCAAAAACACTAAATTTTTTTAAGGAAGCAGACACTGGCTTTGATGCAGGAAGGAATTATTGTGCTTCTCTCTTCCCTTCAGTTTGGACAACTCCTCAGATAACTGATTTCTGAAAAAGGATCAAATCTCTATATAAAATGGATTTAGATGGTCCCTTTAAATAATGACATATTCTCTCTCTTTCTGCCCCAAATATATGTCTCTGTGTGTGTATTAGATATGTAATATATATATTACAAATACATACATGTTTTTATATATACACATATATACATAATTATATAATTTCCTATAACAGACTTTTGTTTTCTCTTAGTTTTTTTCTTACTTATGATAATGTCCATAATGTTTAAAATGTCTATTATAAATTTCATAATAGTGCTACTCATTTGTAGTTCAGTGGGATTTTACTCAGTTGTTAATATGCATTCATTATTAAATTTGGCAGGAAATGAAGGCTAATGCCTGTGTTCATGTGTGTACACACACATCACTAGGCCTGTAAAGTAAAATACTTCTGACAAAAGGTTTCCTCCAGCAAAATATAAGCAGAAAAAAAAGAGAGAAATTAATAAATGCAAAGGAAAACTATAGCAATTCTCATTTTCCAATTTTAAAAAATTGGAACTTTCCCAGGTGGTACAGTGGTAAAGAATCTGCCTGCCAAGGCAGGAGACACAAGAGATGCAGGTTCCATCCCTGGGTCCGGAAGATCCCTGGAGTGGGAAATGGCAACCCACTCCATTATTCTTGCCTGGAAAATTCCATGGACAGAGGAACCTGGAGGGCTATAGTCCATGGGTTCCCAAAGAGTCAGACACAGCTGAGTTACTGAGCACTCACACACACATGAATCTACATGAACTGGGCATTTTTCTTGGACATAAGTAAATTGTCTGGCAGTTGTAAAGTATTTGCGTTTTAAAAAAAAAATTATAAGTATGTTCAACACTCAACCTCCACCTCCTCCATCAGCTTTTTTTTCCCCTTGGAACATAAGGAAGTTAACCAAAAAAGAAAAAAAACTAGAAGTATAAAACAGCAAGAAAAGATTAATCTGAGACTTGAATACAGATCTGGCTTGGAATCCTAGATCTAATTAATGTTATTTAATCCCAGTGGCAACCCACCCCAGTACTCTTGTCTGGAAAATCCCATGGACAGAGGAGCCTGATAGGCTTCAGTCCATGGGGTCGCGAAGAGTCAGACATGACTGAGCTACTTCACTTTTATTTTTCACTTTCATGCATTGGAGAAGGAAATGGCAACCCACTCCAGTGTTCTTGCCTGGAGAATCCCAGCGACAGCAGAGCCTAGTGGGCTGCCGTCTATGGGGTCGCACAGAGTTGGACACGACTGAGGTGACTTAGCAGCAACCATGTCTCAGATTCATCTTTAAAAGCAGGGTCATCAATGTCTAGTGTTCTGGTTGGTTGAAACAATGAGGTGGGAACCGCAAGTAACATGAAGCATGAAGTCATGCTTATTTGTACTGGCATTCACGGAAGTTAGTTTCTCCATATAATCTCTAAGATGGGCACCGATACCAATGAAAACAACAGTGAAGGAAAAGGATCAGTTCATTTGGGACTGTACTTGTGTGATTCTGAATGGGTCTGGTTGGTACCAGTCTGTTTCTTTCCTGTGTATGTAGTTCTTGAGACCTGGGAGTTCCATGCAACTCCAGATTTTCATCCAGAAAGAAAAGGAGGAAGAAGAAGGAGGGATGGAGGGAAGGAGGAAAGTTGGAGGGAGAGAAAGAGGAAATGTCTATTTCTTGTTACTTAATACTACAAGAATTTTGCCATTGAGAAATGGGAAGTTAACAAAATGTATCTAATTTAAATATTTCTGGTCCAAGTACCCGCCTTGGTGTCTCAGATGGTAAAGAATCCACTAGTAATGCGGGAAACCTGGGTTCAATTCCTGGGTTGAGAAGATCCCTTGGAGAAGAGAACAGCTATCCACTTCACTATTCTGGCCTGGAAAATTCCACGGACAGAGGAGGCTGGCAGGCTGCAGTTCAAGGAGTTGGATATGCAAAGAGTCGGATATGACTAACCAACTCTCACTTTCACTTCACAGGGCTTCCCTGGTGGCTCAGACGGTAAAGCGTCTGTCTACAATGCGGGAGACTGGGGTTCGATCCCTGGGTTGGGAAGATCCCCTGGAGAAGGAAATGGCAATCCACGCCAGGACTATTGCCTGGAAAATCCCATGAACAGAAGAGCCTGGCAGGCTACAGTCCATGGGGTCGCAAAGAGTTGGACACGACTGAGTGACTTCGCTTCATTTCACAAGTACCTGTAATCCATTACAAACCTCTGCCTGCCACAGCAAGATACATTCTTTTTCTATTTGAGCTCTCTTAGTTCAGCTTTTGTTCTCTCTCTCCCATGTGATCTATTTTTCTCATACTCTTCCAGAGATAATTATGGTAGAAACAAAATTATCATCCAGCAAAAGACATGGCAATATGTGTGCAAGGTTGATCTTGGGAAATCAATAAGACAAAAAAATAAAAATAAAAATAATAAATCCCAAACAGGTCTTTTTATTTAACATAAGGCCAAAGAAGCTATCAGGCGTTGCTGAATACTGTCCACTAACTGTACAAAATATTGACTGCATGCCTCGCAAACACCAAAATATCCGCTGGAATGCCATAGAAATAAATAACTTCTGCTATAAACACATGAAAACATATCAAACTGTTATCTCTTTAAACATATCGTAAATAAAAAAATTACCAGTACTTCTACACAATAAATATTAAGAAATCATTGACATAGTTGAAATGCACTCATATAAATTAACAACTTTAATTACATTAGCCAAACAGACATTGGTTAAAGAACTGCATGTAATATGCCAAAAAAAAAAAAAAAAAGAATCAAAATAAAACAAACAAACAAACAACACCAACCACAGAACATAAAAGGTTTTAAAACAAAACAGGCTTCAGATTATCTTGGCTTTCATAATTATATTTTTCTTTTAAAGAAAAATATCAACCCATTGTCAATGCACTGTTTCTCAAAGCATTTAAATAGAGGGTAAAGCCCATTGGAAATTAATACAGAAGAAATGATTCACTTTATGCATAAAAAATAAATAATAATATAGCTGAGACATGTGGTTTGCTTCTGCTCTTGAAGATGTGAACAGCTTCTAAGCATTCATTTTCTCTGACCCATACAACAGCTTCTCAGTGATAAAGGGTTTAATTTAAACATACACAGTGTCCACCCCCAAGACTTCTGCCCACATCTACAAGTTCCATTTATTGTGTAGGATTTCAGGGTGACTAAGTTTTTCTCTATATTGAAAAGAGAAGTTGCCAAAAGGCCCACAGGAAATCATTTTTTCAAGTAAACATGATCATTTGAGTCTAAGCTTAATAGCACTAAGGCATTTGCCTTTTCTGATTTTAGAGTCACCTTGACGTTCAATCTCTCGAGGGTGACAACAAAATTCACTTGTTCTATCTAAGAGGAGAAGGCAGGTACTCTCCTTAAAATCAGAGTGTGGAATCAATCTTAAATAAGTATGAAATTGATTGGTCTTCAGAGACAAGAAAATCTCAACTTAGTGTTCTGGAATTCACCTTACTTTTGGGGAAAAAAAGAAAAGAAAAAGAAAAAGTCAATCAAATCTACAATATATTTAGCATTCTTAAAAATTATTTGGGAACACATGCTTTTCAGATCTTTGAAGACTGGATGTGGGTAGACTTTTAAGAGCCTAGAGATGAGCCCTACAGAAAGAGCACAGATCAAATGAAGCTAAACTTGCTTTAGGAAAACAGACGGGGAAGACATAGTCTGGTGGAATTTAAAAGCTTTTTCTTTTGACCTCACACTGCTCCATGAACAACATGGCTGTTTACAAAGTTGCATAACTTCCAAGATTATCAAAGATAGTTGTAATTTATCATTCTATTTCAAGGTCATATACATTTAATAAAATATTTTAGTTAAAGTTTGGAGATGTGTAATTTAATAAATAAAATCTTCCCATTAAAATATTGTCATATATAATTTCATTTAGCTCTGCTACTAATTACTGTGGCCACTATCAAACTCCACTGTACCCTCAACACATCCAGGATTTAAAGGCTTCAGTAGATGGCATACATATTTGAGATGAATGGGAGCCACAGACAGAGATCAGCTGTTTTTTCAACCTCTTTTCACTTTGTCTATTGCCTGGGCCACCTCTGCTATTACACAGTGAACTAGGACTTGGCTTCGCATACTATTTTCGTAGGTTCCTCTATTCGTTCCAATGCAAAATAAGAAGTTCAAAAGGCCCTCAAAGTTTTTCATGAAAATTTCATGACACTCAGCTGCCCAATTTCCTAGTCAATGGTTAAGGGCGAGGAAGTATCAATGTTGCATGCACTCCATCTCATACTTAATTAGAATCCATTCTTAAGCACTTGTGTGGGGTTTCCTGCATAACAAAGGATGAACCTCTAGATTGTAGTATGTACAGCCAGGTAACAACGTTAAATCTGCCTACATACAGCCCAGTAGAGAGCAGACTGATTTGGTCTGTTTCTCAAGAAGAGCTAAACCACCTTGGGAATGATTTCTCACTGATACTTTATTTTCCTACTATTAATTTTAAAAAAATTTTACAAATTGGCATAGGGCTGAAAGCTCCAATATTTTACAGAATTCTAACAAACATAATTTCCCCCATGAGACCTTTCTTCCCCCCAACTTTCACAATTTTCAACAAGTCAGTATAAGTAAGGCTCTGTATTTTAAAAAGCACATAAATGAATAACGTATGACCTAGGCAAGCTAAATATCATAGGATAAATCAGTAACAATTTAGCTTTAAGCATGTACTTTGATATTTATAAAACAAAGTGGTTTTCTTTTTTTCCTTTTTGTATCTGAATCAATGCATACCAATTTATACGTCAAGAATTTGGGCTGTAAATTAAAATATCAGGGATTTTTACTACTGCCCTCATTCCTGTTTCCCATTCTTTTTCTTACTCCCATGCTCTTAAACACCTTCCCCCAAATTATTTATTGTTTAACTAGTGACAGCAACATTATTTAGTCCAGCTGCACAGGTAATATTTCTCACAACCAGACTTTAATCATAAAAAAATTTTTTTAATGCACCCACTTCTTTTATCCTGGCCTACAGGTTAATTTTTTTTTTTTTCTGAAAAAGCTTCTGATTTAAGATTGATTCCAACAGATAATACATATGTTATCAGCCTAGATTGAACACGAGTTTCCTGTTTTGTTTTCTCTGTAGGGAGTAAGTAACTTGTAGGATGGGGTTGGAGGACAAGAAAGAGGAGGGAATTGGATCCCTGTACATTAAAAGAGGGTCTTGCTGAATATTCACTGGAATTCCCAGGCTTTTCCCATACAAATTTTTGAAATGTGCCCACCTAGTTCAGAGTAAAAGCAAAAACGATAGCCTATCCTTCTTAAAAATACTGTGTTTTGCACACAAACATTCATTGCCTTAAGAACATTAAAAAATGACAGCCTGAAGTGCTTAAAATGTGTATGGACACGATGCGCCACATGTATACATACACACAGACATGCATGTGCCCGAGCACTGTATATATACACATACGAGCATGGAGCGTTCCATAAATCTGATTGAACTTGATATCCAACAGTGTACAACTACTGTACATCCAGTATGAAATGTCCTGTTTCATGGATGTAAAAGGAGTCAAAAAAAAAAAAAAAACAAACAAACTTTTCAGGTCTTTCAAGCCTGAACACAATCCACCTTACTCAACCTTGAATCCCAACCCCTGACTCATTGATGGTGAATGATACCAACCACAGACAGACTGTTTAAAGGCTCACACAAATGTCTTTGGTGTATGTGTCTATTTTTTAAGGTACAAAATAATAATAATAATTATAATTATAATAATAAAAATAGCTATTTTGTGTGCTGTAGCAGTTCTTTTATAGCTCACATTAAGTGCAGCTCTGAACCCCACCCCACCCCCACCCAAAGAAAATACTTGTTAAATAAGGATTAGACAGGTCGAACACCATTGTAGTGCAAATAGTAAACGATAAAAAAAAAACAACATTTACAAAATATAGAAATGTTTGGATCCAACAGATGGACAAACATATTCCTTTCAAGTATCTCTCCTTGAAGAAAATAAAAATTAATCAGGTTACTTCCAATACAAAAAAGTCTCTCTTTTTGTTCTCTCTCAGGTAAACAGTTTCAAACCTATTAGGTTGCATAGTTCTAAGATCATAAGCACCTTAACGAAATGTAACTTGGTATTCTTTTTTCCTTGATCTTTCATGCTTCCCATTCTTGTTCTCAATTTTTTTTTTCATGTTGGTTATTGTTTTGTTGCGGAAGTGGTGCAGAAAAAGAAGGTGTGACCACCTGCACACTAGTGTTCTTTTACCAGAATATGTGTATGTGTGTGTGTGGTATGGGAATGCCTTTGTGTGTGTTCGATGTGTGTCTCTGTGTGTATGAGGTCTGTGTGTGTGTTCATGTGTACATGGTGGGGTGTGTGGTCCGTATGTGTGTTCATCTGTGTGTAGAGGGGGTGTGTGTGTGTGTGGTGGGTATGTGCGTGTGTCTGCGAGGGGTGTGTGTGTCTTTGTGTGTGTGCATGGGCTGATATACACAGAGAGAGGGTCACACAGACATACCTTACGACCTGGTTTACTGGGTGGGAAAGTGCCTATAAATGGCCCTTTCAAACTCATGGCTTTCTAGATGCTATTTGGGTTGTGTCAGCCCACATTACTGCAGACCAGACAAGTTGACTTCGAGGCTCATACGGAAAGGGAACTGAAAAGGAGAGGATGAGATTCCCGTTTGAGCAACTGCTGTCACCCCTTGGAGGCTGGAGGAAGAAGTGAACGGTACCCCACCCTCCCTCTCCCCCGCAATTCCCATCTCCTTCACTGTTTCATCTCTGAGCCCTGGCTAAGGAATTTCTCCACATCTTCCTTCATCTGCTTCAGGTTTTGCTTTTAGTTTTTTTTTTTTTCTTTTTTTTCTTTTTTTCCTGGTTGTTTCAGTCAGAAACCTTAAACATGTCTTCGTGTCACCACTGTCTTCTCTGGACCATCTCGCTCCCATCCCCCCTGGGCTGGGCACTCTATGAGCAGCCACACTCCTCCACGATCATGTTCTGGATGTCCTTCTTGATGATGTTCTGCCCATCGTCATAGTACAGCATGGACATGGGTCTCAGCTTGGTGGGCACACAGCACGACTTGAGGTTGGCGAAGGGGCTGTGACCCCGCATGCGATAGTGGTTGATGACTGTCGAGTGAAAGGAGAGGGATGAGCCCGACGTGCCTGCTATGTGGCTGGGGCACTCGCCCTCACAGTAGTTGGCGTGGTAGCCGGAGGGGGCGATGATCCAGTCATTCCAGCCAATGTCCTTGAAACTGACAAAGAACTGTTTCTTACAGCAAATGTTGACCTTGCCGTCACACTCCAAGCCCCGCCGCCGGCGCCGGTGAGGATGGTCTTCAGACTGGCGGGCCTGCAGCATGAGGAAAGGTCTGTGTGACTGCTCCTTCTCCTCGTCCCCTCCCGCCCCTCCTTCTCCATCCCTCTTCTTCCCTTCCCCCTCCTCTTCTTTCCTCTTCTTCTTGCCCAGGAGCACCAGGCTTGCGCCGGTCTCCTGACACTGCTCACAGGCAATCCGTATGTCCAGGGAGCTCTTGCCCTGGTCCAGCAACCGCTGGATGCAGCTGGAGACGGGGAAGACGTGCCACGTGCTCTTCCGAGCATCCACCACCTTCTCCGATATCAAGATTTCACTCTTCTCCCCCTTCAAGCCCACTTCCTCAGCCTCCTCCCCTGCATCCAAGCTGCCCTGCAAGTGCTTCTGCTGTTGAAAGAGACGGATGGTGACTTTGCTCCGGGTCCTGTTGGCCTTGGGAACCTTCAGGAAGAGCCAGATTTCTGCGCGCTCCACCACGGACAGGTCACTGCCTTCTTTGGAAATCTCAAAGTGCAGCGTCTTCCTGGCTGTGCCTAAAGATGAAACACAGCACAAAAGAGAGCAGGGATACGTTAGTATCAGGTTCAAGGCCACCTCCTAATTTCTGGCAAGCATGGCAGCCTCTGTTACAAATCATCTCTAACCAGGCTCTGTGAATGAAGGCCTATGTATCTTAAGGACAGTTTGGACATTGTTAAATGGCTGAAGAAAAATAGGATGCTGTGACATGTGAAAATTATATGAAATTTAAATTGCAGTGCCCATGAACTGTTACTGAATCCAAGCTAGGCTCATTTCTTTACAGGTTGTCTGTGGCTGCTTTGCACTAGAACGTGGATTTGAGTAGCTGCAACAGTCCATTTGGCCCACAAAGCTTAAGAGACTTACTCTATGGCCCTTTTCAGAGAAACTTCATCAACTCTTACTCTAGAAGGAAGAGAGACTGGATCTGAGCGTATCTGGGAGCCTGGGTGTGCTGACTAACTGCTTAACCTGAGTCTTACCTTTTATAAAACAGGAATAATATAGTAACATTTGGCCCATTATCTCATAGGTTTGGAAGGACCCAACAGGATAAGATAGATGAAAACATAGTATAAGATCTAGCAAGCTGTGGAAACACTATTATCCTCGAAACAAATATGCAAACACCCCTGCTATGTAAGACTGCCCATAGTGTCTGGTGGCTAAGATGGGGAAAGAATCCACCTGCAAATGCAGGGGACCTGGATTCCATCCCTGGGTTAGGAAGATCCCCTGGAGGAGGGCTTGGCAACCCACTCCAGTATTCTTGCTTGGAGAGAGAAGCCTTGCATGGACAGAGAAGCCTGGTGGGCTACAGTCCATGGTGTCACAAATAGTCGGACACGACTGAGCAACTCAGCACACACAGCACTTCCTGGCATGTACCCATGGGGCTTGCCTCCTCCATGGCCACAGCCTGCTTCACACTCCACCGTTCCTTTCCTGGGTCACTGCAACAGCCATTTCTTTTATATGCAAGCTGTCAGGCCAGCATGGAGTCAGGCCCCTCTCCCATCATTTCTCCATTAAGCAGATAAAGGGATCTTTCCCAAAGGTGGATTCATTCCCATCACTTGTTTCATCCAGTCCTGCACTGAGTTCCTATTGTCCTCAATATAAAACAGAAACTGCACGGAACTCTGGGCTCTACCTGAGCTTCTCCCACCTTCCAGCTCAGTTCTCTCCCACTACCCCATCTTTGGGACCCAGCTTCACAGCATGAACATCTCATACCATCTCTCATCTCCAGGCACTGACAGTTGCTGTTCTTTCTACCTAGAAGACCCCTGCTCCCCAAACACCATCCACAGTGACTGCCCTTAATAAAGCTTTGACTTTTAGATGGGATGACCCTTCTTCCCCTAGAAGTGACCCCTCTTCCCTCCACCTCCACCCCCATTCTCCTGCCAGTCCAGCTTAGGACACCCCAGGTCTGAGGTCCTGTCTATCTCATTCACTGTCATAGCCCAGGATTTAGCAGGAAGTAGTCAATTACTTGCTTCTTTATTAACAAATGGAGGCACCTTTAGGACTTAACTAGAAGAGAGCCACCTCCTACCCCTGTATCCCGAAGTTTTGCCTCCTTTCCTTTAGAATGCAGTTTGTAGATTTAGTCACTAAGCTGTGTTCGACTCTCGTGATCCCATGGACTATATAGCCCACCAGGCTCCTCTGTCCATAGAATTTGCCAGGCAAGAATACTGGAGTGGTTTGCCATTTCCTTCTCCAGGGCGTCTTCCCAACCCAGGGATCAAATCTATGTCTCCCGAATTGCAGGCAGATTCTTGACTGCTGAGCCACCAGGGAAGCCCTTGAATGCTGCTTAGAGAGTCCAGATATAACAACAGTTATTAATAAGAGAGGAGACCCCTACACTGGCAGAGCAGTTGAATGCAGGGACCACTCAGTTCTTGCCTAATTCTAAAATGAGAAAAAGTCATTCATTTCCTTCTTTTACTACAAGCACCTATATTCCTGCAACAACACTTACTGTAAGAAGCGGGTGTCCAGATTAGAACTCTTTGATTGATCAAAGTGAGGTCCCCTCACTTCCCCTGCTACCACTTGGTGGTATCTGAAACAAGTTCTCTTTTCTCAACTGCTGCCTGTGTGTACCTGGTTCTGACTGTTCGAGTACATGCATCAGGAGGAGCACAAATCTGAGAACCATCTGAAAGTTCCTCTTAGAACTCGCAACTCCCTAGGGGGTCTCCCTGCCTGGATTTCTATAGCTAACGGAAATCCAGCCATACTTATCACTCTCAGCCCTGAGATGTTTACAGTACTATAAATTTTAGGCACGGTTTCAAGTTCTCTGCAGCAGAAAGGCTATTTGGTGCAGGGAGAGCTGTAGATTCTGTTCTTAATTTAACAGTGTGATAGTGCTGGTGGTAAATTCACTGAGGCCGGGGCCCCAGCAGGGCTGCATGTGTAAGGAAAGGTTCTCTGGTATCCCTGTATAAACTTGAAAGGACATTGGCTCTGATGGTGGTGGTGGTGGTGGCGGTGGTGGTGAGCAGCATTCCTTTGCCTCCGACCTCGAATCTCTGGCAGGAGTTGAAATGAATCATGAAGTTAGGTTTATGATTAGATCACCGGAGCAGGGAACAATTAGAGGAGAAAACTGTCATTTTTAAGGAAGCACGAGGACTTTTTTTTTTTTTCAAAATGGGAATCCAGTACTCTCCTTTGCTAAAAATTGGTGGGGTTTGGGGGGGTGGTGGTTGTTACTGTTTATCTTTTAAGAAAACGAAAGAGAAGAGACCACAAAGCAGAGCTTCATCACTTAACTCTCAAAAGATCATCAGCTGTAGATTCTGAGTGGTACAGTCCTCTGGAGACGAGAGGAAAAGGCAGCTGGAAGCTGCCCTAGGCTCCGTGAACAGGCGTGGAGGAGCCTGTGGTCCCCTCCAGTGTGGGTACAGCCGCCCTGCCCTGCAGAGAATGTTAACAAGCTCCCTGCTGGTCTCCCTTCTGCCTCCAAGCAGGCCAGCTTCTGAAACCCTAAACCGCACAGGGTGCCACTCTAAAGACAGAGATAGAGTAGCTGCTAAGTTAGAGGAGCCAGAGGGCACAAGGTTCTGATTTGCTTTTCTAGGAAAGAGTGTGAAACGGGAGAGTCTGACTGGCCCCAGGCTGGGAGGGCGCTCTGGATTTCAGGTAACTCATTTTCACAGGCTCTGCTCTGCTACAATCCTTCCTCAACCAGTGGGGAAGAAGGGGCTGAGGGTGAAGGTAGACGGTCCCCAGTAAAGAGAGGGTCCAGCTGGCAGTGCGGACGCACCCACGTTGGACTTTCCTTGAATAAAATCCAGAGAAGTCTACAGATGCTGGGAAGAGGTGGTGAGACGCTAACTGGCTGACTTGCACCAGTGAGAGCACATGTAAACTGCCTCCAGAGGGTCAGCGAGCCAAGGCCCCTTGCTTCCAGGGACAGCCTACAGGGCAGCCCCTCATTTCTCAAAAGGTGGTTTCTGATGCACAATATAGCCCCACCCCTTCTCCACAGGCAGCTGCACTTGGAAGCAAATGATTTAGTGTTCCTGAGAGAGGATTGTACAAAGAGAGTACTCATTAAAGGGGACTCAGTCTGTCAGGTGCTGTTATATTAGGATCAGAGAGTCATCATAAAATGACTTTCCTCCTGGTCCTGGCTGATAATTAACTGCATGGCATCGCCTGCGTACTGGGAAGAGGCGCAGTGCTGAAATATGCATCAGTTTAATGATCTGAGCAGAAAGACTTGGTTCCCTGTATTTGCCTCCATTGCCTGCATGCTGGATCTCTCCCCCAGATTTCTGACATTTGGATTTTCCCCTACTAATTGACATGCCTGTCGCCTCCTTCTCCTGGTGTCCATTTCTGGAACTGCTATTTGTATATTGCATGATATTTTATCAGGGAAAAAAAAATAAAACTGAGATTCAATTTCACGAAAATGCCGTTGCCATAATGCTCAGGAGAACAGGGGGAAGAGAGAGATTCAAGGCTTCCTAATGTCTACCTTATTTGCAGGTACATTTTCAAAGTTCTATTATATTCTGACTTATTAAGCAGTGAGTTTATTTTTTCTTTTACATCTAGCTTTCATTGCAGAAGTGGTGGGGGCATAGAACGAGAGAGCTAGGTGCTGGATGGAATTCATATTTACCAGGGCTGTAGGTTTCAGAAAGATATTACAACCCTCAAATTTCTTAGGCATGAAAAATATAAGTAGTCACTTGATTACATTTGCTTTATCTGTGTTTTATCTGAGACAGATGGCTATACTGCAATGATGCTTTCAGGATGCTCCAATCCTCAAATCTCCACGCACAGCAATTCGAAAAATGGAAGGAGTTTGCCTAAGGCTGGGGTGTTTAGGATCAATTACTAGTCAGTTTCAGGCTTGACTTAAATATCTCCTGCTATAAAATCTTGGAATGGAAATCTTCCCACAGTGCTTTGTGGTACAGCATTCGTTTATACAGGTGTGTACCGGGTTCCTACACTATTACCTACCTAACTAGATATAGCTGCTGGCTTTGCTAACCTTTCATTACCTACTCTATGATAATATTCTTTTCATCCTCTGTGCTATTTTTTCCCTCCCGAGGCTTGTGAGCAACGCTTGTATCACAGCCTGCTCTGCCTGAGTAATTCACTAAGAAGTCCCACGCAAACCCATGTGGGTGATAATATTTCATCACTTAAACCTCTCTTGAGTTTGGTGGACACATACCAAAGGGAGAAAAAAAAAAGTGTCTAAAAATGGATAGGAGAGATGATTACCGCACCTTGTAGGGAACACCTCAGAAATGTTTCTGAGTGGGAGGCGTTGAATGGAGGAATGAGTTTGGAAACCTGCAAGTGAAAATACCTGAAAGCACATTTTCCTTTGCTTTGATGCTCTCAGAATTTTTCAAATGTGTTCATAACTCACTCAAGGATATAGGCAGGCATGCCAAGGGTTAAGCAGCCAAGTTCTGGGTTGTTCCCCCTCCCCCACACTAGGATACAAAATGCTGCTCCTACCCCCCCCCCCACCACCAGCATTGCAGGTTCATGGGTCCATGAGCAACTCCAATGAAATAAATGATACTAACATGCAGTGTTTCATTTTTGATATGTTTTGTTCTCCTCACCAGGGTCCTACTTAAAGTACGCTGCCCTTCTCCATGTGGGTAATAATTAAGTCTCTAATTTAAGTTAATGTAAAGAGCCTTGTTGTTTATGGAGGAGTTAAACTCACCACGTGGGGGTGGGGGGGCTCACTGTAAAATACAGCTGTTACTTTCATTTTCCATTCTTCATCAGCGTTTCCCTGTGCCTAGACATGGTACAGTCACTGATGGGAGAATAGAGCATGTGTGTTCCCTGAAGCACTAATTTTGCACCTGGACTGTTTCCAGGGATTTCTGCTAAAAGCAGCAAGTGAGGCCTTGAAGGTTATGCCTCCTTTAACCTGCAGGAGAGGGTCTTGCCGAAGCAGAACTTCGGTTATAAATTATCTTGTTTTTTTTTAAGACTTAATATCTTTGCTTAGGATCTGCTATTGAATTGTAAATGCTCGGCCACATTCCTGCATCTTTCATTTAAATGGCAATTTTAAAAAAGGTTAAATATTTAGAGAGAAAGAGATTTTAGATGCCAAAAAGGAGAAAAAATTTCTGAAGGTTTAACCCTCGGACTTTCAGAGACTTCTTCCAAAGTTCCTGAGAACTTTTACACTTTGGGTTTTGGAGCTAGGAACCAGTCGGGTATAAAGCATTCTAAACTACAGCTAAGACATCGTGCCTGAGTACATTTTAGCAGAAGAGGGGCCAAGAGAAACATGTATTTTTACACAAAGTGCCTGGGAAGGTATGATTCTGGGTTTTCCAAATATGAAAACTGAATTTCTACCCTGATTCTCCCCCACACCCACTCCAATACACCTCCTCCTCTGGCCCAAACCATCTCTTTTCACATCTTTTCTCCATCATTTCTCTCTACACTCTCAGTGCAGAAACAGACGCATCCTCCAAAGTCTTACGTGCTGTTCCCACAAGGCATTAAATAAATAGACTTCTCCTCCCTATCTGAAGTCACTTGTCCTTTGTCGCTGGTAAAAACTGCTGATAAAACAGGCCAACTGGGCAACCATATCAGGGGAGACGGAAGAAGTTTTTTGTCAAAGCCCAGGCAGCCGTATTAGGGAGAGACGTGTGAGCAAATCAGGATTGCTGATGATTCACGGTCACACTTCTCCCCGCTCCGCTTTGTTTGCTTCTGAAATTTATCATTCCTCTGTCTTCCATAGAGCTGTGGAAAGTCCATATGTATGACTAGAATTCCTATTCCCTTACCTTCTGTCTCATGTAATATGTTACAGGTAGTCATGTTCCTCTCAACCCATAAAATCTTAACTTTTCCTGCAGGATGAAAGGAAGGAGGGCGGGGCGGGGAGGGCGGATTGTTAATCAGCAAGATTAGGGCGATGCAGGCTGGGGCTTCCAGTAGGTGAAATTGTTTCCCTGGAAGATTAACTGGTAAGGAGCAAAAGTCTTTGGAATGCGCCCTCTTGTGGCCGATTATTTTCATTATTCAGAGAAGAGAGTGTATAACCTCTGTGAGGGTGAATTCCCAGCAAGTTCAGAAGATGGGCATGGGGTAATGGGAGCCATCTCCACCTTGAGATGGCTTTCCTGGGGTGGAGGAAAACAGTCATCCTAGCAAGCCACCTCAGACCTCTGTCTGGGAACATTTGTGTATGTACATTTTAACTCAAATCTTCTGTTAACTAGAATGTTCTAAGGAAGGAAATGTAGGTGTTGCTTTCAACAACACCTGGGCTGTGTGCGTATTTTCTATTTCTTGGTGCTTGATTTGTCTTTCTTTCCCTATACTTTCCTCAGTAAGTGCTATCAATTGCTAACCTCATTACCAGAATCAGCATGAGACTCAAATATACCATTATCCTCCTTTGACTGGGTAGCTTTTGTCACAAATCATAAAAAGAGAAAATAGATAGAGAAGTCAAGAAGACCACTAATTTGGCTTCAATGATAATTATGGTGATAGTTGGCTGAACTCTACTCATCTCTTCCTCCTGGTCCTTAAGGTGTTAAACAACAAAGGATTCTGTTGCCAGCCTTGCAAAAAATGCAGTCACCTTGGTAAGCAATCTGGGGTTACAGATATAAAAAGAAAATCATTGTTATTTGTAAGAATACATTTCAGAGAAGCTGAGGGCAATGCTTTACCGCTTAGTCAACAGCAACTCATATCAGCTTTACCAAGGCGGGGTGCTTTCCACCTGAATACAAGGGACAGACTCAGTTCAAAAAGTTCCTGGCACCTGAGTTTTGCAAGTCCTTCCACTGTAATGGCCATGTCTTGGCCTTATTCAACCGTCATAATGAGTAGAGGTAACAATAAGGAATCATGAGGCTGAAGAATGCATGTATGGGTGAGCATTTGTGACCTGCACGCAGGTGACACTAAATTCTATGCTGTACAGAATGGTATCTAAAGAAAAAAAACTGAATGCCCTTTGCCAATCTTAAAAATCTTGATGTTTGACGTCATTTGAGAATTACTAAGGTTGAATTATTCCAAAAGCAACAAGACATTTTCACATATTCACGACAATTCTTCTGATGATAAATCTCTCTTCTGGGTTAGCTAAAGGAGCAGCAAAATACTCACATAATACTTACTCTACTTGAAGAGTAGATTGTCAACAGAGCAATCATTTTTGTGAAATCATACTAAATTGACTTAAAGTTGATGCGTGAGACTTCTCAAATGAGAAAAATGTGCAAACGTCAAAAACCTTTTCTAAGAAGCCAGCAACTTGCCCAAAGTCAAGCTGTAAATTCAATCTGGAGGAGTTTTCTATCATAGACCTTAAACTATAGTCAACACGTGAGTTAAATGAATCCACCTTTTCAAAAAGTAGCTCAATTTCTTTCAAACCAAACAGGTACCAGAAAAGGTTTTTTGAAAAATGACGAGATTTCATATAATTGACAAAAAGATTGGCACTGAGATGAAGGCCATAAGTAAGAAAGAAGGCAAAAACTCAAATTCTCTCCCTGGAAAATCTCTTAATGCCAAAGGAGTGATTTGCTTTACAAGTTGGAGAAGTCAGGAAGCGGATGCACTGCTAGCATCAGGTGTACAGTTAAAAGTGGCCAAAGGCATAGGTCTGCTTAGTCATATGATGTGGGTAAAGCCAATTGAGGAAGAGCTGCAATTAAGGCCATTCTGTGTGGCAATTAGTATATAAAAACATATACAGGGTCCCTATGGTGGCAGAAGAAGGAGCAGCGCCTAGACCACTGGAATCCATTTCCCCGCTCAGGACCTCAGAAAATGTTAAGAAAAATTGGGTGGCAGCTCAAAAAGACTCCAACCTGCCTCCTTCCCCCAGTAAGCTTCATGAGATAAAGTGAAAAGTCCTTTGGGACTGCATTGAAAAAGAGCTTTAAGGGAAGAAAGTCAGACCTTTTTGAAAAGAAAGAAGCTTCTGGTGAGAGAGCTAAACTGCCTGCAGGACACCAGAGCTTTTCCTAGGAGGGGGAGCCAGCAAGTCAGCAGGCTATCTGCTCCATCCCCCCCCCCCAGCCCCCCACCCCCAGAAGGATGCCCTGGTCTCACATGGTTTTCTTGAAAATATAACATCTGAGTCAACAGGTTTTCAGGATTGGAAATTCTGAGTGTTGCCTTAATTGTTTATACTGCTGCGGCAAACTTTTAAACAGCAATGCTGGGAGTCCCGGCACATACTTTACTGGCCATATGCTCTACCAAACAAAACAATGGCATTCCTTTCAAATGGATTTGGCAAGGGATGCAATTCTTTAGCCTGGCATTACCATGAAAGTAACATGAAATTAACACATCTGTGTGTGCCCAGGCACAGCATGCAGGGGCTTGTAGACAGGCAAAAGGATCTGGGTCACATAACTGTAAAAATAACCTGACCCCTGGTCTCCAGCAGGCCCTTTTGACAGGTATTGTTTTCTTCAGCAACAGGTTAATGTGGTCCTGAGCCAACGATTAGAATCTATTTATTAAAGTTCTTCCTCTTAAGGATTGAGTGGGAGTTCAGTGTAGTATCTGAGAGCACTTTGTCAAGGTTGCATTCCTTGGCAGAGAGCTCTTAGTAACTTTACAGAGAACAAAACTCTTTTTTTTTTTTTTTTTTAAGTTCAGAGAGCAGAAGTCAGTGTTCCAAAAGTGACTGATGGTTCAATGTCATCTGTTCCCTAGCCCACCCCACCCCCCAAAGTCGTTCTTCACTGCCTAAAATGTGATGCTTGTGTCTTTAGAGGCAGAGTTTCTAAAGGTAAAAATGACTGTCACTGATATGCCCTGCTTCTCGATGTGGCCCCTGATTGGACTTTTAAAGAAAAGGGGATGTTTTTAAGACAATGACTTCATCTGGGCCATGCCATCCCGATCCTGCGCTTGCCGCCATCCCCTCACCCACCCCACCCACCCCACGCACCCACAGTAAAAACTTTAGATGGGGTACGGAAGCCTCCGGGCTTCCCCCCAGCACCAGAAAATGCCCCGACTTTCCTCTGGCTCCTCTGATCTAGTTCCCCGGGCAGGCAGGGCGAGGGAGCCTCTCTCTCAGACAGCCTTCCTGCTCCACATTGGGCCGAGAGCTTCCTCCGGGACGACCGGCTTAGTTGAGCAAGTGTAAGCTAGCCATCTCCTGCCAGGGCTCAGCCCAGGACCCCACCACCTCTGGGAGGTCCTCTCCCCTGCTCCCCACCCCCCTATCCCCGCCGCGGTCCATCCGCTACCGTCCGCTAATAACTCATGACCTTCCCAGGCAGGGTGCAGCTGGAGGGCAAGAAGTTCCGCCGCCGAGGGCTGTCAGAGCAGTGTGCCCCCCACCCCCATCCCCGGGCAGGCACCCACCTGATTCCGCGAACGTGATGATCTCCGAGGTCTGCTCCATAAGCTCATTCATTTCTGCCCTCCGTCCGATGTCGTCCTCTATCTCCACGTACCCGTTCTCCCCCACTTTTCCCACATGAAGCTTTCTGATCGCGTTCAGAAGCGCCGCCTTGGGTACCGGCTGGGTGACATCGGGTCTCTTCTTCAAGTGCAGCATGTTTAAAATGTGCTTCTTGACGGCCTCCACCATCTCCGGCTGAGAGTTGGGTACATCCTTTGGGAGGGTGGCCAACGCACAGGACGGGCAGTCTGGGGCCGCGCTGTGCCCCTCGGATCCCGGGGTGGGGGAACTCCTCACTATAATCCAGCAACTCGCCAACAAAAATCCTCTCAGCCAGAGCAAGGGCATCCTGGCAGCAAAAGTTGTTGTGTTGCCCTTTTAAAAGGCTTTGCTTTTCCTCCCCCCTCACGCACAGGGTTTTTGTTGTTGTTTTTTTTTTCTTTTTGTTTTTTTCTTTCTTTCTTTCTTTTTTTTTTTTTCCTTTCTCCTCTTCAGTCAATTCTCTGGAACAAGAACAAAAAGTTTTCTGTGAAGTTTTGTTTGCAGGTTCCCTCTCTGAATGCAGTCAGGGCTGTAGGTTTGTGGCTGTCAGGGAGGAGAGTTCTGACTGTCTCCGAGTAAGAGAGAGGGAGGGAGGGAGGGAAGGAGGAAGGGAGGGAGAGACAGGGTGGGGGGGGGGGGACAGAGACAGAGAGAGGACGGGAGGGAAAGAGAGACAGGGAGAGAGAAGAGAGAGGGAGAGAAGGGGGAGGGGGGGAGGGAGAGAGGGAGAGAGAAAGAGAGAGGGGGAGAGAGAGAGGGAGACAGAGAGACGGAGCGATTGGCCCTGAGTGAGTGAGTGAATGGGAGAGGGAGGGAGTTTGTCTGTGAGTAAAGGCTGTGATTAGGAAGGGGAGGGACAGCTCTCTCTGACAGGCTGCCTGCCTTCTGCTCCCTTACACACACACCTCTCTTCAAATATCACCATTCTCTGGAGTTCTACTTTCCCTTCGGAAGGAAATTCTCCTGATTCGGTTCTACTACTTCTTCTTCATTACCCTCCCTCCACCCTATTTCTTTCTCTGCCCAGGCTCCTTGCTTCACCTTCTTCCTCTTTTGGAGGGACAAGCAAAGCCCCAAGCAACGCCCTGTCTCCATCAACAGGGAGGACCAGACTGAAACAGCCTGCCCCAGTACCCCTCCACCCTGCCTGGCCACTGCCTGGAAGGTGGGGCTCAGGGTGCCCAGAGGTGGGCAGGCAGGTGGTGAAGGTCAAGAAGAGGGGCCACTGTGTCACTGGGACCAGCTGACTGTTCTGGCCCGGTGGGAATCCTGCTGACGGTCCTTTCCCCCATTCATTCATATTTCAATGTTCAGGGCCATCAACACTGGCAGGCGATCAGAGGGGAGTGCAAACAGAACTTTTGTTTGGGGTCATATAATACACTCTACTTTTTCCAACTGCAAAAGGCAGCGAGGCGTTGAAAGACCCACAGGCAGGCAGCAGGTTACACGCTTGTGTCACGTGAAGTGAGCTCTGTCCCCTGTCTTTAGCAACCACCCCTCCTGCCCGGCACACACACTCACAGATGACAGCTCACCACCACTGGCTCTGACTTCACAGGTAAAATGCAGAATTCCGCTGGCCTTTCCCACATTATTGTATACAAACAGTGAGCTCCTATGACTTGAATAACTGGTCCTAGCAGGGGAAGAATCTCTAAAATATACTGGTAAATAATTTTCTCTGTCATGGGGTAGTTAGTTCAGCCTGCCCCCTATCCGCATCCCGGACCAGTCAACAGACTGGCTTCTTTTTCTCTCAAAGGAACAGCACAGATGAAATCATCATGGATTTCAGTGTTCACAGAAAAAGAAAAATGTGAATTTTTAAACAATGCCTCTCTGAGTTTTTTTTTATTCTCCTCCCCCCCGCCCCCCTCCTTTTTTTCATTTTTCTGTCTTATTGCTTTTATCTTGCAGAAGTATCTTTAAGAGGTCCATCTGTTAAAGCTTTCCTTCCCTCTCAGTTTCTTTCCCACACATAAGCAAGCCCTTTCAGTTTCTGTAGATACAGTCAGCTTATATCTGACACCTAGTGTGTTCAGAGCATTATAGTCAAGCAATGCACTTTGGTTGGGAAAAGTTAATAAATAACATTATTAGAAGCATAAGAACTGAGGGCGAGGGGAGGAGGATGAGACCAGTGTGATACTAAGTTAAAATTACAATTTGCACAGGTAACAAAGCTTTTTTGAATTGGTACCCCATCCCCCTTTTCTAAAGCATCTGCCTGTGAGACTTTCTCTGTGACCAGCCACCTTTAGGATTTTTACCTCCAGGAACATCAGTTACCCTGCTATTACTGTTCAGATTTTGTCAACATTCCTTGAAGAGTCTAATTTTTTTCTAGTGGGGGATGGTGAAAGAGAATGGGGAAAGGGTGGCATTGGTGTTAATAACTGCTTAATAAAATATCTTTGAAACTGAAGATTTATAACATAATCTACCTATTTGGCGTCCCATATGCAGTACCCAAAGCATTTTGCAGTCCAATTAAGTTTTACAAGAGAGGCTGAAATAGAACTCAAAGTTTAATGACTCCAAACAACTTGAGAGTCCCAATACCTGCATTTAGATAAATGTAACTCATCATCAGGACCCTCTCTGTATGTGAGTTTGTGTGTATTCCCTGAATTTACTATTTGTGAATATAACTTAAAAATTAGCTTTCTCTTTGACACAAGTCCTTGCCTAGAGATGCTGAATTGGGTTGTAGAAACACATAATCTATCTGCATGCTCTACTGTTAAAAACACTATTCACTTGCTTGAACACATAAAAAGGTACAGATCACAATCTGCATGGAAGTGCCAAGAAGGTAAAAGTCCTGCTCACCATCCTGCCTAGGAATGTGGAAAGAGCTCAGAAGTTAAGTTAAAAAGCATTACCTTTCCGGTCCTCTCTTTCACCAGCAGACTCTTGTCTCATGTAGTAAGAGCTGTCCGGGTTCCTCTTCATGGTATTGGCACTGAGGAGTTTTATACTGTACTACTTATTTGTACAGTCACACATTGGTACCAGTCAAGCAGAGGAGGGCTGGGGCTTTGTTTGGGATTGGTTAAAATCAGCATGACATCAGCAGATGACTGGTTTTTCCAGTGTGAGACATATTTCATAACTCATTATCTAATGGAAAGCCTTTCTTGGCATCAGTAACACTACTGGGCAATCAGTGAGCCAGTGAAATGTCTGACTGACTGGACTCCCCTTTAGAATAGTCCTGGAATCCAACAACTCTGTCTCACTGAGGGTCCAACTTTCAACTTTTCTTTGACCAATTGAGCACACACTTCTTATATTCTGGCTCAGTTTTATATCTTCACATAAGCATCTGTTACTTCATGAAGTTGCCTCTATTTACAAAGTATTTTATTGCTTCTTACAGGGAAGAAAGTTCACAGTGCTCTTCCTAGAGATTCTGATTTTACTTTTTTAAATAAGATATTCCAGGGAGGGAAAAAATAAGAAAATACATATACCTATATGGGATGATCACCTCTCCCCTGATTTACAGCATTATTTAACATCTTGAAAAACTTAATTTTTTAAAATAAGATGTTTTATTGAGAAAAAGCCAAGGGAAATATGTATCCCTATGGGATGATGTTCTTCCCTCTCCTGACTTACACTATTATTTTACATCTTGAAATTGAATACCTGCTTTATAAATCATTTATCATTGAGAACTTTGGAAATAGTCACTCTCTGCTAGTGAACTTTATAAGTATGCTTCCCAAGCCTTTAGAATCCCAATCTAACTAGAAGAAAAAGAAAAGAAAAAGAATCTCCTACATGATTCTTCTTTATCAGAACTTCAAGTCCTATGATTTCTAAATTGTTACAAATACAACATGAGATTAATGAAAAAAAGTGAACATTTCTTGAAACTGGAGTTAAGTTGGTCAGGGTGTTTTGGGGGAGGGAGGAGACAGTGTTAGCTAGTCAGGGATAACACAGGAGGAAGGAATTCTCAGACAAGAATGCTGATGAAGGGTTGTTAGAAGAAGCATAGCTGAAGCCTAAGTCGGGTATTCATGACAAGTTGAATAAAATGTGCAAAATTGGGAGCTAATGAAAGCCATATGACCAGATATGTTGTTTTGTATGCAGGATTTAACATGCATAAAATAAACTTTTCACTGTGCCCACAAGCAAAATATAGAGACTCTGGTCTCCTGATGTGCAGTTTAAGCAGGTTCCTTTAGGACACCAGAAGTTTGTCTCAAGGGGTCTGTCTTGGCTAAACACAGAGAATGTGTAGGTGCTGAACTGTATATTGGGGTGGGGCAGAGTAGTTTGAGAATTGCATATTCAGAAATGAAGTAGGAAATAAAATGTTAGGTTGTAGAGAAATAGAAGGAATCTGAGAAGGAAAGATAGAAACAGGATCGGTGTTAGTTAACTCCAAAGCTGCCCATCAGGTTTGAACTGGATGGATCCAACCTCTCTATAAGAAAGGAACTTCCCCATCCTTTTTGGATGAGACCTAGGGGTTGGGGAGGGGCATCTAAATTCACCCCTCACCCCCACAGGAACCCTGGTGTCCTGGAAATAGCACCATGTTTATGAGTTTCGGGGCACAAATCAACCTGGATGAGACCCCAGTTCCACTGCTTATTAACCAGATAACCTCAGCCCTCAGTGTACTCATCTGTAAAGTGGGATCCACCTACTCCACTGCAGGATCAAGCACGTGCTCAGAAAATACTGGGTGATAAAAATTTCATGGTGCCTCTCTCTGAACATATGTGTCCCAGGAATATGCAGCACCCCGACCAGAGAAGCCACCCTCTCTCTCGGGTGATTCAGATCGCGTTGGCCACGGATGCCACCAAAGTGCCCACCTGCCTAGGTCAGCCCACCAGCTGTGATATCATTCTCCACCTGAATCCCCAACCTCAGAGCTGAGCCACGCGGGAAATGCCTCCTCACTCAGTGGAAATGAGGTGGAGGTGGTAGAGGAAGCAGGAAGGTTAAAATAACTTCTGTCGACTCTTGTGGATGGGGGAATGATCTTTTCCCTGCCGGACTCCAGGGCTCCGGGGAGTGGAGGAGCTGGTCCGCCCAGCTCCTGATCAGCATCTCCAGTTCCTTCCTCGACTTGGTTTCTCTTTCACTTCCTGCCCCCACCCCCCGCGCCCCAGTTCCCCCACCCCGGCCCTGCGGTCCCGCTGCTCGGCCTGCTACTGTACCTTGAGCAACACCTGCTGGCAGCTCCCGGGGATCACGCCGGATCGCGGCCGCTGCTCGAGCTCGGCTCGCGGGGCTGGAGTCTGGGCCAAGCCTTGCGCAGCGGCCGCCTCTATTTTTACCCGGAGCACCAGCAAGGGCAACTTCTTTTAAGAGCGGCTCTTGATTTTTCCCCCCTTTTGGCAGCTAGAGAATTCAGAGAGGGAGGAGGGAGGGAAATCACTGATCAGTAAGTGCAGCTGGGAATCTCTGAACCCAGTTATCACTGCCAAGACTGAAAGCCACGGCCAATGTCAGGGACCAGGAAGGGGACTTGCGGGCTGGCTCCCAGGCGGACAGAGGCGCGCGGGGAGCGCTCCCGCCCCGCCAGCTCTGTCCCCTTTCGGATCGCAGAGCCCGGTCCTCCCCGCCACTGCGCTGGCACGGTGGCCGGCTGCCACCGCGCTTTTCACCTAGTGCAGGAGGCCTGATTTACTGACTCCTTCACAAAGCTCCTCGTCTCTTCGCTGGAGCCTTTTGCAGGGCTCTGTTCTCGCCTGGAGGAGCGGCCCCTGGAGAACCCGGTGGAGCAGCTTGCTTCGAGGAGCCGGGAGGGAAACTGTGGTACCTTATTTTACTGTAATTGCAAAAGGCGCGATGTGCCAGAGATCTATATTTAGAAGTTGTATGTTTCTACTTTTATGTAAATGGAGCAATTAGGGCCTGTCTTGCTGCTGCTAAACTCCAGGGCTTGTGCCTTGCTGGGAAAGCTGGTGTTTTCAATCACAATTAGTGAGCTGGTCAAAAAACCAAGTTCGTTTAAGGATAAGAGCTCAACGGTGCGAGAGAGGGAGAGACCAGAGTCCCTGTGCCATCCTGAGACCGCGGTGACACACACCTTGGGGCACGGCTAACCTATAGTGGAGTTTACCCGTGGCAGCAGCTGTCCCCGTGCAAAGTTGGCATAGATCAAGGAGCGAGAATGTTCATTTTCCTTCTCAAGCAAACCGTCTGTCCTTCGGCTTCCATCCATGCTATTAATTGGTCTCCTTGCTCACTACTCCTGGAACAAGGAGACAGGCCTAGAAAAGGGGACTGGTTTTTTTTTTCATGGCTCTGTTGTTTTAGCTGCTGCTCACGCTTTGGCTCTCCTGTTATTCTGTTTTAAAAAAAAAAAAACCGCTAGGAGGCGTGAACGCCCCAAGCAGGTGACTGGGACCTTGTCATCTGATTCAGTCGAAATGGCACGAGGCTGGGGGGTTCACAGCACTGACTAGGCTGCTGACGATTCAGGGTGTTTTAGTTCCTTCCTATGAAAAATCTGTTCCCCCAAAAGCATGATTTCTGGTTCATCCCCCCGTCTGGGAAACCGAACAGAAAACGTGACTAGAGGGAGAAATCAATAAGATTCGAGGTGTTCTCACCAGCTGACGTGTTATTCTGGGCTCCAGGCAGGAAAACCTTGCCTCCGTGGGGAGTGGTGACTCCCTCGAGAGGCAGCGCCTCTCCGGATCCAGAAAACGTGGGCGGGATCCAGAGTGGTATTTGCTGCCGGGAGATTTCCGGAGTCTCATCGAATGGTTTGGGTTGAATAGGGAACTGGCAATCCCTGCCTGTTTCCTGGACAGCCAGAGCTTGCCCATCTCCTGGGCGCTGGGTTAGGAAGAGAGATTTGGGACAAGGAAGAATGAGCATTTCACATTCTAAACTGAACTAGGAAGCTGTTTGCTTGTCAAATCAATGAATAAATACAACTCAATAGAGAGGAAGAGGGAAACATGAAAATTCCTCCAAGGGATGGATTAGGAGTTTGGGATAAATAGATGCAAACTCTTGTTCTTAGAATGAATAAACAATAAGTTCCTACTGTATAGTATAGGGAACTATATTCAATATCCTGTGATAAACCATAATGGAAAAGAATATGAAAAAGAAGGCATATATATGTATAAATGTTTCATTGTGCTGCATAGTAGAAATAAACACACTGTCCATCAACTATACTTCAATAAAATAAATTTTTAATAAAAAGTCCTCCAAAATTCACTAGAACACAACAGGATCAGAAATAGTCAATCTAAAACTCTTATTCCTAAGCATCCTGTTTCTCTTCAACCACCAGAATACCCCACAAGGCCTTGCCCTATGTGCAACTCCTCTGTTTTAAGAGTAGTTGGAAGTGCCTTACCTGAACCAAGGGAACCCAGATCCTAGAATTAAAATGATCAAGGAAAAAACCAGAAAGAAAAACCTCAGTAAATAAACTGTTATCACTCCATCTACAGCAGTGGCTCTCAACTGTGATGATTTTGCTCCCCAGGAGACATATGTCTGAAGACATTTTGGCTCAGTGTAACTGGGAAGGAAGGTGCTACTGGCCCCTAGTGGGTAGAAGCCAGGGATGCCATTAACTTTCTAATGGTGCCCCTGACAGCCGTCTCAGCAGAGAAATCATCCGACCCCAAATGGTAACTCCTCTGCAGTGGAGAAGCCCTGACTTTGAGTTATCGTTCCAAAGTTTCACCGCATTTCCTTCCCATCCATGCTCCAAGGGGCCTCGGCATCTATGCAAGAGAGGAATCATTCAAGTGATGCTGCCTCCTTGTATGTCTTGGGCTTCCTGATTACCAGAAGCCTGCACAGCAGAGCAGACATTGACACAGCCAGGGTACTTCTCAAGCATCTCCACCAACTTTCCAGGGAGGCCTCCAAGTATTTGCTTCTGGCTTTGTGTTCAAACCGAAAGCAGAATCTTGGTGACTGGCAGCAAAGCGAGATGAATTAGCCCCCACCCAAGCTGTTAGGAGGCAACGGATAATGGAAGACAAAAAGTGAATGAGGAATGAGTTATTCATTTGAGCAAGTCGGTATCTGAGAAATCCCTAGCAAATTCCCTGAAGTGAAATTCGCAAAAGTGAGATTACCATGCTTTGCTCCCAGAGCAAGCAAATATGATGTGGCTGATTTTATTTGTTTAATACTTTGGGGGAATGACACACAATCAATATCCACAGAGAGAAAACAGTGCTTTGCGAAATCCTAATGCATGTTCCGAGCAACTTTATATTCTCCAAACTTCCTTTGTAAAGGAAGGCCATGCCCCTTCAGGTGCTGCTCTCCTGTGAGGACTGGGGGAAATATTGTGAAGGAGACCATATCACAGAAACTAATCAGCATCATCAACAAATGCTGGTGAAACCCACAAAAGGGAATTTGGCTGGATCCATCTAGCTGAGATGTGAAATGCTGATCTCTACACAATAAGGCCAGCTCTCCAGGCTTATCACTTAGTTCCTAAGTGACCTGGGTTATCCAGAGAGGAGAGGGTCAGTCAGAGAATGTTCTGAGATGAATGAGGCAAGAGGGGAACGTCTTAGACACTCAGATGCCATCTCATCAACGCCAACACCTGAATCTAGTTTCTGCAATAGATGGTTATTTTAGAACCAAAGACTTCCATCCACTTCCAAATGATTCAGAAAAGCCTGGATTTCTTCCCAAGAAGTAATCATTTAGTCCTGGTGAAAAACTCAATTTAGAGAGAGAAATACAGTTATAACCTCTAGAGAAAAATAGATATTGAAAAAAAAATAAAAGCAACACTAACACTAAAAGGCCTTACTAACTAACATAATATTTCAAAAGTGTTTATCAAAAGTCAGTTCTAATCCAATCAGGGAACATCTGGTTGCTCTTCCTATTGTCCCAGAAGATGATGAACAATGCTTGCAAAGGAACGAATAACAAATAGTCATAATTGTGGTTCTCACCTGGATTCCCTTGGGTTGAAAGTTCCATGTTGCTGCCTGGAAGACTCAGAAGCTCAGCTTACAGATGCCATTAGACTCTTAAAAGAAGGAATCTTGATCTTAATCCAATGTTGCCCATCCACAACCTGCTCCCAAGTTGTAGCTTTGGAGGGAAGACACAGAAAAGAATTGGGGAAGTCCTGTGTGTATTTTTTTTTTTAATCAGTGAATTGCTACTTCCTTCCTGTGCTGATAGAGAGTCCAAAGGTTCTACCCTTCTATTGGAGCACCCCCAAGGCCCATCCAGGCCTGCATGACAGGAGTGCCCTTGTTCTGGGCACGGTGCACTTTCACAGACACTGACACTGTGGCTTGGTTAGTAAATATTTACAGGTGCCCCACTCTAATTTTAGGAAGGTCAAGTTTGCAAAGGTGCCTTGGCAGGCAGGAGTTCTGTTAGTCTTTATCAGCTTAGGGAAGCACACTATAATTCAGCACAGGATTTGGAGAGTTTCTCTGAAATCTCTGGAGTCTACACCTAGCCTTAGACTTTCAAAAATTAACTCAGCTCCTGTCCCCCTTTTCTGGATACTCACCAAGTTCCTCTTTAAAGATGGGATCGTATGAGCAGAATTTGCACTATACCAGAAAAAAATAAATAAATAAATAAATAAAATAAAGATGGGATCGAATGATGGAGGAAGGAAGAGACAATGTATTAGAAGGGAAAAAAAGCTTCAGAACACCTCTTTTCCAACAAGCCAAGGGTGAATTTGTGATCACTTAATAAATGGGGACGTGAAGCCAATCCTGTCCTTTTGCCTCATTTAAGTATGAAATGAGAGTAATTAAAACTGTGATCCCTGGAGAAAAAAGTTCACCCAATAAGTTCCCCACATTTCAAGGAGCTTTTTGTTTTACTAGATGCTCTTAGTTTCATGTTAGTCACAGGGAAAAAAAAAAATGCCCACATGCACACACACGACTAAATGTAGTCAGTTTGCTCAGCTGGTGCTGAAGTCACTACTGCCCACTAGGAGTGAGTTACTGTAATAATCCCCTTTTATTAATCATAGGCTGGAGGAAGCAGAAAGTGGGTGACATCATTAGGCAAAGGGCCGGCTAACTCATGCTCCAATTTACTCAGCTTTATTATAACATCTCTCAAGTGTCATATGAAAGCGATTACCAATTCACACTTTCCCCCTCTGAGCCATCATCCCTAACCTTCAAATTCAAACTCCCAGAGAAAAGCTTAGCTCTCAAGTGGAGGCCTAGAGGGGCCAAACCTCACCAAGGTTCCTTGTCCCAAGGAGGAAGGTCCTGCTCAAAACAGCTTTTCCTGGTCTTAAGATGAAGATGGAGTTGGTCTCTAGAACCATCACATCCCAATTAACTCTTGGTTTACTCTGGCCTCTGACTGGAGAGGACAGCTCACCCTGAAGAGGACCAGAAGGATGTGGGTTGATGCAGCTCCCCAGGGTCTCATGATCACCAAGGACACAATCTCTGCACCCCAGGGATCTGAATTGTGAAAAGCACCATTGGATGATGCTCTCAAAGGTGGTAGTTAAGTTGTAGGCCCTGCAGCTAGACCGACTGGGTTGCCTTCAAGCTGCAGGATGCTGGGAAGATTCCATATCGGTAACTTAGCTCTCATTGAGTGCTAATAATACTAGCCTCTCCTTCATAGGATTGTTGTGAGGAATCAATGAGTTAATACCTGCAAGGCATAAAGAAAAATGCCTGCCACAGAGTTAATGTTACTCACTAGTATTACTTCTTTCTCTAAAAGGCTTTGCTGACTGAACTGACCTCTCTGGAAACTGCTGTGTAGGGCCCTGGAAAGATGAGAAATGTGGTATGAAAAGGCATTAAGGCAAACTGGTCCGGCCAGCCCTGACTGCACATTTTGACCCCATTACTGGCTTGACCATTACTAGCCAGTCTGCCTCTCTGTGGCCCAGTTTCCCTATCTCCTATTTTTATCAGATGAGGGACCTCTGACAGCTAAAAAATAACATATATCTTAAGTCAAAGGGAAACTGGTTTGAAGATTCTTAAGAGTTCAAACTTGAGATACTGTTGTTTCTTTAAAACATTTTGAACAAATTGTCAGGCTGGTCAGTGGGTGCCCCCTACCTCTGCATATTTGAAAAAGGAGCATGTCTGTAATATGTATACATCAGAAAAAAAAGTTTTCATCAAGGCCAAGTTACATTTCATTCTCTTAAACTTGGGCCCTTGCAGAAGCAACTCGATAGGTATTTCCACTCCTATCTTTACTTGAAGTCCCATCCTGACAGTGTTTTAAGGAGTCAAAATAAAGTTTACTTAGGCGTGTGTGAGAGTCAGAATGATAGACCAAAAGAGAAGTCTGCGGTTCTGTAATATTTAGATAGTGATGAAACTGACTCGGTGAGGCAGAGTGCAGTAATTACACAGGGCAGTTTATTACTTGGGTTCACCTTTGCTCAGCTTTAAATTACAAGCACTCTACTTGGTGAGAGGTTTGGCTCTCCAAAATTATCAGCTGATGCAGGAAAGAGCTGCCAGACCATACTCCTTATGTAAAATAGTCATCCAATACATAGCAACTTCAGGATCTTCAAACTGGAATTCTCCCTTAGAGTGCAAAGCATGCCAGGATTATCTGCTGCCCCCTAACTGATACCATGAATAATAGCAGGTACTTTTTAAGAAGCAAAGGAAGGTTCAGGTAATGAAGTTATGTTGTAGGTGTGAATTTGGTCATGTCCACAAATCTACTTGTGGTTGGGAAGGCAAAGCCACGGCTGAGAGTCATGCTTTGCCCTAATCTTCTCTTACTAAGAAAAGACTCCTGATTTCTAGCAGCTGCCAAGGTGGAACCAGAGCAAAAGGATGACAAGCGCAAGTCAAAAATATTGGGTTCTATTTAAAACAAATCAGAAGAAACTTTCATGGAGGCATTCAAATAAACCTCTTCTATACAAATTTCTAGGAGTCCCAGAAAAGGAATGTGGCCACCAAGGAAAGGGAGACACCTGAAGTTAGAATCCTTACTGACCTGGGCAGCATCCCTGACCTATCTGGTAGTCTAGCTGTTATGTGAGTGGGAAGAGGCTGAGGCGCCCTCTTCTGGTGCATCAGGACAGAAAGAAAGTTTATGAAGGTAGCATTAAGAGGAGACCAATACCAAATAGCATAGGTTCTGGTTCTGAAAGTAACAGAGATTCTTTGTATAAAATGTGGGAAAAAATAGATGAATATAAAAGATGTAAATCATGGATAATCATCCCTCCCTGTAATGATCATTATTAAAATGTTGCTATTATTACACATATATCTATATATTATACCTATATAATATATATACATATATACAAGAGAATATATACAAAAGTAATAAAGAATCTGCCTGCCAATGCCCAGACACAGGAGACTTGGGTTCTGTCCCTGGTTGGGAAAGTCCCCTGGAAAAGGGAATGGCAACCCACTCCAATATTCTTACCTGGAAAATTCTATGGACAGAGGAGCCTGGTGGTTACAGTCCAGGGGTTCACAAACAGTCAGACACGACTGAGCAGCTGAGCACGCATGCATTCATATGAGTATGTGTAAAATAAAATTTCAATCAGCTTGTAAACATATATTGTAAGCATAATTTTGTGTGATGGTCCTTTCCATTTATTATTTTCATTGGTCCAATTAGTTCTTGAAAAATATTAATGCCTGGGAAGTAATCTAGCATAGAAATGTGCCTTTATTTTTAAACCAGTCTACTATTATTGTACACTGAAGTTGTTCACAGAATTTTGCAATTATTGTAACAGATATCTTTACATTTTTGAATGCATCTCTGATTATTTCCTTCAGATAAATTCCTAGAAGTTGAGTTATTGCCTCTAAAAGTATTGAAGTGAGTTTGCAGCCTGGAATGATAAACGGGAGCCCCTAAAACTGCAATTTGAAGTCTCACCCGTGGAATGGACGCACTGCCCGGGTCTCTTTCCCAATTGGGACTCCGGATTGCTGTTACTTGGGACTTGCCAGTGCAGTTTTTAGTCTAGATGTTGGTCAGCCCAATTTGGTGATATGAGCAAATCTGAATCCAAGCAGTAAAAGTTGATCCAGACTCCAGTGACTTAAAAGGTTTGACTTAGTGGGCACACCCAAAATGTGGCCATCTGGGAGAAAAAGCAACATACAGGGGTGCTCAGGATCGAGATTATTCTTGGAAGCCTGAATGTAATGTGGATTGTCATCCATGGCTCAATACTCAAGAATATGCTACAATTAAAAGAAAAATATGATGAAAGTTATTAGGGAATTTTCAGCTGATGAAACATGAGCCAGACCCAAACTCAGGTTAACTTCACCTGCCCAGCAAATAAGGCCTGTTTTCTGAACTTTGCCTTTCTATGGACAAACTTTATCTGCCTGATAGATTACACAGGACTGGTTAAAAATATAGCTAAAGCCTTGAACACTAGTATTATGTGCCAACTTCATGTGTTACTTTTAATAACTTTTAATTTCATGTGTTAATAATTGTACTGACTTACCGATAGATTATGGCAAAGCTATAGGGGGACTGCTATCTGGACCAACTTCTTGCATTTGGGAACCTTACTTATTGGAGAATTCCACCAATTGTGAATGGACTATCTTCCCTAAATCCTATAGTATTTTTTAAAATAGCACCTCAATTTGTATGTATTTTAACCAATGATTTAGAAACTATCTCCACCTATCAGTTAGGAACCCCTTTTTCCAGATGCCTAACATGTGTTTGGGCTTCCCAGGTGGTACTAGCGGTAAAGAACCCACCTGTTCAATCCCTGGGTCAGGAAGATCCCCTGGGAAAAGGAAATGACAACCCACTCTAGTATTCCTGCCTGGAGAATTCTACGGACAGAGGAGCCTGGTGGACTATCGTCCATGGGGTTACAAAGGATCAGACATGACTGAAGCAACTTAGCACACACTCACAACACATTTGATCATTTATATTGGAAGGAGACCACCCAGGAAAACTCAGGTATTGTGGACTCAAATGTTATTTCCCAACTCTTTCTATTCCCAGTATTAGCTTCCCTTTAGAATGCTTATGTAAAACTTTGCAAGAAGACAAAGAGTTACCAAATTTCACAGCCAAGCCTAACTGTACCTTGATAGAATATTCTATTGTTACTACTGTTGCTGCAAATACGTTAATAGATGTAGGAGTTGATGTACAAAAACATACTTCTCTTTCATGCTGAGACTGTTTCTTTACTAAATCCCTTATTGTTCAAAAATTGTTTTCTGCATTGTTTAACCCATTACTTGTTTCTTGGATCACTTTATTTCTATTGACTATCTGGAATTGTTATTCAACATAGATTTAAGAAGACTGCTTTTGTTATTTTGCCTCATTCCTGTGCTCTTCAGCCTAAACATTTCTGAGGCCAAGTTAGGGAAATTAAAATGGAGGAGGTTTTGTTCAAGTTTCAGAAGCTGGAGAGCAGACCTCTGATCTTGCTTCTAAGCCACCTGGACACTGCTTGATTCTGTGCAAAAATGTTAAAATAAAACCAGAGCTGCCTTTTTATGTGCAGACTGATGATGATATCTGTTTGCAGTCTGGAATTATAAGTGGGAGCCCCTGAAACTACAATTTGAAGTCTCACCCATGGAGTGGATACACTGCCCTGAACTCTCCCAAGTGGGACTCCAGATTGCTGTTACTCAGGCCTTCTCAGTGCTATTTTGATGTCTGGAGACCCATCAGCCTGATTTGAAGATATATGTGCTATTACTTTTCTCTATGGTTTCCATTTCTCTCTTCTTTTAATGATTATATATTGAAATTAAGTCAATTATTCCTCTATTAAATATTGAAGTTGTAAAAATGAATAAATAAAAATACAGAAGTATGTCAGATCTTCATATATATTGCCAAATTGCTCCCCTGAAGGGCTTTAGGTATTTACACCCAATAGTGTAAGGGTATGGCTCTTGGCTCATGATCTAGCCTGGAAGTTATCATAGTATTTCCCCCAGCCCAGATATGTGTATGGCTTGTTTTAATCTGAATGTAATTAATAATTAAAGTTATTAATTAAAATGAAACATTTTATTGTCCATTCACACAATTTTGTTTTGAGTAGCTCTTCATGTCCTTTGCCCATTGTTTATACTTTTTATTTACAAGAATTCATATACTTTTATATTTTAAATACAAATTAATTGCATTAAATTTATATACACACAATTTTAAATATATTTTATTGTTGAGAATTCTTAATATTAAGAATCCTAACCTGTTGTCTGCTACAATTTATTTTAATTTTTATGTTTGTTCTTTACTGCTTGATTTTTTTATAGTGTTTTGAACCAAAAAAGAATTTGCATTTTAACATAGACTAATCTAGGAATCTTTTACTTTATGGTAAACCTTCTTCTCCATCAGGAAATCAGATAGATATTTATTTATATTTTTCTCTAAACTATTTTTGCATTTTATACTTTAATCCATAATATTTGGAACATATTTTGGCATACAAAAGAAAAAAGAGCTGTAAGAGAAGACTCTTGACAGTCCTGTGAACAAATCTGGCTTCTATAACTAAAGCAAGCCACATCTGAGCACAAGAGAATTGATGCTAGAGAAGATTCTTGAGAGTTTCTTGGACAGCTAGGAGATCAAGCCAGTCAATCCTAATGAAATCAATCCTGAATATTCTTTGGAAGGATTGATGCTGAAGCTGAAGCTCCAATACTCTGGCCACTTGATACAAAGAACCTATTCATTGGAAAAGACCTCACTCATTGGAAAAGACCCCAATCCTGAGAAAGATTGTGGGTAGGAGAAGAAGGGGGTGAAAGAGGATGAGATGATTGGATGGCATCACTGACTTAGTGGACATGAGTTTGAGCAAACTCTGGGAGATAGTGAAGGACAGGGAAGCCTGGAGTGCTACAGTCCCTGGGGTTACAAATAGTTGAACATGACTTAGCGACTGAATACCAACTTTTCTTTTATGTCTTTGGGTTAAACTTCTAAAATAGTCCTAAGGATAGTTTTTAAAGTGCCCTTAGAAAGGACACTTTTTGTTCTGTGCCCTAAATAATTTGTTTTCTCCATCAGCAATTTTTCTATTTGCTCACCTTTCATACCTTTGGTTTTCCTCATGCTATAACAGTTGTACCCTCACACTCAAGATGAACTATGTTAATTTCCATAGCTGACATGTTAATTATTGTGATTTTTTGATTATCATGATTTTGATTATATTTTTTGATTATCATGATTTATCATAATTATAGCCAAGGAATGATTTTCTTAGCTATAGTCTAGATAGGTCTGTTTCTCTAAAAACCTTCTCTTGCAATTCCTTTTTTTCTTTGCCTTTTTTTAGAGATTTGATCCTGCTTTCTTGATGCCTGCATTTTATTTATTTGCCATGCCCTACAACGTGTGGGATCTTAGTTCCCTGACAAGGGAAGCACAGAGTCTTAACCACTAGACCAAGAGGGATATCCTCCTCCCCCTAACTCTTGATGGTTGGAGACACAAACACATGGTTTTGTTTACTTTAGTTCTGTTTCTTAAGCCCTAGTGCCTAGAACAGTGCCTGGCACATACTTAGGACCTAAAAAACTAAAAAACCATCATCGTTGAAGGAATTTCTCTATTGTAGTTGACAAGATTGTTAATAGAATCTAAAGAAAGCTTCTAATGAAACATAGGCACTAACCTAACCTTTCAAGCTGATTTTTTTTTGCTTGTTTTTATTATAGCAACTTCTGAAAATTAAATCAAAAATAGAATAATCTGATAATTAGTGCACTCTGCATCAATAATCAGAAAATAAGAATCCTGACTCCATTTGTATTAGTGAGATTCTGATTGTCATGACAATCACACTAAATCTTAGTTTCTCTAAATAGAGAGGCCATAAATCTTATCAAATGCTTATTTCCCAAGGTTTTGGGAAATTTGGGGAATTTAAGTAAATATTTTAAGAGCTATTTTAATCACTTTAGAAACAATATGTTTTACAAATACTCATCACCAGCCTTTATTAATAAGTTCACCATAATTGTACCTATAACTCCTGATGACACCATAGCACATATCAGAGGATGACTTTCTGGATCGTCATGTGTAGATAAAAACTTGACTGAATCAAATTGAATCAACTTGATTGAATCTGGCATTCATTTCTTAATCTTAACACTTGATTGATGTTCTTTCTTCTAGCAAATAGCCTTCTCTTTGCTACTAGAGAGATCTGATACTTGCTTGATTTTTTTGTTGCTCTCAAAGTTAGCTTGTTCGTATCTTTTTATTATTATGGATGCTCACTAACTCTGTTTCATTTTGTTTTTATTTATCTTCATAATTCAAAACCTCATTATAATTATATGACAGATGGTTTTTTTTTATTAACATTTCCTGAAGTCTGTTTGGTGCTTTTCACCCTACACACTGATATTTCTTTTAGCTCTAGAAAGTTTTCTTATAATTGGTCTGGTTTCCTCTCCAGGGACAACTTTAATTCTTAGCTAGGATTTTCACTTTATTAACCACATATCTTTCTTCTCTCAGTGTTCATATCATGGTTTTGTTTTTTTTTTTTTTTCTAGAAGAGATACTGCAGGGTATCACACTTATCAGTGTTAAAGTTTATTCACTATTAATCTTATTTTGTATAGTCTCTAGCACATACTTTAATTCTGTTATTGCAATTTTCATTTTTTACAAGACTTTTTTTTATCTCTTTTAGTTATTTTTTCATCCTTTCTTTCTAAGTTATTCTATTGCCTTTTATCACACAGCACTCTCTTTTCAGGCTACGTTTTCTTAAGCTGCTTTATAATCCCAGATTTATAATATGTTCTCCAATTACTAAATAGTTTTAGGAAGAATCCTTTTCCCTTGAATGTTATTCATGGGCACTTCTCTTTTTTCAACTGTATAGTTCTTACTTTGATGTTTTCTTTTTTCCTTTTCCTCTTTCATTGCAAAGAAAGCTATCACATTTGATGTTTGCAATGAGACAGGGTAGGTGAATTCTTCAGCTCTGTTCTCTGACTTCTGTGATGTGGTTAAGTACCCTGGAAAGCGAGTTAATAGTGATTCCTAGAATCTGGCATGCATTCTTCTTCTTTAAAAAAATTTATTTTGTATTGGGATATAACCAATTACCAATCCTGTGTAGTTTCAGGTAAATAGCAGAGGGACTCAGCCATACATAGGCATGTATCCATTCTCCCCCAAATTCCCCTCCCATCCAGGCTCCCACATAACACTGAGTGGAGTTCCATGTGCTTTAAAGTAGAACCTTGTTGGTTATCCATTTTAAATATAGCAGTGTGTACACATCCATCCCAAACTCCCTGACCTTTCTTTTCCCCTATCCTTCCCCCTAGCAATCATAAGTTTGTTCTCTAAGTCTGTGAGTCTCTTTCAGTTTTATAAGTTCATTTGTATCATTTATTTTTAAATTCCACATGTAGGGTATATACGATATTTCTCCTTCTCTGTCTGACTGACTTTACTCAGTATGACTCTTCTTAGAACTGATTCTATGATATTCTGTACCAATAGGATATGTGAAAACCGACAATTCCCAAGATACCTTTATAGAGGTACTTCCACTTCTAACCAGGAGAGCTTTACCAGTTCAGTTCAGTCACTCAGTCACGTCTGACTGTTTGTAACCCCATGGACTTCAGCACTCCAGGCTTCCCTGTCCTTCACTATCTCCCAGAGTTTGCTCAAACTCATATCCATTGAGTCAGTGATGCCATCCAACCATCTCATCTTCTGTCATCCCCTTCTCCTCCCACCTTCAATCTTTCACAACATCCGGGGTCTTTTCTAATGAGTCAGTTCTTTGCATCAGGTGGTCAAAATATTGGAGCTTTGCCATCATTCCTTCCAATGAATAATTCAGGACTGATTTCCTTTAGGGATTCCTTTAGGATACACTTGAAAGAATAATGCCACTCCTGCTCCCACAGTCTAGAGTCTTCAGGTATGACGACACAGATCAGTAATCTAATCAACAGATTTTAAAAATGTGACCTCCTGAGCTCATTGCTCTTCAAGATCATGGAATATAAGAACGTGCGCTCATCTTCTCTTGAGAGAACTCCAAAATTGCAACTAACCATTGAACAACCATCGACAGAAGAAGGTTGGTTCCCACCCAAAAGTACCCCATGTCAAGGGCAAGAAAGCAGCCCCAGTAAGAGTGGTAGGAGAGGCGAAATCATGCTTAGAATCAAGCCCCAGAAATGCTAGGAGAGCTCAAACAAAACCTTGTGTGCACCAGGACCCAGGTACCCCATAAGAGACTGATCCAGATTTGCCTTTGAGTGTGTGAGTGTCTCCTGCAGAGGCACGGATCAGCAGTGGCTTGCTGTGTGGCATAATCCATTAGCCTCCTCTTTGGGGGAGGTCGCAGTTAGCCCCACCATAGAGCCACCAAGTAGATGACCCACAAACTGGAGAACAATTATACCAAAGAATTTCTCACACTGTTACAAAAGTTCTAGGGCCCACATCAGATTTTCCAACCTGGGAATCCAACAAAGGGACTGAGAACTCCCAGAGAATTTGGCTTTGAAGATCAATGGGATTTGGTTATAGAATTTCCACAGACTGGGGAAACAGACTCTTGGAGGGCACAAATAAAACCTTGTGAGCACCAAGACCCAGGAGAAAAGAACAATGACTTCATAAGAGACTGAGCCAGACTTGTTTGTGAGTGTCCAGGAGTCTCTGGTGGAGGTGTGGGTCGACAGTAGCCTGCTGTGGGGTCAGGGGCACTGAATACAATAGTCCTGGGAGTTGCCTGGTAAAAGTCCTTTTGAAGGAGGTCACTATAACTGCCATTACCCCTACCATGGTTTGGCCTCGGGGCAAACTATACGGATGGAACACAGCCCCACTCATCAACAGAAAATTAGATTGAAGATTTAGTGAGCATGGCCCTGCCCATCAGAACAAGACACAGCCAGTCCTTCCCATCACAAAGCTTCTGAAAGCCTCTTATCCTTATCCATCAGAGGGCAGACAGAATGAAAACCACAATTACAGGAAACTAACCAAACTGATCACATGGACCACAGCCTTGTCTAACTCGATGAAACTATGAGCCATGCCATGTAGGGCCACCCAAGATGGACGGGTCATGGTGGAGAGTTCTGACAAAACATGGTCCACTGGAGAAGGGAATGGAAAACCACTTCAGTATTCATGCCTTGAGAACCCCATGATCAGTACGAAAAGGCAAAAAGATCTGTCACTGAAAGATGAACTCCCCAGGTTGGTAGGTGCCCAATATGTTACTGGAGAAGAGTGGAGGAAAAACTCCAGAAAAAATGAAGAGGAGAGGCTGAGCTTTACCAAGGGAGTCAATGTTTCCAGGATTCACTGTGTCAATATTTGTCCCCTTGTTTTCTAGAAGTGACAGTCCCGAGATTGATGCAGACAGGTGAAAGGGACAGAAAAGGAGAGGAATGAAGGGAAGAAAGCAATGTTCTAGCCCCACTGGAAAATGAAAATGAGAGTGTTCAGTTGACTAGCCAGGAGCCAAACATTGGAGAGGAATAAATGTTTTCCTTTTTTCTGTATACTGCTTTATTTCATGGGTCAGTGCACAGGTTGGCCAATCAAGCCTCAGCTAAATCAGAGTTAATGAAACTCTCCCCCACATTCTTGGTTTGGTTGTCTTTCAGTATCGAAGGTAACCAAAAAGTGAACCAGGAGCATGTTTTTTTCCTGTGAAACAATGAATCAATTCAACTGTGTTTTTATTTTCCATCCGTGAAGAGGTTCTAAAGTAAAGCGGATTCCCTGTATTCATGCCGTTTTCTGTTAACTGGTCTGTTTCAGTTCAGAATGACTCGGTAGATTGTCACAACTCGGTGGCTAGTCCCAATCACAATTTTCTCTATCAAATACCTGAGAGGAAATATTTGCCAGATTAGTAATGTTTTAAAACATGGCAACAAGTTAAGTGACACGTACAATTCTAAGTATCCTAATTATTAGAGTTGCCATAATGATCACAATAGTAATTGATGTTTCTGTGTTTGTAGCCAGCCTGAGACATGGTTTTCTGAGCAGGAGGCATCTCAGAATTTGTCAGCTTGCCATGGAGCCTCAGATTCAGCCAGCAGGGTCTTCATGAGTCATGAGTTCCACTGCAGCCAAGGCTGCCCGAAATGCAACTCTTCTCCAGACATTTTCACAGGAACTGGGGGTGCCTCAGCATTTGGAAAGCTACTGCGTACCCTGTCCACACTCAATAAATGCTGCTTAATAATGACAATGGGGGTGTGTGTTCCATCTCCCTTTTCTCCTGAACGCCTCTATTTAGGAAGCCACAGATGTTTCCCCAAGTAATTTATTCCATGGCTTGACTGGCTGCACAGTCAAAGGAAAATTTTTCCAACCATCTCCCTTGAATGTTTCCATTTTCTTTGTGAGTCTCTTGTCTTGTACATGTACCCACACTGTGATGGTGGTTAAGCAGTCATGCTGGGAGGACCCTGCTTCAAATGACTTGTTTCCAGGTAACCAAGTCCAAGAACATGTTCCTGGATCCTAGGTATAAGTTGAGTTTGGTTTGCATCCATTCATTATGAAAAAAAAAAAAATTTGTTTTCCACTTACTATTTTTTTTTCCTAAATTTTGGGAATTATGCTAAGACAGTAAGACTGGGAATCCAGAGCGTTGGATCCAGAGACTTTCCAACTCTGTGGTTGCACAGTGGCTGAGTTTGCTGCTAGTAACAAAGAAGTCCACAAGAGAATGAGCTGGCTTTCCAAAGTCACCCTTCTGCCGAGAGAAGGCTCTTCAAAGATGCCCAGTACAGTGCACATGTTTGTGCACGTGAGCCCATGTAGAGGGATTTGAGTGTGTGTGCACTTAGGTGTGAGTAAATACAACATATAAGCAAAGCACGTTTTAGGTGGACATTAAAGTCAATCAGTTCGGATCTATTATCCAGCAGTTTCTACGCTTACTTTGCCAGCATGAGTTCTTCCCCTTACAGCATAATAGGATCAGCCTTGTGGGATGTCTGAATTCCAAAATGATTTACCTTGGACATGATCTGAAAAGCCTTCCCTTTCCAAGATAACTCTTCTAGTGGCAGGTAATATAGGCTAAAAGAAATTCACTTTTTTACATTTTAGGAATTTTTTAAGTAACTCCTCAACAGGAAAACATCCTTGATATTAAAATTAATTAAATTCCTACTGATACCTATTAACTGGGCTTCCCAGCTGGCTCAGTGGTAAAAGACCCACCTACCAATACAGTAGATGTAAGAGACTCCAGTTCAATCCTTGGGTAGGGAAGATCCCATGGAGGAGGGCACAGTAATCCACTCCAGTTTTCTTGCTTGGAGAATCCCATAGACAGAGGAGCCTGGTAAGCTACAGTCCATAGGGTTGCAAAGAGTGAAGTTACTAAAATGACTTAGCATGCACACACATCCATTAACTAGTGAGGTGGGTGTGGGAACAGAGATTCAAAGAAAGCCGGTAAGCTCCTCTGCTTATGGTTGAGATGAGTGCCCTGAACAGGTTACTATGTGTTCATGGAAGCAGTGGTTTTCTAGACAGAGACACCAGAACTTTCTTTAAAAAGTTAGCTGAAGCCTGAAAACTAAAGGATAAGTAAAATTTTCCCTGTAATAAAATCTTTTTTTTCACTTATGGAAGTCTATTTAATCCAACTCATACTCAAAGAAAGAAAAAATTCAATAAAATGAGAAAGTTATCTAATAAAATTTGTCAATTTTTATTTTTTTTAATTCAAGTATAGTCTATCTACAGTAATATGATATAAATCATAGGTGTACGATCTAGTAATTCATGATTTTAAAAGTTATGGTCCATTTACAGTTATTCTAAAATACTGGCTATGTTCTTTGTGCCGCATGATATATCCTTGAAAATCTTGAGATTGCAGTAATAAATAAAAAATAGTGCATTGAATGTGGTTAAAGCTTAGGATTTTTCCAAAGCATGGGCAACATGGAGGATCTAGTGTGAGTTTTATACCAATCCTTCCCCTGTCACCACCACTCTCAGGAAGTGAGTGGGTCCTAGTGTTGTCCTCATTTCATGAATGAGTAAACTAGGCTTTGGGAGGCTGCAATGAATTTCTTCTGGTAATACAGCTCTTAAGTAAAATATCAAGAAGTAGTAAACAAGCAAGCTAAATGCCTATTGACAGTTATTATTGCTCAGTTACTCAGTCATGTCCGACTCTTTGTGACCTCATGGATGCAACACCCCAGGCTGCCCTGTCCTTCCCTGTTTCCCAGAGTTTGTTGAAACTGATGTCCACTGAGTCGATGATGGCATCTAACTATCTCATCCTCTGTTGCTGCTTTCTCCTCATGCCCTCAATCTTTCCCAGCATCAGGGTCTTTTCCAGTGAGTTGGATCTTTGCATCAGGTGACCAAAGGATTGGAACTTCGGCTTCCGCATTGGTCATTCCAATGAATATTCAGGGTTGATTTTCTTTGGGATTGACTGGCTTGATTTCCTTGTAGTCAAAGTGAACCTCAAGAGTCCTCTCCAGCACCAAAGTTCGAAAGTATCAATTCTTCGGCACTCAGCCTTCCTTATGGCACAACTCACATCTGTACATCACTACTGGAAAAATCATAGCTTTGACTATAGGGACCTTTGTCACCAAAGAGATGTCTCTGCTTTTTAATACACTGTCTAGATTTCTCATAGCTTTTCTTCCAAGGAGAAAGTGTCTGTTAATTTCATGGATGCAGTCATCATCTGCAGTGACTTTGGAGCCCAAGAAAATAAAATCTGTCATTGTTTCCATTTTTCCCCATATATTTGCCATGAAGTGATGGAACCAGATGCCATGGTCTTAGTTTTTTTTATGTTAAATTTTAAGCCAGCTTCTTCACTCTAATATTTCACCTTCATCAAGAGGCTGTTTAGTTCCTCTTCACTTTCTGCCATTAGTGTGGTATCATCTGCATATCTGAGGTTATTGATATTTTTCCCAGCGATCTTGATTCCAGCTTGTGATTCATCCAGCCTGGCATTTCCCATGATGTACTCTGTACATAAGTTAAATAAACAGGGTGACAATATACAGGTTTGACATACTCCTTTGAAATGGATAAAGATGATGTGGTACATATATATATGGTGGAATATTACTCAGCCATTAAAAAGAATGAAATAGTGTCATTTGCAGTGATCTGGATGGATCTAGAGATTGTCACACTGAGTGAAGTAAGTCAGATAGAGAAAGACAAATACCATATGATATCACTTATATGTGGAATCTAAAAAAATGATACAAATGAAAGTCACTCTAAATTTTAAAAAAATTAAAATGTATTCTTATTTTCATCACTGCCATTCTTAAAACCCCAATAAATTGATGTTATGAATGATCTGGAAGACTCAATCTAAAATGTTCCTGGTGAAATCAAGCTGAAGGACCTGATGAGCAACAGTTGCTGGGTCCTCTTCTGTCTACCTGTGCCCTTGATCCTAGTGGGCTTTCTCTTGCTCACATTATATTGGCTATGAATTTTTGGATCCATTCCAAACAGGCAGCCACCTCTGCCCTACTCCAATGTTGAGAACAGCCTGATTCTCCTTCTGGTATTTCAGACATCCATTCTGATCATTTATGAGTGTAGTTGCTCTTGTAGCATGACCATCTCCTAGAACTTCACATTGCAGTTCCATCTCAGTTGGACTTGGTTGAGAAGGAACTCCAGCCTCATGCCAGCAGAAAAGCCTCATTTTTGTTTCATGCCCAGGAACAGAAATATTTCAGACAATATAGTAAAGCCAGAGGTACAAATGGTCTTCCAACTAATTTACTCCATCAATTTATTGGGATTTGGAGAATGGTAGTGGCAACCCACTCCAGTACTCTTGCCTGGAAAATCTCGTGCATGGAGGAATCTGGTTGGCTGCAGTCCATGGGGTTGCAAAGAGTCGGACAGGACTGAGTGACTTCACTTTCACTTTTCACTTTTATGCATTGGAGAAGGAAATGGCAACCCACTCCAGTGTTCTTGCCTGGAGAATCCCAGGGACAGCGGAGCCTGGTGGGCTGCCATCTATGGGGTCGTGTCTCGCTTCAGAGACACAACTGAAGCGACTTAGCAGCAGCAGCAGCAGTGATGAAAATAAAGGGTGGCAGTCCCCTGACATTTATGCTGCTCAGAAATGATCCCTGGTTTCATTGGTACCACTGTTTTGCCAAAAGTTTTACTTTCCTTTCAGGTTCAAAGGATTCATTAAAAAAAAAAAGAAAGAAACCACTCATTACACACAATAAACAATTTCAATACTTAATAGAGGATTGGTGGTGGTGCTAGTTGCTCAGTCATGTCTGACTCTTTGAGACCCTACCAACTGTAGCCTACCAGCCTCCCCTGTCTGTGGGATTCTCCAGGCAAGAATACTGGAGTGGGTTGCCTTTCCCTTCTCCAGAGGATCTTCCTGACCCAGTGATCAAACCCGGGTCTTCTGCATTGCAGGCAGATTCCTTACCATACGAGCTACAGGAAGGCCCTTAATAGAGGATTAATTGACTTAATTTCAATATACAGTCATTAAAAAAAGGGGGAGAAATAGAAATAACAGAAATAAGTAACTGCATATACATCACTAAATTGGGCCAACCAATATCCTCACTTAAAAACAGTGCTGGGAAGTCCTGAATAAGAGCAATCTGGAGTTCCAATTGGGAAAGAGTCCCATGCAGTGTATCTATTCTATGGGTGGGTTTGCAAATTGCAATTCTGGGGGCTCCCTGTTATAATTCCAGGCCACAAACTGTATCATCATCAGTTTGAACACAAAAGTACAGGTCTGGTTTTACTTTAACATTTTTACAATGCTGTTTGTTTTACGTTGTGAGTCATAGGATTTCATTAAACTCCCAGGTGTGGCTGACCAGACCTCCAGGGGCTCAAGAATTCCAGGGCCCACTACCTTTCTTATCTAAAGTGCTACCTGACTAGCTGTGCTTGCAGTCAGGCATTGAATCTGGGCAATGTCCAGGCAGGCCAGAAGAAAGGTCAGAGGCCTGCTCTCCTGCTCCTGAAGCCTGAACAAGACTTCCTCCATTTTTAATTTCCCTAACAGTTATCATCCACAAGAAGAGCAGGGAAGAGAGACCATCATGTTAGTCATGGACAAAACCATCATGAACTAAGGGGCACCCTGAAAAGGACAAAAAGGACAGAAAATACCTCATAAAGGGTATCTTCTAAATCTTCCTGGAAGGAAATTTTTTTTTTTTTTTGAGATGGTTGGCTGGCATCACTGACTCGATGGACATGAGTTTCTGGAAGGAAATTATCCAGTGCCAAGGGCAACAATAGCCAGGACATGAAAGCAACTTAAATCTCCATCAATAGAAGAATGTACAAAGACAATGTGGCACATACAGAAAATGGAATATTACTCAGCAATTAAAAGGGATAAAACTGGGCCATTTGTAAAGACATAGAGTTAAAGACTGTCACACAAAGTGAAGTACGTCAGAAAGAGGAAAACAAATATCGTACATGTATTAATGCATATATGTGGAATTATAAAAATGGCACAGATGAGCCTGTTTGTGAAGCAGAAAGATATATAGACAAGAGAACAAGCAAATGAACACCACGGAGGGAAGGGGAAATGGGATGAATTGAGAGATTGGGATTGAAATATACACACTACTATGTATAAAATAGACAACTAATGAGAGCCTACTCTATAGCACACTGAACGTTACCGAATGCTCCGTGGTGACCTACATGGGAAGGAAATCCAAAAAAGAGGGGATATATGTGTATGCATGGCTTATTAACTTCTGCTGTACAGCAGAAAATGATGCACCATATTAAAACAGCTATACTCCAGTAATTTTTTTAGTGTAATTGTGTGAACTTTACAGTTTGACCACGATGAGTTCTAGAAGCAGCACTACACTTTGCTTCCCTCTCTCATCATCACCACTTAGTCAGGCGAGAGCAATAGGCAGGGAGCAGTTTTCCCCCGTAATCTACATTAGGGAGTGCCATGCATTTTCAGTCACTAGTTACAAGGATTCAGTTAAATTCCATAGGTGTAGGAGATCCTGCTTGAGAAATGTAATACATGCTCCTAAGTGCTTTGAACAAACTGCAAATGTGTTCAAAGAGGAGGGTTTTCAAACTGTGTAGTAGCTAATGGAAGTATATTTAGTTGGAGAGAAAAATCTGTTTGAAGTTTCACTGTGCTTTCAGGTTACTCTGAAACCTACAAGCTAGTGAGTCTGTATACACAGTTACATGCAAACAGAGTTTGAGAGGAATCCATAGACACTGCCCAGCACCTACATAAGACCTGCTGCTATCGCCTCAGTGGGATACTGAACCTTGAACTCTGATTTTTCTTCATGTTCACCTTATATTCCAGAGCAGGCTGAAATTTCCTCCTGCCACAGGGGTCAGTGCTGATTGATCCAGCCAAATATGGTCATTCTTTCCTGGTCTGCTGATTTGCCAAAAAGATGGACCCAATGCACAATTCTGGCCAGTCAGTAAAGTCTGGAACTTCTGGAAAAGTTTTCTTTTCCCCTATGAATATGGAAATATCAAAAATACTTATTTTCTTGTCTCTAAATGTCACTCAGATGTGATACTGGGTACAGTCACCTTGTGACCTTGAGAAAGAAAAAGCCAAGACTGTTGCCGGACAGCTGACATCATTGATCTACTGAATCAACTTTCCTGGGATTAGCCACTACCCAGACATCCTGTGAAATAAGATCATACACATCTTTAAGTCACTTTCAGTTCCATCTTTTGTTATTTGCAGCTGAATGTGTCCTAAGTGACACAAAAATCATTCCCAGAGGCACAGAATCGTGATATTGTTTGGGTTGGAGAAAGAGTAACTCAGACTCTCAGAGAAGATGTGGCTTGTTATTGTTGTTCAGTTGCTAAGTCGTGTCTGACTCTCTTCAATCCAATGGACTGAAGCATGCCAGGTATCTCCCAGAGTTTTCTAAAACTCATGGCCATCGAGTTGGTGATGCTATCCAACCATCTCATCCTCTTTTGTCCCCTTCTTCTCCTGCCTTCAATCTTACCCAGCATCAGGGTCTTTTCCAGTGAGTCAGCTCTTCACAGCAGGTGGCCAAAGTATTGGAGCTTCAGCTTCAGTATCAGTCCTTCCAGTGAATATTCAGAGTTGATTTGCTTTAGGACTGACTGGTTTGTTTTCCTTGCTGTTCAAAGGACTCTGGAGAGTCTCCAACACCATAGTTTGAAACCCTCAATTCTTCAACACTCAGATGAGGCTTGCCTTTGTTATAGAAACAAGATTTGCTCACAGGACTATGTATTTTCCACTCTACTATGCTGTCATATAGGGAATTGCTTTCTTACTTAAATTCACTGGAATTTAATTTCATTTGAATGACTTTCTTATTATGATATTGATGTTATTTTAAATAAAATATTTAGCTTGCCTAACCAGGGAATGGGAAATCCTTAGCCAGAGGGTTAGAAACTAGATTCAAACTAGTATAATTTATTGCTTACCACTATAAGTGAAGCAAATGTCAGAAAACTGAGAAAAAAGAATAAAAAAATGAGACAGCTGCCTCCTGACCTGTCAGCAATATATGGTAAGGCTAGACATGCCCAACAGTTAGAACCAAGCCATAAAAACACATTCTATATTTAACCCCATGGTCTTAAAGTTGTTTGATTTTCATTATTGATGAGTGCACACCCTCCAGGTCTTAAAGTCTAAACCAGTTATCTTGTACTGCCACTGTATTAGGAAAAGGGGAAAATACTTTTTAAAGTATCTCCACTTTGCATAGCTTCACGAGACCTTTGCCCCACTGGCATTTGCATCCCAAGCATAAGGGAATTAACGCATTTAAAACACAACTGAAGAGCCCCAGAGTGAAGGTACTCCAGAGGAGACAAGATTGAGCTTATGAGTGCTGCGAGGGCTGTGTGCCTGTTGAGGGTGGGGGCAGATAAAGGGGAGTTGTTTAAACAGTAAAGCTGCAGAGTCTAGCAACAAGTGCTTTACAAAATCTGTTATAAATAAGTCATAAACCCATAACATATTGTTTATAATGCCAGATCCACCGTCTCTGCCAAAAAGACTTTTTTGGAGTGAATTCTCACTTCCTTTTAGCAGCCTGAACTCTACCTAAGAAGCTAATTTGTATTGATGGATCACCACCGTTTCAGGAGGCTGGGAGTGGTCCCATTCACTTCCTGCAAATAACCCTCGCTCCGATGTGTAAAGCCAAACCAAAAGGTCCTCTGTGTTTGGAAAAGCTGCTATGTTTGGATCATGGCAGGCTTCTGTGGCAAAGAAGAGAGCTGGAGAATCATTTGACCCCAGGGTCTAACTCCTCCAGGAGAATCTTTGATGAAATGCTGACAGCTACGTTACCACTGTTCACATCTTCCACTGTGTATGCTGCCAAATTGGCAACCAGAGCCACGCAAAGTTAGTCTTCTGCTTGGAAAATAGTCCCCCCTCAAGTATTCACAATACTTGCATTTTCATAACTCTTTAGAGCACAAGGTCTTCTGGAAACTTCCCTAAGAAGCTCCGTGGGCTGCTCACAGTGGGATGCAACCTCAGTCTTAGAGACCTCAATGATTGGTCATACAGAATTGCCAATAGGAGGTTTCTCGGGTTTTAGTCACTTCTCTCTAATCAGCTCTTTCTCAGATTTTTGCATGGAAGGATATTTCTCCAGTAGTCCACCAGATATTTCCAGACATGTTTAAAACCTCTCTCAAAGTCACATGAGAATGAAAATGGAACTGAGAATCAGGGGTCCAAGGGAGACATGAATTTAGAAAGCTCATCCTGTTTCTTAGACAAAAGGATTTCCTTTCTACTTTCAGTATGTGCTGAGTGGAAATGAAAGAAGCACGTCTGGGGAGGCACATCCTCATTTAGTCACTTCTAAGATCTCATCTCATTTTAGTGACATATAAAAGCATGACTGGTATTTGTTTTATTAAATCACAATTTCTTTCTTTCATTTAAATATGAGCTTTAATTAGATAAAACAACCATTGCTGTGAAAATGATGGTATGCGTTTCTTTGAGCTTTGAGTGCCCTCTACTGGAACAAGAGAAAGTAAAAAAAGCAATAGCACAGAGGTCTTGGTAGGGCTTTGTTTTAACAACTGAAATGGAATTATTATGGGGAAAATAATAATAACTGGGAAAACTCAACCTATCTCATTCACAGTGATCTGATCATGATCAGAAATTTTTTTTAATGGTTTATTTAATGGAGCTCATGGTGCACATGTTGCAGGTTTTACATTTACAAAAGGAATTCTGAAAGATATTGACAAGAAGCACTTTGTTAGCTTGTGAACATCGACATTTTAGGAATCAGGGAACTAAAATGGACTGGAATGGCTGAATTTAATTCAGATGACCATTATATCAACTACTGTGGGCTAGAATCCCTTAAAAGAAATGGAGTAGCCATCATTGTCAATGGAAGAGTCCAAAATGCAGTACTTGGATGCAATCTCAAGAACGACAGAATGATCTCTGTTCATTTCCAAGGCAAACCATTCAATATCACAGTGATCCAAGTCTATGCCCCAACCAGTAATGCTGAAGAAGCTGAAGTTGAATGGTTCTATGAAGACCTACAAGACCTTCTAGAACTAACACCCAAAAAGGATGTCCTTTTCATTATACGGGACTGGAATGCAAAAGTAGGAAGTCAAGAAACACCTGGAGTAACAGGCAGATTTGACCTTGGAGTACAGAATGAAGCAGGGCAAAGGCTAATAGAGTTTTGCCAAGAGAATGCACTGGTCATAGCAAACACCCTCTTCCAACAGAACAAGAGAAGACTCTACACATGGACATTACCAGATGGTCAACATTGAAGTCAGGCAGATTATATTCTTTGTAGCCAAAGATGGAGAAGCTCTATACAGTCAACAAAAACAAGACCAGGAGCCGACTGTGGCTCAGATCATGAGCTCCTTATTGCCAAATTCAGACTTAAATTGAAGAAAGTAGGGAAAACCACTAGATCATTTAGGTCTGACCTAAATCAAATCCCTTATGATTATACAGTGGAAGTAATAAACAGATTTAAGGGATTAGATCTGATAGACAGAGTGCCTAAAGAACTATGGACAGAGGTTCATGACATTGGACAGGAGACAGGGATCAAGACCACTCCAAGAAAAAGAAATGCAAAAAAGCAAAATGGCTGTCTGAGAAGGCATTACAAATAGCTGAGAAAAGAAGAGAAGCAAAAAGCAAAGGAGAAAAGGAAAGATACACCCATTTGAATGCAGAGTTCCAAAGAACAGCAAGGAGAGATAAGAAAGCCTTCCTCAGCGATCAATGCAAAGAAATTGAGGAAAACAATAGAATGGGAAAGACTAGAGATCTCTTCAAGAAAATTAGAGATACCAAGGGAACATTTCATGCAAAGATGGGCTCGATAAAGGACAGAAATGGTATGGACCTAACAGAAGCAGAAGATATTAAGAAGAGATGGAAAGAATACACAGAAGAACTGTACAAAAAAGATCTTCATGATCCAGATAATCACAATGGTGTGACCACTCACCTAGAGCCAGACATCCTGGAATGTGAAGTCAACCATGGTTCATAGGAACCATCACTATGAACAAAGCCAGTGGAGGTGAAGGAATTCCGGTTGAGCTATATCAAATCCTGTAAGATGATGCTCTGAAAGTGCTGTACTCAATATGCCAGCAAATTTAGAAAACTCAGCAGTGGCCACAGGACTGGAAAGGGTCAGTTTTCATTCCAATCCCAAAGAAAGGCAATGCCAAAGAATGCTCAAACTACCACACAATTACACTCATCTCACATGCTAGTAAAGTAATGTTCAAAATTCTCCAAGCCAGGCTTCAACAGTACGTGAACTGTGAACTTCCAGATATTCAAGACGGTTTTAGAAAAGGCGGAGGAACCAGAGATCAAATTGCCAACACCCATTGCTGCTGCTGCTAAGTCGCTTCAGTCGTGTCCGACTCTGTGCGACCCCACAGATAGCAGCCCACAAGGCTCCCCCGTCCCTGGGATTCTCCAGGCAAGAACACTGGAGTGGGTTGCCATTTCCTTCTCCAATGCATGAAAGTGAAAAGTGAAAGTGAAGTCGCTCAGTAAGTGTTCGACTCTTCGTGACCCCATGGACTACAGCATACCAGGCTCCTCCGTCCATGGGATTTTCCAGGCAAGAGTAGTGGAGTGGGTTGGATCATCAAAAAAATGAGAAAGTTCCAGAAAAATATCTACTTCTGCTTTGTCGACTATGCCAAAGACTTTGACTGTGTGGACCACAACAAACTGTGGAAAATTCTTCAAGAGTTTGGAATACCAGACCACTTGACCTCTTGAGAAATCAGTATGCAGGTCAGGAAGCAATAGTTAGAACTGGACATGGAACAACAGACTAGTTCCAAATAGGGAAAGGCTGTATATTGTCACCCTGCTTATTTAACTTCTATGCAGAGTACATCATGAAAAACATTGGGCTGGATGAAGCACAAGCTGGAATCAAGATTGCTGGGAGAAATATCAATAACCTCAGATATGCAGATGACACCACCCTTATAGCAGGAAGCGAAGAAGAGCTAAAGATCCTCTTGATGAAAGTGAAGGAGGAGAGTGAAAACACTGCCTTAAAACTCAGCTTTTAGAAAACTAAGACCATGGCATCTGATGCCATCACTTCATGTCAAATAGATGGGGAAACTGTGGAAACAGTGACAAACTTTATTTTTTGGCCTCCAAAATCACTGCCGATGGTGACTGCAGCCAAAAAATTAAAAGACACTTACTCTTTGGAAGGAAAGTTATGACCAACCTAGACAACATTTTAAAAAGCAGAGACATTACTTTGCCAACAATGGTCCATCTAGTCAAGGCTATGGTTTTTTCCAGTAGTCATGTATGGATGTTGGAGTTGGACTATAAAGAAAGCTGAGCACTGAAGAATTGATGGTTTTGAACTGTGGTGTTGGAGAAGATTCTTGAGAGTCCCTTGGACTGCAAAGAGATCCAACCAGTCCATCCTAAAGGAAATCAGCCCTCAATGTTCATTGGAAGGACCAACATTAAAGCTGAAACTCCAATACTTTGACCACCTAATGTGAAGAACTGACTCATTTGAAAAAGACCCTGATGCTGGGAAAGATTGAAGGTGGGAGGAGAAGGGGACAACAGAGGATGAAATGGTTGGATGGCATCATAACTCAATGGGCATGAGTTTGAGTAAGCTCTGGGAGTTGGTGATGGACAGGGAGGCATGGCGTACTGTGGTCCATGGGGTCACAAAGAGTTGGATATGACTGAGCAACTGTACTGAACTAAACTGAACTGACTTTGTTAGCTGGTGGGCCTGCTCTCTTGTTCCCAGTGATTTCATGTCTCTATGCCATTCGTTTTTGATCTACCACCATGGCCTCTGAAACAGTTTGCCCCCGGACCAATTTTCTTCTTTAAACCTTTTCCTTCAAACTGCATGATTTCAGCTTCATTTGGATGCCACATTTCCTAAGTCAGCTTCATAAGCCTGCCCACTTTCTTCCTCTCTCTGCTTTCCTTCACCCACTATCACCCCTTGACCTCTCTGTTCCACTCTGTCCTCCTTAATGGCCCCTGTGGACCACCAGGTTTGCTCTTTTCATTGCCACCCAACAGACAATCACCAGGCTCACGCTCCACTGTCAACACGACCAAACGTAGACAACCCCCACTCTCTCCCTGTCTTTGTTTAATCAGACTCTCCACTCCCTCCACGCCCATTTCGGTTTATTTCCTTACTTGTCTGGACTTCATGGTTTATTATTTCAACCACACTGTCATCAGCCCACTCATTTCCACCAACTCTTTGATCATCTGCTGTGTAAGTCTTGCAAATAATCTATTCTACAAAAGCCTAATGATTCATTCTGACTCCAATTTCTAAGGTTTGATGCACTGCTGGAGAAAATCATATTGCTTTGGTCATTGGCTGATGATGAATTCTTTGGGCTAATCTCAGGTGAGAGCTCAGGAATGTTCAACCATGTTCTTTCTTATCTATAATTTGCTTATTTTTTCTAATCCTGTAAGGATTATTCTCACCTTGATGTCTTCCCTCATTCTTCACACTTAATTTGATTCTTAAGTTTCAGAAAGAATCGGAGGCTGGACCTTAAATTCCTGTAGCTTGCACTCCTTGATTTGTCTGTATCTCTCCTTTCTTCCATGGGAGATGAGCATTTTCTCCATTTACTTTGAATTCCAACCCCTTTCAAACTTTATTAAACTATTGCAATGATTTATTCAATTTTCTCTCTTTCCAAGGCAGTTCTTTCCTAGACTCAGAATATAAACATTCCAGATACTGCACTGTTCTGCTTCATCCCACCCAAAAGGCATGACCCTTTCACAGTTTTGACTCTTCCACAAATGGCAGCCTCATATTTCCCTGGCTTCACTGTGAAGCTTTTTGAAAGAGTAGCCTTACTCCTCACTTCTACTTTCTTGGACTACTCACTCCTTCATACAATTCACTTTGGTTTTATTTTTCTATCATGGATCAGAAACTGCTGTCTCTCAGAATTATCTACCATGGTCTCAGCCAAGAGTTGAGGCTGTCATGCTCCAGAGCCCAGTGATGGTTTTGCTCCAATCCACTGCTCAGCCAGTGGTAAAATGGAATGTTATAGCGAGAAGCAGCCCTTCCTTGGAGGACATGTACCAGAAGTTGTGCCCACTAGTGTGAGCACACTAGTGTAACTTCAAATCAATGACCTGAATGCAGTCACTGATGTAGACCTGGCTGCAAGGGAATATTTTGGTTAGCCAAATAGCCAACTAAAATTGGAGGTTCTGTTACTAAGGAAGAAGGAAAAAAACTAATGGCTGGGCATTTAAAAATCTGTGTACTACATGCTAACCAAAGGCACAAAGACACTAAGGAGAATGGGGCTCAAAAGTATATGGAAATGTACTTATTTTCTTTATAATTAACTTCCTGGAATTTTGATCTGATATCTTGCACAATCTTTATTTTGGGAAATTATTGAAGTTTTGTATCTTAATCTCTGCTTCATGTTTTGTAAATGTTTTATGAACCTATAAAAAGAGAACATATTTTTATTTTCTAAGTTAAAAGTAAATAGATACATGCTAATTTATCCTTGTGGATATTATATCTGAGTTCACATGCCAAAGTTTATTTTTTAATTAATTTTATTTTACATCATGTTAATGACTGCAGCACTCTTACATTTTTCTACATGTTTTCTTGTTTTTGCAAAACATTTTTTTTGCGATATGAAAATGATTTTTTTTTTTTCAGATCACAAAGACTTGGTTATATCAACATTAAGTTCTTTCCTTTCTATTCTGTAGGAAATTTCAAGTTGTGATTTTTTTTTTTTAATTCCACTTTGGTCATAGTAGAGTATCAAGCTACATATTTAAATTTACACATCTCTAAAATTCTCAGTAATTTTGGACTGGTATTATTCATAGTAAGGAATTTGGTGTATTTTACTTCATCTACTCTTCCCTTGTTTTGCTTCTTCAGTCTAATGCTCTCCCAACTGAGCTATTTCAGCCACTTTTTACTTCTTAATTGCTATTAATTGCCCTGGGATAATAGATCCATTGTATTATTGCATGATGAATTTCATGACATACCATTATATTTTTTTGACTTCTGCATTATGTTTCTAAATTTACATGGATAAATTACATACAATGTAATCACTCTATAGGCTTTATTGATTTTAATGTTTACTATGAGTGCTTTCATGTAAGACATTTCCATTCTTAAATAGTTGCTGTTATTTAAAATCTCCATCTTCATCATTTAAAGTATATGTTTACATTTATTTTGTTCTACCTCATTAGTAAAGGCATGCAGAGTTCCATTTTCTGAACGTATTTTGAGAACTTTTGCATTGCTTCATACATACTACTACTCAGTTGAGGTATGATACTCTTGGAATGTGCCCCAGATATGATACTTAGAAAACTTAAACAAATCAGCTGTGTTATTATTAGAACCAACAGGGAAGTTTTGCAACATGTTTGGTTCTAGTATGTGTATCATTGGTCTTCCCTAAACCACAGAAACTGGTTTGTTGGGAAGTGTCAACTTAAAGCACTATAAATATGAAATGTGTTCTATTCGTTTTTTTTCTTAATTTCCACTTAAACTTTGCCTTCAACCACACTATGGTAAATTTTCCATCTATATCTCTTAACATCTTGGGCAGGTTCTCTAATATTTTCATTACTAAAATGCATCTAGATTACAGATTCAATCATAAAATTGATTTAAGCACCTTGTACCTTCTTCCTAACATAAGTTTGATCCATAACATTAAGAATCTGAAATGTAAATGAAGACCTGGTTGTCTTTTTAAATTACAGTCTCCCCTCTGTGGAGAGATTTATGGGCTTGGAGACAGCTATGCTAAAACTACAGAGGGTGGTGGTCCCAGGTTTAAGGGACTAGCAAATAAAATAAATAACAAAATAAAATACATGAAAATGTTCTCAGAAAGTAAAGGGTTTAGTGTCTTCTGCTGCTGCTGCTAAGTCGCTTCAGTCGTGTCCGACTCTGTGCAACCCCATAGATGGCAGCCCACCAGGCTCCGCCGTCCCTGGGATTTTCCAGGCAAGAACACTGGAGTGGGTTGCCATTGCCTTCTCCTTAGTGTCTTCTAGGAACCCTTAAAGGCCAAAGTGTCTAGCCTCAATGGGAAACCATCAGAAACTTCTGGACAAAGGAAATATGTGATCTGATTTATATCTTTAAAAGGTATCTCTGACTGCTGTGAGACTAGTTCAAGGGAGGCAAGAATAGAAAAAGAACAATTAAGGAAGGAAGGCCGTGATCCAGACAAGAGATGTCTGTGACCTGAATCAGGGTAATGTCCAAAGTGATTGTGCATACATTTTGAATATTCAGACAATAAGATTTGCTGATGGATTAGACATTATGTGGGAGAGAAAAAGACAAAGAAGGATAATTTCATATATTTGACCTGAACAATTGATGAATGGAGATGTCATTGACAGAGGATATGGTAAGAGGAAGAGCAAATATGATGAAAATAAGAAATCAAAAATTCAACTTTAGATATGTTTGCTTCAGACGACTATTACGTCCAAGTGGAGATGTTAGGTGGGTAATTGGTAAGTGGGTCTACAGTTGCCAGAGGAGCTCTGGTCTGTAGATATAAAGGCATAATCATCAGATATGTATGTATATAGTGTACAAAGTCATGAGAATGGAAGAAATCACCAAGCAAACAGCAAGCATATATTTAGGAGAGAAGAGATCTAAAAACTAAGCCTTGTGGGATCCCAACATTTGATGCTGGGAAGATGAAGAGAAAGATACAAAGGAGCCTGAGAAGGAAGAACCAGTCCAATAGGAAAACTGGGGTGGTGCCCTCAAAGCCAGAGTTAGAAACACTTGGAAGCATATTTCAAAAACTGTGTTCATCTCTTCTTTAGTAGCCTTGACTTCATCTCAGACCTAACAGCTTACTGAGAACACCCAGAAAATAAATTTCCTGTTTCCATACCAAAATTATTTTAGAAGTAGATTTTTTTTCCTGGCACTTACTGGACAGTAATTGCCTTTCCTTGTGTGATGTTTCTTTCACAAGACTTTGCATGTATATGCCCTCCCTTCCCACTTACAGGGTATTCACATCATATGCAAGTTTAACCCATGTGATTTAAATTTCTTGAAGTGGAAGGAAAGAAAATACATGACAGTGTTGTGGGTGATTCCACCTGCACTTTACTCAATGCATAGGCCCAAGAATAGGAGAAGTGATTATGAATCTGATGCTCTTCAGATTATACTCACAAAGCAACACTTTATAAACCTTTGGTTGAACAGTGAAACATCAATGTGTACAATATTAACCCTTTGATGTGATCTCACCCTACCTGAAACCACGTGGGGTGCAGACTGTTCAAGTTAAGTTTGTCAACAAAATGTGTGTGTGGAATGTTTCTAGCTTTAGTCCTGGCAGGCCAGCCTCATGTCCCTCTGTACATTGTCTGGCTGTTAGTCATCCTCTGCAAGACCAAAGTGGAGTTTTCTTCATCCAGCACTCAGGTTTCCTGGCTATGTTAGAGTCAACATTTTCTTTTTTTGGATTTTTTTTTTGAAGTACAGTTAATTTACAACTTCATGTTAGTTTCTGATGTACAGCAGAGTGATTCAGTTATGTGCTGCACTTAGTTGTGTCCAACTCTTTGAGACCCCCATGGGCTATAACCCCCTCCTCAGGCTCCTCTGTCCATGGGGATTCTCCAGGCAAGGAGTGGGTTGCCATGCCCTCCTCCAGGGGATCTTCCCAACCCAGGGATAGAACCCAGGTATCCCACATTGTAGGCAGATTCTTCACAAGCTGAGTAACCAGGGAAGCCCAGTTCAGTTTATATATATATCCTCTTTCATATTCTTTTCCAATATGGTTTATTATAGGATATTGAATGTAGTTACCTGTGCTATACAGTGGGACTTTGTTGCTTACATATATATATATGTATACACACACACACACACACATATATATGTTAGTATGTTCAAGATTGCCAGAAGAAATATCAATAAACTCAGATTTGCAGATGACACCACCTGAGTGGCAGAAAGTGAAAAAGAACTAAAGAGCCTCTTGATGAAAGTGAAAGCAGAGAGTGAAAAAGCTGGACCGAAACTCGACATTCAGAAAATTAAGATCGTGGACTTGGTTGCATCACGTCATGGCAAATAGATGTTGAAACAATGGAAACAGTGACCAACTTGATTTTCTTGGGCTCCAAAATCACTGCAGATGGTGACTGCAGTCATGAAATTAAAAGACACTAGCTCCCTGGAAGAAAAGCTATGACCAACCTAGACAGCACATTAAAAAGCAGACATTACTTTGACAGCAAAGGTCCCTGTGGTCAAAGCTATGGTTTTTCCAGTAATCGTGTATGGATGTGAGAGTTGGACTATAAAGAAAGCTGAGTGATGAAGAATTGATGCTTTTGAACTGTGATGTTGGAGAAGACTGTTGAGAGTCCCTTGGACTGCAAGGAGATCCAACCAGTCCATCCTAAAGGAAATCAGTCCTGAATATTCATTGGAAGGACTGATGCTGAAGCTGAAGCTCCAATACTTTGGCCACCTGATACGACTGACTCTTTAGAAAAGACCCTGATACTGGGAAAGATTGAAGGCAAAAGGAGAAGGGGACAACAGAGGATGAGATGGTTGGATGGTATCACCAACTCAATGGACGAGTTTGCACAAGCTCCAGGATTTGGTGATGGACAGGGAAGCCTGGCATGCTGCAGTCCATGGGGTTGCAAAGAGTTGGACATGACTGAGTGACTGAACTGAACTGTTTAGTATGTTTATGTTAATCCCATATTCTGAATTTGTCTCTACCCCACCATAACCCTGCTCTCCCCTTTGGTAATCATCAGTTTGTTTTCTGAGTCTGTCAGTTTATTTCTGTTTTGCAAATAAGTTCATTTGTATCATTTTTTAAGATTCCACATGTAAGTGATATCATATGATATTTGTCATTCTCTGTCTGGCTTACTTCACTTCACTAGTACGATAATCTGTAAGTTCATCCATGTTTCTGTAAATGGCATTATTTCATTCTTTTTTATCACAGCAATCAGAATGGCCATCATTAAAAAGCCTACAAATAATATTAAAAAATACTAAGTAGAGTGTGGAGAAAAGGGAACCCTCTAACATTGCTGATGAGAATGTAAACTGGTGCATCAACTATGGAAAACAGTATGGATGTTCCTCAAAATATTAAAAATACAGTTGCTAGAATTTCCAACAGTTTGCTCCTGGGCATATACCCAGAGAAAACTTTCATTCAAAAAGATACATGCAGCCCAGTGTTCATAGCAGTGCTATTCACCACAGCCAAGGCATGGAAGCAACCTTAATGTATATCAACAGATGAATGAATAAAGAAGCTGTAATATATGTATACAAACACACACATACACACACACAGACACATATAGGGGCTTCCCCAGTGGCTTAGCAGTAAAGAATCCGCCTGCCATGCAGGAGATGTGAGTTAGATCCCTGAATGGGGAAGATCCCCTGGAGAAGAAAATGACAACCCACTCCAGTATTCTGGCCTAAAAAATCCCATTAACAGAGGAGCCTGGCAGCTATGGTCCATGGGGTCACAAAGAGTCAGACATGACTGAAGCAAATATATATATACTTATGTTAGGGATATATGCATGTACACACACACACACACACACACACACACACAGTGGAATACTATTCAGTCAACACGCTTTCTCTTGATCCCTAACATACTCAGAACATCTATGTTGGTGGTTATGTTCTGTTTTCTCAGAAATCATGCATCTTCTTCCTCAATAACAGTGCTTCTATTGAGGTGACTACATTGCTCACAGCAGTACTGTTCAGGGGGGCGAATCTTTTGGTTTTCCTGATTGTTTAATGTGTTTTATTTGTTTTTTAGAAAACTGACATTAAATAGCACATTACACTAGTCATTTCTCATTTTAGCAGCATAACAGTTCCCTGATTTTTTTTTTTTTTCAGAGAAAAAACAGACAGTCATTTTAAATAGTATCACATGAGACAAGCACATTGTGGTTTTGTTGTTGGCAAGGCAAGTTGTCAGGCCTCAGATCTACAGATGGTTAAAGCTAGACTTGCCCCTCTCCTTATCACCAGTTGATTCATAGTGAGGCCAAATAGCCTTCTTGAAGGAGAAGAATTGAAGTTTTGAGGTTCCAAGTTTTTAGAGGATACTGAAGGTCTGGGACTTCCCAAGTAGCAATAGTGGTAAAGAACCCACCTGCCAATGCAGGAGATGTAAGAGATGTGGGTTTGATCCTTGGGTTGGAAAGATTCCCTGGAGGAGGGCATGGTAGCCCACTCCAGTATTCTTGCCTGGAGAGTCCCATGGACAGAGGAGCCTGGAAAGCTACAGTCCATAGGGCTTCAAAGAGTCAGACTCAAGTGAAGTGACAGCACGCACACATCGCTGAACATCAGGGGTTGCCCCGAATAAGATCGGCACATGAGAAAAGGGGCACCCAGGAGAGCTGAGTTGAAACTCAAAATCAGAGCCCATGTTGATGGGGAGTGCTTCATCGTGCTGCACAACTTCTCTGACCCTTATGGACCAGTGTCTGGGTAGTGTAGTGTGCCCTGGAGAAACCATCTGTGCATGAGCGTGAAGTGATAGGTTTATATCTTATCTTTTGGTCTGGCTTGGAGTGACGCAACCATGGATGAGAAGAATCCTTCCTGTGAGGAAGTAGTTTCTTTCACAGCCTGGATCCAGAGGTGGAGCCAGGGTCCACCTCAGTGCCTTAGAGCTTTATGAGTGGCGGAAAGCTTGGTTTCCCGTCTTGTTGGCAACACCATACAGTGACAACCACACTAGAGAAAGGGTCTTCTTCAGGGGAAATGGCCAAACTTTGCCTTTTCCATTTCTGTACAGGTTTTTCATTGCTACTGAACCCCTCCAATGAGAAAGTATTGGTTGGGTACCTCAAGAGAGATGGAGCCTCAGTGGAACAGAGATGGAGAGTCAATACGATTTGGATATGAGGAGGAATGAAACATTATTTTGCACCCCAAACTGGGAAGCCAGTCATATCTAAGAATTTGTATGTAAAATTTGGATATCGCCTCAAAGAAAGATATCTGTGACCCCAAAGGTGGCGACATTTTCTTTAACAATGAGGAGGTAAGATTTTTGGGGGGAAGCAAAATGCAATTACAAGTCAGGTCCAATCATCTGCTGCTCAACTGATGTCACTAAAAATCTGTGTTTGTGGCCAAAGAAGTAGGAGTCGCGCCCTCAGCTCTCAGGCAGGGAGGAGAAGGCAGTGCCCGGATTCATCCCTGGTCCATGGGGAGGGGGGAGTTTCTTCCATCCTCTTCCCACATGACAATCAAAATCACACCCCAGACTTCACTTTTCTCACTTCTCCTACACAAGGGCTCATGCTTGGGCATAAGATAATGAGGACAGGCTCCGTCACCCACAGTGTGGCAAGATAAGATGCAGCGTAGTCAGAAGAAATTATTTTAAGTCCCCTCCCCCAGAGTTTGCACTGGTGACTCAATTCATCCCCATTATGGCAAAATGGCTGAGAGCAGATCCGGGATCCTCAGATGCCCTGAGTTTTAATTCTGGCTCTGTCACTGACTTCATTGCTGTAGTAGGTATTCTATAAACATCTCCAGGCATATGGCTCCTGGAAGATGATATTCAACTCTAACTCACCTTATCAAATTATAAAGAACACCAAATTTTATCGTGAAGTCCTCTGGGAAGTTGAAGTCTAAATTTGTATTATCCTCCAGGGTGCCAGGCATTTGCCACCCACCCCCACTCAAACCCGCCTTGATGCTTTGTGAACATTTATTCTCCCATAAGTTGAAATTGACCCAAACATAACTGCAACATTGTTTTTTGAATTTGTCTCATTTTTAGCAATGTTTTTAAACTGATGGCTATAGATCTTTCTCAGAGTTAATCCTGTCAAACCGCACTGGCTTAGTCAAGTCATGAGTTTCTTACACTGGCCAATAAAACCCATCCTAGGCCTCAGATAGTTTTTCTTCTGAAATTCAGCACTGTGGATGACCCACACATGCTGGATCACACGTGACACTGAAAAACAGTGTCGGTGAAAATACTAGAATGTATTATTTAAAAAAGAATAAACAGCAGACTTATGGCATTGAATTGTCAAATGAGGAGGAGGAAGAAGAGAAGGAGAAAGAGAGGGGAAGAACTGATTAGTTATTCTCTGAACCAAGAGTAAACTTAAAGGTCAAAGACAGTTTTTATTCTTGTGCCTCAGTTTGCTTATCTGGTAAATAGAAATAACAACTCAAATCATCCTCCCTTAGTAGAAATTTACATTTTTCCCCAATTTATGACTAATTAGTATTCACTCACTAACTATTAAACTAAATGCCCATCAGCATTACACACAGCTTCCCATAGAAAATAAAATACTTTAGTTGATCCCCGAATAATTCTACCTATAAATTAAATTAAATTTATTTTCTTTGCTTGTTTGTTTCCCATGAGGTTAGTAATGTTTGTTGATGGCAGTAATGTCATATTTTAAAGCAGTGATTTCTTTAACTTCTTTACTATAATATTTATATGTAGGATTACTAACTCCACAAAACTCTAATGAATTCATGAGGAACTGGTTGCTAAAGATTTAAGACTTAAACATTAAAATTCCACATAGTCACCAAATATTCCCAAAGAAATAGAAATACCTGGAAAGTATATCACCATTTTGGGGACATTTATTTGAATATAGAAGAAAAGGATGGCTTATATATCCATCTAATTTCATTTCCAGAGTTTGTGTGTGAATCAGTGATAATTGACTATACATGGAATAGTGCAAGGTAGTATTGCTTCCCAAAGTGAGTATTAATATTGGATCACAATCCTAGAGGCCAGGCTTCAGAAATTTTTGTATCTTCAGAAAAACAATGTGAGCACAATATACAGTACATATTGTGTAGCACCCCCACTGGGGCCTGGGTGGGGCGTTCAAGCATATTAACTCTTATACAGAGAGCCAAACATATAAAGATGCATGCCAAAAGGGATAAACACTACTAAGTAGTCTCAAATCCGTTCAAATAATTTACCCCAAACAATAAGTTTCCAGAGCTGCCCCAACCCCAAAAGAGTACGAAAATAATTGTGGATCTGTATTCTTGAAAGTATTTGGCACACTCTGCAGCCACCCATGGAGAAAAAATCTTTGAAAATATAATGGACACCTAAGAATGACACAATATCACATGCACACAACAGCTGCGGGCTCACGTTTTCAGGTACTCATCAAAAACATAAGCCAAGGAACTTTCCTGCCTTGGGTCCCAGGATTTAAAATGTTTAATAAGTAAATTCATGACATTGCCCAGATAGAGTTGGAACAAATGGGTAAGACGAACCCTAAAAAAGAGAGAAGAAAACCTGCCAGAGAGGAAAGGGAGAAATCAGGAGAGTATGTATTGGCCTCAGGAAACATCTTGTCTTTTAAAGAAGAAATTCACCAGTGGCCAGGTTTGCCAAGATATCACATAAGATGAGGATCAAAGCTTCCATTCAAACTTGGGTAGCCTGCAGGGCAGCAGGGCTTTGTGTCCAGTTCTCCCCTGGGCTTTCCCCAGGCTTGCTGAGGGGTGGAGTCTCTGCTGCTTCCTTGCAGGGCTCCTCTGCATGGAAGCCTGTATATGAATAAGGCATCAAGTCCTCCTTCGAAAGGAGGGGCTGTTTTCTCTCTATAAGCTCATTAGCAGCAATGGCTTAGGGCAAGACACACAGTTCTCTGAGAAGAGGAGAGTGATGGACTGTTGCCAAATCGAATACTTTGGGTAGTGCAGCACAAGCTGGGGATTTCAAGGGCACACTCTTCACAAGATTAACCTCAACAGGGAAATACACTCTACATTGTATAATGAAGCAGGTTTATACACATGTTGAGATTTTAAAGTCTTCACTATCTTATTTTCACCTGCAAAATAAATGAAAATACAGTAACATCACATATAAAGAGTTTTGCTTTCTGGGTACCATATACGTTTTCGCCCTTGTCCCCCTCTTTTGCCCTCTTGATTACAGCCAACTGAGGCTTTTTCTCAAAATATAATGGTTCTCCAAGTCTCCTTACATTCCCACTTGCTGCACTTTTTCTTCCCTGTAGGCTTTTCTTCCTTGTAGGCTTTCTTCCTTGTGGCCTTTCCCTCTCTGTAGGCCCTGCCTGGAGAACCCCTATTCTTTCCCCAGAACTTTGTTCTGGGATAAATGCATGACTCCCTCTTCCTCCCTATGGTCCTTCTTCATTTCCAGTCTCCCAAGAGAACCAACTTTGGTGTTCTCAGAGGACTTCCTTCTAACGCTATCACTAAGTCTCACACTATTACATTTGCTTATATATTTATTGTATCCACTAAACCAGGGGCACTGGCAGCCAGGGATGGTATCATCTTCATCCTTTTATCCATCGCAGTGTTTGACACATAGTCAGCATCAATTAAGTGTTTTTCAATAAACAATGAAATGATAATACAGCAAGTCAGAAAATCAAAACATCCATCCATCTAACTTCCCATAAACAATTCTTTTTGTAAGAGGAAATCTGCAGCTTAGAGGATAATGAGAAGCTGTAAATTTCTTATTGCCAAAATGATCAGGAACTTAAAATTGTGTCCATAAAACTTATCCCTTACATAGTGGAGAATACGGACATCAATTAGCAGATAATGACCCCCCCAAAAAAAGGCTCTCCCAAAAGTTCTTTGAGGGATTATAACATTGCTAAAGTAAAGAAAAGGTCAACTGTAAAGAGCATGGAGAAAATCTCCAGGGGACTATGGACAGAGTGGTTACTGGGAATAAACTAAAAAGATCTCCTTTCATTGGAAGGCATTGGTGGGAAAATGAAACCCTGGCAATGAGAATGAGGGCAATAAGAAGCAGAAGGGGGAAAAGGCACCAGAAAACGGAAACAAATTAAATTATGATGTTAGAAGAGACATAAATAAAGGAAATATAAATAATTACCTGAATGGGCAATTATCAACCTAAGATTTGCTTCCTTAAATATGTTTAAAACAATGAGAGCAATATTAATAAAATTTTTAAGTGAAATCAGGAATTCCTTGCTATTGACTACAGTCCTGGTATAGCATGTATTGAAATCCTTCTTTCGGATGAAAGTACTTAACTGAGATATGAATATGAAATTTATCTAAGCTCTTTATTCTCATGGGGAAAACCAACTTGAACTGAACAGGGAAAAGACTGAAGACTGAGACTGATAAGTTGCAAATTTCTAGATGGAATTATCAATAAAATGGTCCAGCCAGAAGACTGTTATCCTAGTTATTAGAGATGTTAAGAGAGAACAGTCCTGCGCATCCAATTTGCTGCATTTTAGATTCACACAAACAGCCACCTCCCCAAACACTGACCTACTTTCAGAAGATCTGCTTAGGAACAGGCTCCACAACTTTTTCTCTTAGGGAGACAGAACCTCCCTTTTCCTTTGACAGATATCTTCCTTTGATGTCTGGTTTGCTGCGAGTGGTCCTCACTTGAGGAACCGCTGTGGCCCATTAAGAAGCTGCTCTGTAGCAGCGCTGCTTCTGAGGAACTATAACACCAAGAGCCAGGACCGGTTCTCCCTTCCTAACACCCATTATAAACTGAGCAATTACTGTAGAATCAACCATGGCATCTCAAGGGTATCAAGGAATCACATCAGACTGGGCAGGAACATTTGTGTTCAAGAATGCTACTAAGTCATAGTGACCCTACAAGGTGAAGCCTGGAAATTCCGGATCAGTGTAATTAATCCCTGGTCTTTGAACTCCCTCCTCTTTAGGGCCTGAGGCTTGTGCAACATCGGTGATGTTTGCATTTTCTGTGACCATTCAGTTCAGTTCAGTTCAGTCGCTCAGTAGTGCCCGATTCTGTGTGACCCCATGAATCACAGCGCACCAGGCCTCCCTGTCTATCACCAACTCCCGGAGTTGACTCAGACTCACGTCCATGGAGTCGGTGATGCCATCCAGCCATCTCATCCTCTGTCGTCCCCTTAGCCTCCTGCCCCCAATCCCTCCCAGCATCAGAGTCTTTTCCAATGAGTCAGCTCTTTGCATGAGGTGGCCAAAATACTGGAGTTTCAGACCATTAGCTTATCCTTATTTCTCATCTTCACTGAAGTGAGAAGGTATTACCTGAGGAAGCAAAAGTTACAAATACGTGGCCAAGAGATTCTGGCAGAGAGTCAGGGTAACCTTACACAAACATGAATCAAAGGGCAGATTTTAGGTCAGTGGGAAATTTCTTACTTTTTCCATTAAAGCTTAGGAAGAAGAGTCACTTTTTTCTTACTTTTTTTCTATTTTTATTTTTTCTTACTTTAAAGTACTTTATCTGTGTATGTATATACACATACATGCATCTTGCTATATTATCCAGAAGATAATCTTGCTGTCACTTTTCTATATACTCTTCTTATACTTTTCCTATGTATTTTCATCTGCAACACAGTGACCCTGAAGTATGTTACTGAACCTCTGGGCCACGGTTTCCTCATCTGTAGTGTGGATAATACTAGTATACATTCTGTGGAGCTATTCTGAGTTTTGGATGGAGTAGTATATACAAAGCCATTAGAACAGTGACTGGCACATAGGAAATTTTCAAACATTCTTATGTCTTCCTGTCTATATTGGTTTTATATGTTTTTATTTACATAAATGGACTCACGCTCTTTGTATCTTTTTGAAACCTGCTTTCTCACTTGGCAAGATATCTAAAATATCTTCTGTATCTAAATATATGGATCTACCTCCCTTTTTATAACTATTGTGTCATATTTCATGGAATGAATACATCACAGATAAATTAACTATTCCTTCACGTTAAGGTTGCCATCAACTAGTCACAGTGACAGAAAATGCTTCAATGAACTCTATTTTGTAAACAGGTAGATTCTTCTTCAGGATAGATACCTACAAGAAAAATTCCTATATGGAAGGCTATACTCAATACTAATTTTACTGGATATTACAGTATCTTTTAAAATAAAGAATCTAATTTATATAGAGAGAAAATATGTTTTTCTCAATTATATGAACTTAAGTCTTTCCACTTTTACCTTGATAAAGTCTAAGGACTGAGCTTGTAAAACTTAGAAGCATGCAAACCTGACAGATGACAGTATGTATGGTCCATTTGTCACTGACATTTCACACCCACACTGCATTTACAACAGTGACATGGGGTCACATTCCTTCTTCCTTGGATCCATAGCTCTTGGCCTCTCCAAGATTCTCTATCTCAGAGAGAGGGCACCGTTCCATATAGAATATAAAATTGGAGATCACATGGATTATTAAGAAGATTCTTACAAATTCCCAGGCCTATAGTCATAGCAACCAGGGTTGTTGTTGTAAGAAAACAGAGCAAAATCAGCTAGGGGCACTTAGGCTGCCTTCTAGCCTTCTTTTCTGTACTTCAGGAGCTGATAACATAAAAGAATACAAGCCATCCTATCCTGCATGCCCTCCATGCAGGAGCTCACACTAAGCCAGCAGGGTAGGAAGGTCCCTTAATGCCAACATCTGTGTGCAAAATCTCCAACCTCTCCTGAGAAATCATTCTTATTTTTAACAGTTCTTACTGAAAGGAAGCCATTCCTTTTCGAGAAGAAAATTCAGTCATGATGACCAAAGAGACAAAAACCAAGACACATTATACCCTCAGTAGAAGCCCTTGGAATCTATAAAGATACTTATTTTATTGCCAATTAGACTTTCCTTCTCTAAACTTTGTCCTCTTTTCATGTTTTAAACTCTTTCACTCTTTTTTACACTCTTGGCACAAGTTCTTTCCAGATTTTCTTATATTCCTTTTGGTGTGCAGCTACGACTTCTTAAAGTATTCAGTCAGAGAGCAGTTTTATAAAAATGTCGTGTTTTTTGCTTTGGAATACGTTGGGGAATTTCAATAACAAGAGCTTTTAAAATGCAAAATGGAATGCCGTATTTATTGACTTATTGAGAATTTATTTAAATTCTAGGTGATACGTTGCCTTCCAGGTCCTATACTAACAACCTCCTGTTAGTTATACTCTCCAAACAAGGGTGATGCACAGTAGAGAGAAAGTATAGAGAGGAATGAAGAAACACAGGCAGAGATAAAGAGATTGAAATGTCTTTCTCTAAATGTCTAATTTTAACTAGTGTATAATTAATAAATCATATGGAAGAGGCCAACCAAATTGATTATATAAAGCACAAATTATGAGTTAACTTGTAAGCTACATCAGGAAGTCTTGTTGCTCAAAGACCGATGTTCTTTGGTACTTTTCTGGCTCAATTTTTCTTTTCAGTTGTTAAGATGTTTGCACATGCTTTACAAAGTTTAGAGGTTAGTTGTGGCCATGCTTTCTGCTAAACAACCATTAGTCTCGGGGTGCTGAGGGAAGAGTTCAGAGGGAAGTGTCATTCTTTTTACCCAACTTAAAATTTGAAATCTGGAGAGATAGATGTAGAAGTCAGATAAGAGCAAATGGAAAGTTTATTATTTGTAAATTTGTTTGGATGACATGATTTAGATACTGACAAATGATCTTGCTAAGACCTCTTATCTGAATGAGGCCAACTTGGCCAATCATTGACCATGCTGGGCAAGAGCAGATTTCCACCAGGGCAATCCACCCTGATGAGCATCTTCCTTAGGACAAAGTGGAAGTGTTAGTTGCTCTGTCTTGTCTGACTCTTTGTGACCCCATGGACTGTAGCTCACCAAGCTCCTATGTCCATGGAATTCTCCAAGCAAGAATACTAGAGTGGGTAGCCATTCCCTTCTCCAGGGGATCTTCCCGACCCAAGGATCAAACCCAGGTCTCCAGTGTTGCAGTCATATTTTTCACCATCTGAGCCATGAGGGAAGCCGTCCTTAGGACAGGGTGATCCCAAAGAGAGGAGGAGGAAGAGACTGAACCAAGAATGAGAGGCCAGGAGGATAACTCAGGAAATTCCTTCACATGATAAGAGGAGAAATGAAAAATATGTGTAATTGTTTTTCCAAAACACTTGTCTTTTCAATTTTTTCTTTACTTGTGGTAGAATACACATAAAATTTATCAGTTTAGCCATTTCAAATGTATAATTCAGTGATATTAAGTGCTTTCACAAAGTTGAGCAACCAACACCATTGCCAGAATATTTTCGTTTCACCCCTAAAGGAAATGCTGTATCCATTAAACACTCACTCCCATCTTCTCCTTCCTGACCAGACACTAGCAACCATCAATGTGTATTCTGTCTTTATGGATTTGTCTATTCTGGATATTTCATACAAATGGAATCATAAAATATGTGGCATTTTGTGTCTGACTTTTTCACTGAACATGATGCCTTCAAAGTTCACTCTTTTTGTAACACATATCAGTACTTAATCCCTTTTTATGGCTGATTGCTATTCCATTGTATGGCTATACCACATTTATTCATTCATCTGTTGATGGACATTTGAGCTGTTTCTCTCTTTTGGCTATTAAAAATAATAACACTATGTACATTTGTGTGCAAGTTTTTGTTTGAATATCTGCTTTCAATTCTTTCATGTATATACCAAGAGTGGAATTACTGGGCAGCATAGTAATTCACTGGGCTTCCCTGGTGGCTCAGTCAGTAAAGACTCTTCCTGCAATGTGGGAGACCTGAGTTCAATCCCTGGGTTGGGAAGATGCCCTAGAGGGGGACAGGGCAACCCATTCCAGTATTCTTGCCTGGAGAATTCCCGTGAACAGAGGAACCTGGTGGCCTGCAGTCCATGGAGTAGCAAAAAATTGGACATGACTGAGCGACTAAGCACAGCACAGCATAGTAATTCTATAATTACCTTTTTGAAGAATCACAAAACTATTTTCTGCAGTGACTACATGATTTCATACTGCTACCAGCAATGTAAATAAAGGGTTCTAATTTTTCACATCCTCCCCAATCTTGTTTTCTTTTTTCTTTCTTTCTTTTCTTTCACTCTCTCTTTTTTTGTTATAGCCATCCTAGTGGGCATGAAAAATTATCTCATTGTGATTTTTGTTTTTATTTTCCTAATAGCTAATTATATTGAATATATTTTCATATGCTTGTTGGCTATTTGATTATCTTCTTTGGAGAAATGTCTATCAAGTCCTTTAGTGAAGTGAAGTCACTCAGTCGTGTCCAACTCTGTGACCCCATGGACTATAGCCCACCAGGCTCCTCCGTCCATGGGATTCTCCAGGCAAGAATACTGGAGTGGGTTGCCATTTCCTTCTCCAGGGGATCTTCCCGACCCAGGAATCAAACCCAGGTCTCCCACATTGCAGGAAGACGCTTTAACCTCTGAGCCACCAGGGAAGCCCATCAAGTCCTTTGGCCAGTTTTAATAGAGTTATCTTTTTGTCACTGAGTTGTAAATTCTTCTTTGTCTATTCTGGATAATGGATCCTTATCAGACATATGATTTGCAAGTGTGTCCTTAAATTCTCTAGGTTGTCTTCTCACTTTTTTGATAGTGTTCTTTGATGCACAAAACTTTTAATTTTGATGACTTCCAATTGGCCCTGTAGAGTGTTTAGATTTAGGGTAAGAAGAATTTTGTTGGTTTGTTTTGTTCTTTTTAAAAAAAAAAAAAATTCTCTAATGAGGATAGCCATGCCCTTCCCTCTACAAAGTTAAGTGAGGTCAGTTCCAAGGGAATTACTGAAGCATATTGGGGGTGAATGTTACAAGAGGTAACTGGCATAAACTGTCCAGGTGGATGTCTACTTAGGTGGTGAAATTGCTCAACTGACTCTGCTTAATTAGAAAAGAAATGAACATAGAGAGGAAGGCAGGCTGGAAGAGAGGGTGTCAGTGGGGCAGCTTGCACCTGCACAGCTTGGCATGTTCTGGAGGTTCCAAAATCACTGCCGATGGTGACTGCAGCCATGAAATTAAAAGAGGCTTGCTCCTTGGAACAAAAGCTATGACCAACTTAGACAGCATATTAAAAAGCAGAGACATTACTTTGCCAGCAAATGCCCATATAGTCCAAGCTATGGTTTTTCCAGTACTCATGTATGGATGTGAGAGTTGAACTATAAAGAAAGCTGAGCACCGAAGAACTGATGCTTTTGAACTGTGGTGTTGGAGATGACACTTGAGAGTCCCTTGAACTGCAAGGAGATCAAACCAGTCAACTCTAAGAGAAATCAGTCCTGAATATTCATTGGAAGGACTGATGCTGAAACTGATGCTCCAATACTTTGGCCACCTGATGTGAAGAACTGACTCATTGGAAAAGACCCTGATGCTGGGAAAGATTGAAGGCAGTAGGAGAAGGGAATGACAGAGGTTGAGATGGTTGGATGTCCATCACCAACCTGATGGACATGAGTTTGAGCAAGCCCTGGGAGTTGGTGAAGCCTGTCATGCTGCAGTCCATGGGGTTGCAGAGTCAGACATGACTGAACGACTCAACTGAACTGAACTGGAAGCACGTGTCTCCTGTGGGATCCTTTGGAAACTACAGAAGATAGCTGGTCCAAGCCCATCTTGCCTTCTTCCCACTTAGCAAGGGGATTCCAGGAGAAAAATGCATGTGATAGTACATAGTGGCAACTGACAATGAGTCAATGCATTAATTCACTACAATAGGAAAGTAGGGGGCTTCCCAGATGGCACAGTGATAAAAAATCTGCCTGCCAATGCAGGAGACAAAGGAAATGGCTAGTTTGATCCCCAGGTCAAGAAGGAGGAGGAACTGGCAACCCACTCCAGTATTCTTGCCGGGAGAATCCCATGGACAGAGGAGTCTGGTGGGCTGCAGTCCATGGTGGTGCAGAGTCAGACATGACTAAGCAACTAAGCACACATACACGCAGAGGAAAGTGTGCAGCTGGGAGGTTTTGTGAGGCTCTTCTGGGAACTCTGAAGAGCCTGTACCTGGATGGCCACCCCACAGAGGGCAGTGCCATCAGCTGGTGTCAGCCATAGTAGCAAAGCCTTCAACAAAGAGAGGATTGGCCTTGGCCAGATCATTAAGGAGAAAGACGCTCCCCTAGAGGAGCAGAGCCGTCATCGCCCACTTTCTTCAAGCTGACACCTGAGAATGGGGTGTTGAAATGGACCTGGATTTAAGATTGAAATTTTAAATTTGAGAATAATTGTAATAATTGACAGTGACTAGAAACTTACAGAATCTGAAAAGGAAATGGAGCTCAAAGGGCTTAGTAGAAAGAATTATGTGAAGGAAAAAAAGTTTTCCATATTAAAAACAACTCTTACACATGCTTATAACACATTGATACTAGTTTTCATAAAAATGAGATCACACCTTATACTCTATATGGAATTTAGCAATATATAATACATATAGTACATTGATCTTTTCTATAAATATTTTTCCAAAGAAATCATTTTAAATAGTGGAATAGTATTCCTTTCCATACCAGTAGCACTAATTTTGAGTTAGAGACTTCAAGTGTTTTCATTTTTTTTTCTCATCAATTTACACAGTTATAGAACAAATCATTTTCTACTAATATTTCACACATTCTTTAGACAATCTCTCAGGAAGCAATCTAGAAATAGATTTACTGAGTAAAAGGATGCATATGTTTGTCTGTTAACAACATGCCTGCCAACACTATTGTACTCATTTCTGTGGCCACCAACACTACGAGAACCTGCCTTTATTTTTTGACTGTTTAGACTTTTTTCTAAATTCTTCTTTGACCTTATTTCATGGTATTGTTTGCATTATGTAGGCCACTGACAACAAAGAATATACGGCTTTGCACTTCACTGAGCACATAAAATACCTGCACTTTGAGTTTGGTTAGGGAGATAGTCTCAAATTCACTACTGCTCCGTGCCTTTGAAAAGACTGAGCAGATAAACAGCAATTCACAGGGGGCTGAATTTTCCCTCCTACGTAGTGAAAACTCATCTTTGGGTTAGCCAGCTGATTAGAGAGCTGAGTTCCTGAACAGCATAATTTGATCACTCAGTTTCACCCCACACCTATGGACTGTTTAGCCAAGTCTAATCCCATGTGGTGTCATCACGCTATACTAAAGGAAATTGTTAGTGACAACTCTGTGAAATGTGCCCCCCTGTTTACAGAGAGGATGTTGTCATTATTTCATAGTCTCCTTTCTACGGGAAGTCCTGGGCTGGGGGCAGGGGGAGAGGGAGTTGTTTTAGTGTCACTATAGGAAATTGTTTCTTTTCCTGAAATGATTTGTGTTAACTTTGTGGACACTATGAAATTTAAAGATCTTTCTAGAAAAATCAGACGTTAGCCTACATTTTTGTTGTTGTTCAGTCGCTAAGTCAAGTTTGACTCTTTGCGACCCCATGGACTGCAACATGCCAAACTTCTTTATCCATCATTATCTCCCGGAGACTGCTCGAATTCAAGTCCATTGAGTCGGTGATGCTGTCTAACTATCTCATCTTTTCTGTCACCCCCTTCTCCTTTTGCCTTTAATCTTTTGCAGCATAAGGATCTTTTCCAATGAGTCAGCTCTTTGCCTCAGGTGACCAAAATATTGGAGCTTCAGCTTCAGCATCAGTGCTTCCTAAATAATCAATGAATATTCAGGGCTGATTTCCTTAGCAAGAGGAACAGATTTCAAGGTATAATTATTTCATTCTGGCTCTGGGCTACTTTGCTTAGTCAATTACATGTTTTATTTCTTATCTTGAAAAAGGAACATATCTTTCTTATCTTTCTTGGGTCTTATTTTAAGGCAGTTTGGAATGAATAATAATATAAAGTGGCCAAAAAGTAAATACACCAAAAATAAGAAAAGTGGAGCCCAGGTCGTAGGCACCCACTTCTAGGAACACATGCCAATGAGCAGGACCTTGGAAGAAGGGGGTTAGTAGTCTGGGATAGTCAAAGGCATTTGGATAGTATAAAGATTATGTTTGAGATTTTTTAACTAGAAAGATGAGCTGCTTTGCTTTGCTACTTTAGTTAAAGAAATCATAGGCTTTGTGATGGGAAAATAGCAGTATAAAAATACCTTTGTGGTCTCAACTAGAAAAGTCATGCAAAGCCCAAGTGAGTTGTGACAGAGGGCTGGTTGCTCATGACCAACTAGCTCTAAATCCCATATTCCAGAGACAAAAGAATTAGAGCTTTTCAGGTTCTGATCTGCACTACTCCAAAGAGAAAGAGCAAGATGAGAAATGGGGGTTGGGGGAGCAGGCAGGATGTGAAGAAGCGATACTTAGGGAAGTGTGTATCTGTATCCAGAGCATCCTTGCTCCAAGCTTCCTAGGAAAAATGACACAAACAGCAAATTGGTGCAACCCACCAGTCTCATGTCTTTTTTTCTTTTGCTATTGGTCATTTCCCTCCAGAACTTGTTTTAGACCATTTCTTCATTTGATAAAAATGACTTTGAACTTATAATCTATCTTCTAACAGGATGAATTCATTATTCAATATAAATAAAATAATTAAAAGATAAGGAGAGAGAATGAAGGAAAACAAGTTTTGAAGTTGAGTAGGAGGTGTATCTGCAGTCCTGGTTGAGTATGTAAAAGTGCACGCTGCTTCTTCACTTTTCTCAGTATGGGCTCCATTATGATGTGGCAATAAATGACCTCAAGTCCCGTAAGCTCAAAAAACAAGATTTGTTTCTTGCGTATTTCACATATCCACTGAAAGTTGGGTAGGATTCTGCTACATCATGTTCCAATTCAGGACCTCAATTGTTCTGAACACTGTCACATCTAGAACACTGCCAAGCATATTGGCAGAAGACATTGAGGCTATGGTGAAGCACATGGGCTCTTAAAGGTCTAGCCAGAATTGGCCTTCCTGTCTTATTGGCCAAGGAAAATGCTATAGATATACCTATTTTCCAGCAGATGAGGGAGATTCCTTCCATCCAGAAGGAGGGTCAGAATATCTGGGAACAGCTCCAGTGAATACCATACCCTTTTCTTCTAATCCAGATATAAAATTCTATTATATATAACAGCTACAACCTTTAAGAAACTCATATAAATGTCCCCAATACTGCTTACAGGCGAGTTTGTCTCATAGAGTGGGACCAAAGAGAACTCTTGTTCACAAAGGGCAAGATCTAATAAAACAAGTATTCCCTGAGATTGTAAATTTTCCAAATCCTTCATCTTAAAGGGCAAGCAGTGAAAAAGAGACAAGAACATTTGAAAAAAGAATGAGTGAAAATCAATTCGTAATGAAGACAATCCTATGAATCCTTCCTGAGTTAGGTCTTCTTAACTGTAAGATTCCCACCAGCTGAGTATCAGTGAAGCTGGAGTCAGGAAAGATGTGATATGGGGATCCCAGACAGACATGGAGGGGATGGAGAAGGAAATTTGCTCTTGACAACCAGGAGAGGCCGGACTTGGGGAACCAGAAGAGAGCTGTGAAGATTGTGGCGAGAACTGAATGCAGGGTGTGTTTGTTTCAGTTTTATTAGAACCTGAAGGAGATTCTCTTTAAGGCTGCCTCCACACCCATCCAAACAAGGCTTCATCTAAGTAAAGTAACATAGTGACACGGCATGCCTTATTATACTTTGATGTTGTTGTTCAGTTGCTAAGTCGTGTTCAATTCTTTGTGACCCTATGGACTGCAGCATCCCAGGCTTCCCTATCTTTCACTATCTCCCAGAGTTTGCCATCCAACATCTCACTCTCTGCCATCCTTTTCTCCTCCTGACCTCAGTCTCTCTCAGCATCAAGGTTTTTTCTAAGGAGTCGGCTCTTCTCATCAGGTGACCAAAGTATAGGAGCTTCAGATTCAGCATCAGTCCTTCCAATGAATATTCATGGTTGATTTCCTTTAAGATTGACTGGTTTGATCTTCTTGCTGTCCAAGGGACTCTTAAGAGCCTTCTCCAGCACCACAATTCAAAAGCATCAATTCTTCGGAACTTAGCCTTCTTTATGGTTCAACTGTCACACCCATCCATGAGTACTGGGCAAATCACAGCTTTGACTATACAGACCTTTGTCAGCAAAGTGATGTCTCTGCTTTTTAACACGCTGTCTAGATTTCTCATTATGGCTGCAGTCACCATCCTCCGTGATTTTGGAGCCCAAGAAAATCTGGGCTAAAGTGATGGGACAGGATGCTATGATTTTAGTTTCTTGAATGTTGAACTCTTCTTTTAACCTCATCAAGAGGTTCTTTAGTTCTTCACTTTCTGCCATTAGAGTGGTATCATCTGCATATCTGAGGTTGTTGACATTTCTTTTGACAATCTTGATTCCAGCTTGTGATTTCATCCAGCCTAGCATTTCACCTGATGTTCTCTGCATAAAAGTTAAATAAGCAGGATGATGATATATAGCGTTGATGTACTCCTTTCCCAAATTTGAACCAGTCCATTGTTCTATGTATGGTTTTATCTGTTGCTTGGCCTGTATACAGGTTTCTCAGGAGACAGATAAGGTGATCCAGTATTCCCATCTCTTTAAGAATTTTCCAGTTTGTTGTGATATACACAGTACAGTCAAAGGCTTTAGTAAAGTCAGAGAACACTTTAATGAAGTAACCCCATTTTTCATGGAATAGACAGGACCCAGACTGGCAGAGGTTCTGAGAGTCACTCGAAGGCCAGCAGGCCTATAGTGTAGCCCCTACGTCTGGGAGGTGCCCAGCATGGCAGTGACCTCTTGGCAGATTGTCTGCTCCAGAGGAGGAAAATGGAGCAAATGAAACTGAGCAAAACACTGTGGGGCTTCTGGGCACAAAATTCTGAGTCTCCCATTTCTTGATTACAGGAAATATACTTTATTCAGCCTCCAGGACCTTCCCTAAGTTCCAATGGGCAGGTTCAAACAGTTGCTAAAGGGAGGGTATGCAGAGACTAGGGAGGAAGGGAGGAACAATAAAAAAAAACAGTAGTGCAGCCTTGGGGGAAAGTCCTGGTTCTCCTCTCAGGGGATATACATAACAATATCTTCGAGCTGTTATACAGATACAGAAACCTCTACCAGGTGGGAGAAGTTAATTGTATGCTGCCCACAAGCACATTGACCTTAGACCTGTTGGAACCAGGAGGTTGATGATGCTGTCTGCCACAAACCTCACCACCAACCCATCAGAAGAATGTCCATGAGCTGATCATGCACTCTTTGAACCATTACTGTAAAACTCCTCACTACCACTTCCAGGTTGGGACACACAGTTTTGGAAGCATTAGCCCACTTTGCCTGGCAAATCAGTAAAGCTCTTCTTTTTTAATTTACCCAAAACTCTGAGATTTAATTTGGTGTCTGGGTACAGAGGTAGGACTGAGCTTCACAAGTGGTTTTGGCTCTGAGGGGTTCACGCACTTACGTGAGGCAGGCTGGGGCTATGTCAGCCAGAGAGGCTATTGTTACAGCCACACATTCTGGGAAACAAACTCACTCAGAAGTACAATGCAAATAGTGAAGTGCAGTTTATTATACCGGCAGGCCCAAGGCAGAGTCTACTCTTAGCCAAGGATCCCAAGTGACTTTTGTGAAAACCTTATATACCTTAAGTGTACTGCTCAAGCCCTCATCCCCAAATTCCTTAAATCTAGCCTAGAAAGTGTTAAAGGGAGATACAGTCAGGTTACAGCCATGATTCATAATCAGAAGGGTCAGCTGGTTATACACTGTAGCCTACAGCAGCGGGTGCCATAAAGATTACAAAGGTGATTGACTACATAGAGGATTATTACATTCTTTTTGGTAACGGGAAATCTTGGTATGGAATCTGGTGTTTATCAGTCCTGGAGGCCAGTTCGGCTGTAGCTATGTTATTCCCATGGCTACCAGGCACTTGGTCCAAAGCTCACTGAAAGTGCAAGATGGAGTTTCTTTCTTTTTCAAGATGGAGTCAGCTCAGCCTGTTCCTTTCCTCCCTCACTATCAGACCCTGACAATAAGACCATGGCCAGGTCATGTTCTGCAGGGGACCAGCTCAAGCTGCAAGGGACCAGGAGGACAAGGATGTCACCTTCAGACCCCAGAGAGAAACCAGCCAGCCCAGAGACACAGAAAGCTGCCTTCACTGAGATACCATCTCAGGAAACTGAAAGAGGAAGTGAGGGGGCCTCAAAAGAAGGAGTTTTATGCAAAAGGAACTGAGTTATTTAGAGAATGTTCAACTTCTGGGGTCAGATCCAGGTCACAGAATAAAACAGGGGGTTAGGAGGAGGATCAGCTCACCTAAAGCAGTGGTTTTCATTGCATGTTGAAAGCGGGAGCTTTCAGACAAGGCTGTCACCCGGCACCCACCCCAGCCAGGAAGTCAGAATCACTGGTGGGGGGTTTTGGTTGTGAGATTAGGTGTGCATATAGGCAAAAACACAAATGTATTTAATTTCCAAATGTCTATCATGTAAAAGTATAAACTATCTAATCACAATAAATGGTGTTAGATAAGCAACAAGGACCTAGTGTATAACACAGGGAACCATATCCTATGTCTTGTAATAACCTAAATTGGAAAGGAAACTGAAAACCTGTATATTCAATATTTCACTGTACACCTGAAACTAACACCTTGTACATCAACTATACTTCAAACAAATAAATAAATAAAATAAAAATAAAATGTTTCATTTAAAGATAACAAAGATAAAAAATAAACAGTGTTACAGAAGGGCACACCCTGGCAGACACTCTGACACGTGGAACATTCTCCAGAACTGATGCTGTGGGCGCCCATTCTACCATGGGTGGTGCCTAGCACCCCCACTTCCTAACTCTGATCTTTAGCTCCAGGCTCTGAATTCAGAACCCTTCTTTCTCTCTTTGGCTCAGTCCTTTGGATCAACTATCAGTAATGGCACTTCTGTTCAGTTGGGCCCATCCTGCCACCTTCCTCACCTAGTGTGTGCCTCACAGGCAGCTCACCCTAGACCTGGTGGTGCTTTGGGTGGAAAACAGACAGATGTAGCCAAAAGACCCAGCTGCCTGCAGGACTGGCAATCGCCCTCATGACAATAAAGACCACATGAAGCCTGGCAAGGCGTGGATGGACCAGCTGATTCTTGCTGTGGCAGGTGTCCTAAATGTGGACCCACTGTTGCCAGTTCTTCTGCAGAGGGAAGCTAGACTTCTAGATTCATATCTGAAATGTACTGATATTTAAATATCAGTAAGGAATTCAATTTTGTAAAATAGTTAATGTACTGGGGAAAAAAAAAACATAATTGATGAGCCTGTCCTGGCCAAAGAGAGATGGAGAGCAGTCTCTAGTCACAGGAAACCTTATGGAGTGGCAGGAATTGCTGGAGAAAGGATCTGCCAAGGTCAGGGTTCTGTCCAGCCTCTTTTAGCACGTGGATCACAATACAGACAGTTAATTATTCGAGCAGGCTGTGACTGCACAAAAAGTTACATCTCCACAGGGACAGTTTTACCATAACAATAATGAAAATCAACAGCAAAAACAGTAAAGATGATTAGAACTTGTTTTTTTCATAACTACTTTCAAGAGGCCCACAAAGCTTTATGGAATCCTTTAACCTTTTCAACATGTCTACAGGGTAGGAACAAGGCAAGTAACATTTTTGTTTCATAGCTGGATAAAATAAATGTGGGGGAAAACATCACCACTGATGTCACCCCAAGTCCCACATTCTTCTCAGAGGAGGAGAAAAATCTGGGCTTCAGGACAGTACTTCATTTATTATTCTGAATTCATATTTCTTTAAAAAAAAAGCTTTCAGCATGGCATATTTGCTCACACTATCTTCTGTGGCTCCCCTAAACTGTACCCCCATCCACACCGCACCCATCCTTCTGGGTTAAGTTCAGGGTCAGCTGCTCTCCATGGAAACTTGGCAGGCTGTTTCAGACCCTGGCTTTCTCGCTCCCTTTCCTCTGTACTGCGGCATTTAGGATGAATACAATTCATGTAAGTTACCTGTGCCCTGTCTCCACAGAGATATTGCTGTGTGTTTTTATTTAACTTTTCAAATACTATTAATATTTAACTGCTGGTGACTCCTGGATTAGGACGGAATCCTATCCTATCTAAAACAATAGAACTGAGAAAACAGAACTGAATGGGAACTCCACTCTTCCCTTTGTTCATTCACTAAGTCATGTCCACCTCTTTGCAACCCCATGGACTCTAGCACACCAGGCTCCTCTGTCCTCCGTTATCTCCTGGAGTTTGTTCAAATTCACGTCCATTGAGTCAGTGATGCTATCTAGCCATCTCATCCTCTATCACCCCCTTTTCCTTTTGTCTTCAGTCTTTCCCAGCAACTCACCAACTTCTCTGAGCCTTAGTTTCCTCATCTGTAAATTGGGGATAATGATCCCTACCTCCTACAGCTGTGATGAGAATGATACAGTTGAATCTACATAAAGTACTAGAATGTTACCCTAGCATACTCTGGGCATCATTTACACATTAGCCATCTTCTTATTGCTATAAATTATATTACATTGAAATAAGGAGGTTCTAAAATGCCATAGTTAAAAAACAACAGTAAATTTCATAATTTTTAACCCTGTACTAATAGTGTAGGATATCTCATTTAATAATATATAATTTGGCTTTGGGCTTCCCAGGTGGCTCAGTGGCAAAGGATCCACCTGCCAAGCAGGAGGCATGAGTTGGATCCCTGGGCCAGGAATATCCCCTGGAGAAGGAAATGGCAACCCACTTCAGTATTTTTGCCTGGGAAATCCCATGGACAGAGGAACTTGGTAGGCTACAGTCCATGGGTCACAGAAGAGTCAGACATGACTTAGAGACTAAATAGCAACAACTAGAACATTACTTTAGCACACTGTGAGCATCGTTTGCATTTTAGATAGATCTCTATCTATCTATCAATCTATCCACACACATATCTAGTGCCTGCTATAGGTGCAATGGAGGGAAACAATAGAGGATAAGTTGGGTGAGGCTCATGTGCAGACGAGGAGCATCCAGTCTGGCAAGGAATAAGAATATTAAACTAATTATCACAGGTGGGCTAATGCTGGTGACCAGAGGAACAGCAAGCACTATGCAGGGCATAACAGAGAGCCCTAACCTAATCCAAAGGGTCTGGGAATACTTCCTTTACCCTTCAAAAGTCGTCATAAAATTCCCTTGACAATAAATGACCAAAGAACATGGTCAAAACTAGAAAAGCTTGAAGTCTTCCATAGTTGAAATAAATTGACCCAAATTGAAGACAGTAACAATTCCAACATGCTTGAGAGTGAACTTTAGATACAGATAGAGAAGAAATTGATGTGATCCTCTAACATTGCACATGCCAGCCATCCCCATGTCCCTACCAACTGTCCACTAATGGGTGGCAGTTCATAGCACGGTGTATGGAAACTGCATAGCAGTCACATGTGCCAGACATTACCTGTAAGCATCAGAAGAAATGGGAGTTCCCATCCCAGGTGGCTCTCAGGTATAGGGAGTTTTGTGAATAACTGGGTGCCCTCCAGCTGCTGTTGTCAGTACCCTTTGAAGCTTAACTCCAGCCATGCTCTCATTAGTTACCTGGCTCCCTCTGGTATTACCTCTGGGCACTTGTCTGCAAGATAATATGGAGGCATCTGAATGGCAGCAGGGATAGAGGAGAAGGTCTCTGCAGCAATTACTATAGAATAGCTTTCTGTTCTTGGAGAAGGCAATGGCACCCCACTCCAGTACTCTTGCCTGGAAAATCCCATGGACGGAGGAGCCTGGTGGGCTGCCATCTATGGGGTCGCACAGAGTCGGACACGACTGAAGCAACTTAGCAGCAGCAGCAGCTTCTGTTCTAGACCCTGGGATTCTCACTTCTAAGGTGGGTATGAAACTCCTGGTGATTTAAGTGACCATCTTTGGATGTGTCACTGACACCTGACTAACTTGCCTTGACACCTGGGATTGAATCACAAACTAAATATTTTTTGAGGTTACCAAAACATTCCACTACCCTTTTCTGCTATATAACATTTCAAAACGTCAGCATTTTTCTAGCTAGACTTTGGCCTTGAGATTGAAGTTCACACATGCTAAGGGAATGGCCGTTGGTATAATAATTTCAGTTCAATTAGAAATACCAACGTTGTTTGGATGCAGATCAAATCATAATACATTGGACTTCTTTTTAACCTTTCATCTGAGACTCTGCAAAGGTCTTTGGAAAATATAAATTCGCTACACCTCTCCATGCCTTTAGGAAACAAAAGAAAGGTTTAGAATTCTTCTCTCTCAATTATAAATACAAAAGTAGCTGTAAGAAGGGAAAAGAAACTATTGCTTGGTCAAGGCTTCCGGTTGTTGGGAGTAGGAGGCTGATGTGGCTGAATGCAGAGGGAGAGAGATGGGAGATGAAGTCAGGCAGATAGACAGAGCTGGACTCACAGGGCCTGGATGATCAACTTAACAGCCTTGACCTTAGGACAAGGCTAAGGAACAGATTTAAGCAAAGATTTGACTGGGGAAATTTTATTCAAATAGCATGTTTTTCATGGATTATTGCTCTGTGGAGAAGGAGATGAGGAGGGAGAGTGAATACAAGAAGAAAAGTAGGGAAAGTACCTTGGGTGAGAGGCATTGGTCATTGTGGTAATGGCAAGAAGTGAGTGAATTTCAGGGGACAAACCCATAGGGCTCCTTGCTGGACTGGCTTAGGGAAGAGGGGGATGTTGTCAGAGATAACACTGAATGACTAGGAGAGATATGAGTATGTGCATTCACATATGCAACGAGCTGTGAGGGACACAGGGGACAATCACAGGGTGTGGTGACTAAAGAAGCCCCAGGTAGAGAGGAAATATTCTCCTTGGAGATTACGAGGATATGAAGAAGGTGACTACTTCCTGAATATTCGGGGGATGGTGCCTTGCCCTAGTAATAAATCAACTGAATATATCAGTGAAGTATCTTTATAGATGCCAGGCACTGTACAAGTGTTATCATCCGCATTACTTAATCCAAAATTCTAAAAGACAAACAGCTTCTCTACCAGGCCAGTTTGACAATTGCTCACGTTCAGAGGCGACACTGAGGCTCCAAGAGTATACAAGTTGCAGAAAGCCACTCAGCTGGTCACAAGAGAACCTAGGTTCTGATCTAGATCTTTCTGACTCCAAAGCCTAAACTCTTAACCACAATGTTTTGTCGCTCCTTCATAAAGAGTCTAAACACAAAATGCCTGGGAGTTTGACTGAAATAAATAATTTAGCTTCACAGGGGGAAATATTATAAACCATATTCTCCAACCAGCCAGGAACTTTACAAGAATGTGTATTGTTCCCTAGGGGCCTGGATGACAATCTGTACCTGGATCAGCACAGTATCGGGTGCTGTTTACTAGAAAAAGAATTCATATCACATGGTACTGATTTGCGTGTTTGTGGCATCTGAATTACGAAGGAGCACGCATGTACATGTCAGCGAATGGAAAAGTAATGATCTGCCTCATTGACAGAGAACAACTTATTTTCCCTCTAAGTGAAATGTTATTAGATTTTGAAGTGCCTTCAAGTAAAGGAAATGTGCTAAGGAAATGCGTTTTGCAGCCTCTACATGTGTTGAACATATGACTGGCACCCCCAGGTAGCTCCAGCTCATATTTTGGCCAGTTCCTGAAAAGTTTTGCTCAAAGGAAGAAGAATGCTTAGGTGTTTGTATGGCGACACCACAAAAAGCACAGACCCAGAGAATCAGGTGGGAAAAGGGTGTAGACACAATCTTAAAAAGGAAAGGGAGACCAGGTATCCAGACAGAATCACTAGGTTGTGGAAAGTTAGCTATAACAGTGATAAGAGAGACATCCTTTTGTGCATCTTTGCCATCAACAAGCACTCTAAGCTCCATGTTGCTAAATGTTGACAGGAGATAGAGAAAGGACTCCAGGCTGGAGACTAAGGAATGTGTCTCTTCACTTATTAACAGACTTAAAATGCCTTGTCAGAGAGGGGAGAGTGAGAAGACTAAGGACACCCGATGGTGGGGACCATTCTGGGCATCTCCATCACCGGCTCCAACAGTGAAGAGTGAGACTTTAATTACAAGAGCCTTGATTTTACTTTACATTTTACAAAAGAGTAAGTCAGTGAAATTAAGAGAGTAGGGGCTGGTGAGGGAGTGGGGTAGTGGGGAAGTCTGCAGCTTTGCTGTCTAGTCCAGGATAAAGGAAACAACCCCAGGTGTCCCAAGTATAATGAGGCACAGCACCCCCATCCCCCCATCTTCAAGTTGCCACACTTGCTTTGCAGAGGACTCTGTCCTCCTCTTTCATCCTAGTTTCCTGCATGGCTTCCTCTCCCACAGGGAGACACATTGCGGTAAAAGAGGTGCTGACAGCATTCAGCCTCCCATCTGGTGGAGCCATTGAACACACTGCGTACCCAGACAGGAATAAGCTTCACTAAGCAGAGGGGTGCAGACAATGCTGCTTACCTTGGTCTTCATCTGCAATGTACAATAGGATCTTGGCTGGGAAAACTCGAAAGTCTATGGATTCAAGTAGTGTAGATAGATAATCAAACTTAGAAAATAGACCCTGCACTCTGTCATAAGAATTTCTCAATCTACTCAAGATTTATACAGACCCATAAAAGCTATATGTGTCTCACATGTGTAACTTACATGTATATAAAATATATGCTAAAATGCATCTGTATAGAGGAATAAAGTAAGGAAATGATTAGTACTTTTCAAAAAAAAAAAATCAAATGAAGTAGCTGACATTTCATTCTCTGAATGCATGTATTTTCCCAGTGTTATGTTTTTAGATCTCACAGTGAAATCAGGCAAGGAAGCAGTTGATATTGTTGGGAGGATTGCAGATGAAAAGGAGAGCCTCACAGTTCCAGTTAGGATGAAGGTTCTCAGCTACAGTGAAAATGGTGAACACATGCCTGACCCTGGCCTTGGCTTAGAGAAGCCACAGGAACAGCAGTATGTGACTGTGATGTGAGTGACATCAAAGGTAAATCTTTGCTAGCCCTGAAGGGGCTTCTTCAGCAAGGATTTCTAATAATGGGTGGAGAGCAGCATCCGAATCCTTTTTCCTACCTTGTTTATGACTTGTTTATTCTATTAATAAGTTCTTTTTAATATTTGACTCACAAAGAGTCAGACACTACTGAGCAACTGAACCGAACTGAATATTTGACTCCAGAAAATAGCAAATGTGGCAAGAAGAAAGACATCTTTTGGCAATCAGCATTTATTTTTTATTTTTAAAATTATTTTAATGCTTTTTTAAAAATCACTTTTCAGTTTCATTCTAGTTTTCACTGCAATCAAGTTTCCACAATTATATCTGATAAACTCTAATGGCGGTTGCAGTGGTTTACGGTATATCACCAGTTCTTTACAGAAAGAGGAATTAAGGATGAGTTCTTATCTAGTCTAGACATTGTGTGTCCTCCATTATTCATAATTTGGGGGCTTGGTATTTTGGGATGTCCACTTCCTGCTTCGAAGTCCAGATGATTTAATCTCTTGCTTAAAGAGGAGTCTTTCTCAATGGATTCCTGTGACTATCTTTGTTGACTTCCAAGTCCTTTGTCCAGTTTAACAAGTTCTCTGCTCTGAATTTCCACCCCTAGCTTGAGAGATCTAAGACTATATTTCTCTCTCTAGGTTTGGAGTTTTCACTATATGATGGAAAAAGATAGTATACCACTGAGGTGCAGCAATTTACTGCTTGGAGTCCCAGCTGCAAAGGGATCCTTTATTGAACAGAAACATGGTATCCAGGCATCCTTTGTGTAACAATAAACAGCACTTGTATTTCTGCTCGGCCCCAAACAGTAGCTCAGTATACAGCTGCTCCATCACTTCCTGCTCAATATTATATATTACATCATGCTAACACCTCCTTCTTGTTTCATCCAAAGATAGTGCAAATGGTAGGAACATTCTATCTTGCCATTTCACACATGGCATCCCCAAGAACACATCACTCTCATTTCAGATGACAAATGAGACTGGTCTCCAAACTTCTTTGAATGGCAGGCCTGGCATGGTCACTGCATGAGGGAGCTGTCAGCTCTGAACTGAAAATCACTCCTTGAAATGATTTATAACTCTGCTATAAAAAGCTTTCCTTCTAGCTAAAAGTTGCACTTCTTTCAAGTTTTATGACGAACACACATGGGCCAAGACAAGAGTGTACTCATAAGAACATGAACACTTGCACGTGCGTGTGCGTGCACACACACACATCCACCCCACAACACTCCTATCCCCTATTCTCTTATGAAAAAAGAAAAGGGAAAATTTTTCAATGTTTTAAGACAGTTTAGAGCAGCTGGAGGCCATTAATAACTGCTTCTTGGTGCTGATTTTGACTTCGACTGCCAGCATCTCTATTTGGAATGGTACATGCTGGATCATTCTTTTAAGTTTCATGCTATTACATTCATTCTTTCATCACTGATCTTGTGGATGGCAGTAACATAGCAGCCAATCCTAATTCCATTAAAGTCTACCTCCCCAAAAGCCAACTCCTCAATCTTACCAAAATATCTAGTCTTTGTGTTCAACCTTCTTTCTGCCACTTTTCCATATACATTAATGTCCTCCCATGTACTGCAAGGCACTTTCCTGATCCCACTGCCCTATGAGGAGGAGCTAACAGGTGAGCCAGCAGGGATCTTGCTCTATGATGCTTAAGGAATGAAAAAGAGCTATCTTTATCATGCTAAGAGGCTCAGGCATTCCAGACTTACCAGAAGTAAGGTAAGGGCCCTGGCCTCTAAATTGATTTCTGAGTTGCTCTGGAGAAGGAAATGGCAACCCACTACAGTATTCTTGCCTGGAAAATCCCATGGACGGAGGACCCTGACAGGCTACAGTCCATGGGGTCGCAAAGAGTCGGACACGACTGAGCCACTTCAGTTCTTCACTTCACTTCACTTCACTTCAGCTTCAATTGGAGAAGGAAATGGCAACCCACTCCAGTACCCTTGCCTGGAAAATCCCATGGACAGAGGAGCTTGGCGGGTTGCAGTCCATGGGGTCACAAAGATTTGGGCACTACTGAGCAACTAATACAACACAGCTTCAACTGGCACTGCTACATCCTGCAGAGAAGCCAAGAGTTAGATTAAAATCCTCAGTAGGACGCAAAAAGAGAGATTCCCCCAGCCAACCTTGAATGGCAAAGGCAGAGGAAATGGAAAAGTAATGTTCCATAAAAGAGACAGCCAAGGCACTGAAAGGGAGAAGGCTACGATTCTTGTCGGGTGACAACAGTGGCAGAGGGACAGTGAGCCACCTTCTCTGCGGCACACTTGCTCCCTATAAAGCAGGGTGTTTGGTAAACTAAGGTTTACCAAGATAAGGTGTTTGCAATCTCTGGGAAAGAAAGAATTAAGTCCATTTTGCATTGATGGCCTGGGTAACCAACTGAAAGAACATAACTGATAAAAAAACTTCTGTCATCACAGACTGAAGTGCTCAGGTTCACCATTAGGAAATGGTCTGGTATTCCCTTTCCATACTTCTTTTCTTTTCTTTTGCTTAATCACTGCTCCAAATCAAAGATGAGAAGCTCAGGATGGGGACACATTTCCAGTGTGCTAAATCTAATGCCATCTTATTTGATAGTGTTATGTTGTACAATGACTTTCATGTCGACCTTGGGAACAGTGTGCTGCTTCTTATACTCTATTCTTATTATTTTATGGTCACTGCCCTTGGTGGGGGCAGGGAGCCATTACAGAGCTAATATATTTCAAACACAGAAAACTGTCAGGAGATTTTATTAAACCCCAAGAGTTGGTGAAATGTTATATTGGTCCCAAGGGCCCTTGGTTAAAAAGGGAGGAGAAATTAAAAACAAATTAGAAGATCATAACTATTTATAGTAACTAAAATACATATTTGGGTCTACAGTGCTAAGCATTTTTTTACCCACTCCAAAGATTCTAGAGGGAAAAAGTCTTGGCAAAAGTTTAACTTAGGAGCTAGTGCTGGCTCCAGTTAAGACAAGTTGCTTAATAGTAACACTCACTCCAACACCTCCATTTAGGAAAACAAAAGCACATCTAGGCCTTTACTTACTTTACAGATATGTCATCTCATAGTAAAACTACATGGGTTTATGTTTCATGTTAACGTCACTGGTTCTTATGAGTGGAATCCCATAGTATGCAGGAAGGTCAAATTTTGAAAGCAATCCATTTTTCTATTTTAATTTAATCAATATCAAGCTCTTGTACCTCAGTATCAAAAACGAAATAACCCAATGAAAAATTGGCAGAAGATCTAAATAGAAATTTCTCCAAGGAAGACAACAGATGGCCAAAAAGTACACGATAAGATGCTCAGCTTCACTGTTTATTCAGTTCAGTTCAGTCGCTTGGTCATGTCCAACTTTTTGTGACCCCGTGAACTGCAGGACACCAGGCCTCCCTGTCCATCACCAACTTCCGGAGTTCACTCAGACTCATGTCCATTGAGTCGGTGATGCCATCCAGCCATCTCATCCTCTGTTGTCCCCTTCTCCTCCTGCCCCAATCCCTCCCAGCATCAGAGTCATTTCCAAAGAGTCAACTCTTCACATGAGGTGACCAAAGTACTGGAGTTTCAGCTTTAGCATCATTCCTTCCAAAGAAATCCCAGGGCTGATCTTCTTCAGAAGGGACTGGTTGGATCTCCTTGCAGTCCAAGGGACTCTCAAGAGTCTTCTCCAACACCACAGTTCAAAAGCATCAATTCTTTGGTGCTCAGCTTTCTTCACAGTCCCACTCTCACATCCATACATGACCACTGGAAAAACCATAGCCTTGACTAGACGGACTGTTGTTGGCAAAGTAATGCCTCTGCTTTTGAATATGCTGTCTAGGTTGGTCATAACTTCCCTTCCAAGGAGTAAGCGTCTTTTAATTTCATGACTGCAATCACCATCTGCAGTGATTTTGGAGCCCCCCCAAAATAAAGTCTGTCACTGTTTCTGCTGTTTCCCCATCTATTTCCCATGAGGTGATGGGACCAGATGCCATGATCTTCGTTTTCTGAATGTTGAGCTTGAAGCCAACTTTTTCACTCTCCTCTTTCACTTTCATCAAGAGGCTCTTTAGTTCTTCTTCACTTTCTGCCATAAGGGTGGTGTCTTCTGCATATCTGAGGTTATTGATATTTCTCCCAGCAATCTTGATTCCAGCTTGTGCTTCTTCCAGCCCAGCGTTTCTCATGAAATACTCTGCATATAGGTTAAATAAGCAGTGTGACAATACACAGCCTTAATGTACTCCTTTTCCTCTTTGGAACCAGTCTGTTGTTCAGTTCTAACTATTGCTTCCTGACCTGCATACAGGTTTCTCAGGCAGGTCAGGTGGTCTGATATTCCCATCTCTTTCAGAATTTTCCACAGTTTACTGTGATCCACACAGTCAAAGGTTTTGGCATAGTCAATAAAGCAGAAGTAGATGTTTTTCTGGAACTCTTTTGCTTTTTAGAGAAATGCAAATCAAAATTATGAGGTATCACCTCACACAAGTCAGAATGACCATCATCAAAAAGTTGACAAACAATAAATTCTGAAGAGGATATGGAGAAAAAGGAACCCTCCGACACTGTTGGTGAGAATGCAAATTCAAACAACAAATTATGGAGGTCAGTTTTCATTCCAATCCCCAAAAAGGGCAATGCCAAAAATGTTCAAATTACCATACAACTACACATTTCACATGCTAGAAAGGTAATACTTGAAATCCTTCAAGCTAGCCTTTAGCAGTAGCTGAGAACTTCCATGTATACATGCTAGAAAAGGCAAAGGAACCAGAGGTCAAATTGCCAATATCTGTCAGAGCATAAGAGCTTTCCTGGTGGCTCAGATGGTAGAGAATCCATCCGAAATGTGGGAGACCTGGGTTCGATCCCTGGATTGTGAAGATCCCCTGAAGGAGGTCATAGTAACCCACTCCAGTGTTCTTGTCTGGAGAATCTCCATGGATAGAGGAGCCTGAAAGTCTATAGTGCAAGGGGTCACAAAGAGTCAAAGCAAGGGAATTCTGGAAAAACATCTGATTCACTGATTATGCTAAACTCTTTGACTACGTGGATCACAACAAACTGGAAAATTCTTAAAGAGATGTGAATACCAGACCATCTTACCTGTCTGCTGCAAAACCTGTATGCAGATCAAGAAACAACAGCTAGAACCAGACATGGAACAATGGACTGGCTTGAAATTGGGAAAGGAATACTTCAAGGCTGTATGCTGTCACCCTGATTAACCTATATTCAAAGTGTATCATGGGAAATGCTGGGCTGGATGAGTTACAAGTTGGAATTAAGATTGCCAAGAAAAATATCAAGACATGTTCAGAAATATCAACAACATCAGGTTTCACTCTAATGGCAGAAAGCAAAGAGGAATTAAAGAGTCTCTTGATGAGGGTGAAAGAGGAGAGTGAAAAAACTGGCTTAAAACTCAACATTCAAAAAGCTAAGACCATGGCATCTTGTCCCATCATTTCAGGGCAAATAGATGGAGAAAAAGTGGGAACAGTGACAGATTCTATTTTCTTGGGCTCCAAAATCACTGCAGACAGTGACTGCAGCCATGAAATTAAAAGACATTTGCTCCTTGGGAAAAAAGTTATGACAAGCCTAAACAGTGTAGTGGCAACCCACTCCAGTATTCTTGCCTGGAGAATTCCATGGACAGAGGAGCCTGGAAGGCTGCAGTCCATGGGGCCTCAAAGGGTTGGACACAACTGATTGACCCTGGAGGCTCAGATGGCAAAGCATCTGCCTACAATGTGGGAGACCCGGGATCGATCCCTGGGTTGGGAAGATCCCCTGGAGAAGGAAATGGCAACCCACTCTAGTACTCTTGCCTGGAGAATCCCATGGATGTAGGAGCCTGGTGGGCTACAGTCCATGGGGTCGCAAAGAGTTGGACATGACTGAGTGACTTCACTTTCACTTTAACAAGCACAGTACAGCACAAACAGCATATTAAAAAGCAGAGACATCACTTTGCCAACAAACATCCATATAGTCAAAGCTCTTGTTTTTCCAGTGGTCATGTATGGACATGAGAGTTCGACCAGAAAGAAATCTGAGTGCTGAAGAATTGATGCTTTTGAGCTGCGGTGCTGAAGAAGACTCTTGAGAGTCCCTTGGACTGCAAGATAAAACCAGTCAATCTTAAAGGAAATCAACCTTGAATTATTGGAAGGACTAATGTTGAAGCTGAAGCTTCAATACTTTGGCCACCTGATGCGAAGAGCTGACTCATTGCAAAAGACCCTGATGCTGGAAAGACTAAGGGCAGGAGGACAAAGGGGTAACAGAGGATGAGAAATCCTCTGGCATCACCAGCTCAATGGACATGAGTTTGGGCAAACTCTGGGAGACAGTGAAAGACAGAGAAGCCTGGCATGCAGCAGTCTATGAAGTCAAAAAGAGTCAATACAACTTAGTGACTGAACAACAGTAACAACATTATGCAGAACAGTGTAGAGGCTCCCTAATAAACAAAAAATATAACTACAATATGATCCACAATCCAACTCTTAGGCATATATTCAGAAAAATACCCATAATTTGCAAAGTTATATACACTCCAGTGCTCATTGTAGTACTACTTACAATAGCTAAGACATGGAAACAACCTAAAAGTCTGTTGACAGAGGAATGGATAAAGATGTGGTGCATATTAAATATATATATTTTGGAATATTCAGTTCAGTTCAGTTGCTCAGTTGTGTCCGACTCTTTGCAACCGCAGCACGCCAGGCCTCCCTGTCCATCACCAACTTCTGGACTTTACCCAAACTCATGTCCATTGAGTTGGTGATGCCATCTAACCATCTCATCCTCTGTCATCCCCTTCTCCTCCTGCCTTCAATCTTTCCCAGCATCAGGGTCTTTTCAAATGAGTCAGTTCTTTGCATCAGGTGGGCAAAGTATTGGAGTTTCAGCTATAATATCCGTCCTTCCAATGAACACTCAGGACTGATCTCCTTCAGAATGGACTGGTTGGATCTCCTTGCAGTCCAAGGGACTCTCAAGAGTCTTCTCCAACACCACAGTTCAAAACCATCAATTCTTCAGTGCTCAGCTTTCTTTATAATCCACTTCTCACATCCATACATGACTACTGGTAAAACCATAGCCTTGACTAGATGGACCTTTGTTGGTAAAGTAATGTCTCTGCTTTTTAATATGCTGTCTAGGTTTGTCATAGCTTTTCTTCCAAGGAGTAGGTGTCTTTTAATTTCATGGCTGCAGTCACCATATGCAGTGATTTTGGAGCCCCTAAAAATAAAGTCTGACACTTTTTCCACTATTTGCCATGAAGTGATGGGACCGGATGCCATGATCTTCTTTCTCTGAATGTTGAACTGTAAGCCAGCTTTTTCACTCTCCTCTTTCACTTTCATCAAGAGGCTGTCGAGTTCTTCTTCACTTTCTTCCATAAGGGTGGTGTCTTCTGCATATGTGAGGTTATAGATATTTCTCCTGGCAATCTTGATTCCAGCTTGTGTTTTTTCCAGCCCAGCGTTTCTCATGATGTACTCTGCATAGAAGTTAAATAAGCAGGGTGACAATACACAGCCTTGATGTACTCCTTTTCCTATTTGGAACCAGTCTATTGTTCCATGTCCGGTTCTAACTGTTGCTTCCTGACCTGCATATAGGTTTCTCAAGAGGCAAGTCAGGTGGTCTGGTATTCCCATCTCTTTCAGAATTTTCCACAGTTTATTGTGATCCAAACAGCTAAAGGCTTTGGCATAGTCAATAAAGCAGAAGTAGATGTTTTTCTGGAACTCTCGTGCTTTTTCTATGATCCATCTGATGTTGGCAATTTGATCTCTGGTTCCTCTGCCTTTTCTAAAACCAGCCATGAAAAAATGAAATAATGCCATTGGCAGCAACATGGATGGACATAAAGATTACTACATTAATGAAGTAAATCAAAGACAGATAACATATGATATCACTTATATATTTAATCTTATATATCAGTTCTAAGAAGAACTGTCTTATTAGAAAAGACCCTGATGCTAGGAAAGATTAAAGGCAGAAGGAGAACAGGTTGACGAGGATGAGATGGTTAGGTGGCGTCACTGACTCGATGGATATGAGTTTGAGCAAGCTCTGAGAGATGGTGATGGACAGGGAAGCCTGGCATGCAGCAGACCATGGAATCTCAAAGAGTCAGACACGACTGATCGCTTGAACTGAACTGATGTATATGTATAACTGAATCACTTTGCTGTACACCAAAAAATAACACAACATTGTAAATCAACTATACTTTAACAGGAAACAAAAGTTAAATGAAAAAGTATCCTGATTGGAGGTGTATTTTGTATAACATAAATGAAGATGCTCTTTGCACGTGACATGTAATGTGACAGGGACTTCTCTCACTTAAAGCTCAACAAAATCAAAATATAATGGGACAAAAAAGCAGGGAGCACTCAATGAACAGGGCTGATGGGGAAGCTTTTAATCTTCTTTTTTTAATTGAACCATAGTTGATTTATAATGTTTCAGATGTACAGTAAAGTGAGTTAGATATAAATATACAATACATATATAAAATATAAACATATTCTTATATATTTATATGAAATGTTTTACATATTTATATTATATAAATTTATCATGTATATTATATACTCATATATAATATCCATTATTTTCAGATTCTTTTCCATTTTAAGTTATTACAAAATATTGACAATAGTTCCCTGGGCTATATAGTAGGTCCTCGCTGTGGGATGCTTTTAATATTTGGTGACTAACACAGGCAAGAAGATGCTCTTAGTCAGTGTCTATAACATTTTAAGTATATATGTTAATATGTGTATATTTATGAACCACGTTTACTTACTACTGCTATTAATAATATCTCCAGGTACACTATATTCTTACAGTCAGATTATCCTCACCAACAAGTCTTGTAAATTTTCATCTAAAATATTTTCTTGGTAATCATAACTATTCTGTTCAATTTCTTATCAGATTAGAATATGCTGTCATGTTCTAACTTGACTCTGTGGCAGAAGGGCTTGGAGGAAAAGTCATGGCTCTGTGCATTTCTAGTATTTTCACTCAGATTTGCACTATTAGAAATATATTCCATTTATGATTTTGCCGAATTTTTAAAAGATACTTGCGTTTAAACTTGATAATATAATAAAGTAAATTCAATATAATAAGATTATAAATGCAAGGCTCAATGATAGCAAACAATGAGGTCCTGTCTGCTCTCCCTACAGCCTTGCATCCACACTTGGAGAGTGTCACGAGGATCTGGTGGGCACAGCCAGAGGCTGAACATTATGTTAGCAAAGTTTATTTATGTCTTATTTTTATATAAAAATGGAAACATATTTCCAGGCCTGTCTTCCCAGCCCTCAGTGGTATTCTTGCATACTTATCAGGAGGCACATCCTTTTAATAACAAACTTTAAGTATCATATTCACCATAATAATAGCTTCTCTATAGTCAGTTAATAATTCCACAACAGCAGAGAACATGCTGATTGTGGGTTACAAATCTTGGGCAAAATGATAGTTGCTGCTGTGGCTAAGTTGCTTCAGTCGTGTCTGACTCTGTGCGATCCCATAGACGGCAGCCTACCAGGCGCCCCCGTCCCTGGGATTCTCCAGGCAAGAACACTGGAGTGGATTGCCATTTCCTTCTCCAATGCATGAAAGTGAAAAGTGAAAGTGAAGTCACTCAGTCATGTCCGACCCTCAGCGACCCCATGGACTGCAGCCTTCCAGGCTCCTCTGTCAATGGGATTTTCCAAGCAAGAGTACTGGAGTGGGGTGCCACTGCCTTCTCCAAATGATAGTTAGGTCTCTCTTTATAAGAGGGCAAATTATTCCCAAATATGGAGGCAAAGGCAAATTTCTAGAATTGAAAATAAAGGAGGCATGGATTCAGGAGCATGGTGTGGAGATCAAGGGTGTGCCCCCATCTGCTGCTAACCTACATGCCAACCATCATCTCCAGGGCCCGTCAGGTCACCACGCCCTAAATTACACCATCCACTTTGTCCTTTGCACAACAGGTTCTTCAATTCATTAGCTGTAAAATGGGGGCTATTAGAAGACCACACAGATCTCTATAGTTTGTACATACTCTGTGATTGATTCACTTCCCTTAATGCTTTATGAGCATTTTTGGACAGTGCAGTGGAGATTGAAAAGCTGTGCTTCAGTCCCACCAAACTGTTTCCTGAATGATCCCACATTTCCTTTGGTAGCCTTGCAGTGAGAGCCCTGGCCCTCTTCTCTGGTTTGACTTCCCCAGTCACTGGTAGTTCAAAGTCTGTCTTAGCCACGAAGCCTTTCTTGTCTCCCATGAAATGATCTCTCCTCTTCTCTACTTTTGTGGTACTTTGTTCTCAGTACAGCTTCTATGAACTTTTAGTAAGTGTCTTTCTCTTCATTCAAAGTTAAACTCCTTGAAATGAAGATCATGCTTTCTCTTCTTCCAAACAAGGGGTAGGGTGCCTTGAAAAGCTGGCACTCAGAGGCTCATGTACAAACATATTATACTGACCCACATGCTTTGGGAGTTCTGGGCACACTTTTTTACTGTTTTCTTTTCAGACAGTAGATTAGACAGCTTATATTTTGGTTAATATTATTAAAGATCATATTCCCAAAGGGATGATAAGGTATCCAAGATGACAGCCCACATAAACTTAATGAATTATCTATGTAGATTTGAATTAGAATGTAAATTCCATCCATATTTGCCAAAAAGACAATTTCAGAACTTCAAAGGAGCATTCTTTCAAAATGTGCTTTTAAATATCACCCCAAATACTTTGGCAGCAAAATGGATCTTGCATAACAACTATTCTGATGAGTGAAGGATTAGTTAATCAGAAGTGTCTGATAGCCTCTGGAAGATGAGGGTCTTAAAACTAAGGAAAACATTTGCAGTATGCATAGGGTGTGACAAAAACTTAGTTCAAGAAATTCCAGCAAAGTGGAATGTCCTCCAGTCTCCTCAGTTCTTGAGCATTCCTGTAATGCTTCTATTATAAGCCACTGTTTGATGCTATAGAAACAGTATCTTTCCCATAACAAATAGTAACACATGGTCAGCTCCACCAAAGGCCCAAATGGCCATCAGAAGTGGGATAGTCTTGCTCACTGAGGCAAGAAGCCCAGGTTGAGAGTCTGGAGCCCAAGAGTCAGAGCCTGATTCTACATTGACTCACCACAGGACCCTGGGAAAATTTCACTCATGTGTCCTGCACCATCTCTGTTGTTCAAAGAAGAGGAATCCTCACTGCTTCAGATGGAGGCCCTGGAGACAGATAGGAAAATACTGGAAAGATGCTCTGAAACCTCTAGCAGAAAAACAAAATGATAATAACACACAAGTAGACTCTCCCAAGGAAATTGAGTTAGCAGCAGAAAACAGAAAAGGCAAGAAACACCTTCTAATGTCTGGGGGTCTATAGCATATAGCATTGTGGAAAACACTGCCCCTCTAATGTTCACCTTAATGGGGTAAACGAATTATTTTAAAATGTTCCTAGTCTCCACACAATATAAATTTTTTGTGAATGGAGACACTGAAGTATAGGTTAAGAGGCAACTCAATGAAGATTGTACCTTGTTATGTAACATGAGGCCTGGACTTAGTGGTATGAAATTTCCCATGTGATGTTTCTGTTAGAGGAAATTCTTAGAGAAAAGAGTAATTATTTTTTTCACTTAAATAGATCTGGATTTGTTACTCTTAGTTGCATGGTCACCTGTTATATTGCAAACACTGTCAGCAGTCAGGGGAGCAGGAGGAGATCATGGTAGGTCATGGACAGGTATCAATGACCCCTTCCCCCACCATAATCATACTTCGTGCTCAATCACTGATGGTCATCCTGGTTTCCCCCTTTATTTACCATATAAAGAGACTATCTGATTATTAGCTTAAAGTATGATTTTTCCTCTTTTCATAGAAGTTACTTTTTATTTAATTTTATTGGAGTGTAGTTGATTCACAATGTTGCATTGGTGTCAGGTAGACAGCATGCATACTAAGTCACTTCAGTTGTGGCCAACTCTTTGCAACCCCATAGACTGTAACCTGCCAGGCTCCACTGTCCATGGAATTCTCCAGGCAAGATTATTGGAGTGGGTTGCCATCTCCTCCTCCAAGGGATCTTCCCAACCCAGGGATGGAGCCCGAGTTTCCCATGTCTCTTGCGTTGGCAGGTGGGTTCTTTACCACAGTACCACCTGGGAAGTCCCAGGTACACAGCAGGTAAGAGTGGTTTTTAAGAAAGACTAGCTTCCATCTTTCTGGAAACAGTTATGTAATACACAAATTTCTTTTGTGCTTTTTAAGAACAAGAAACTAATGGACATGTAAAACTCCTTCAATATTGACTCCCTCTTCTTGAGCAATAGATGACTGCCTTCTGTATAAACCACTTGCCTCCCAGCCTGAGTTATTGGTGATCATCTCTGAGGCTCCTGCACCCGGGCTGTATTGTTCTTGATCCAACTCTTTGATGTACTATATATAAATTCACTTTTTCTCTAATTAGCATGGGTTACATATTGGCTTTTTCTTCACAAATTGTTTTGGCTTTCTGTATAAGTATGCTTACTTTGGCTAAATTTAAGGCATCCCACCTTCTGGATGGCCTTGTCTGGTCTTCTGGTCCCGGGAAGCCATGATGAAGCAGGAAAGAATCTGGTTCCAAATTGATATTTGTTTGTTATTTTTGGAGCTCTCCAGTAAATTACAGGAAAACTGATTCTCTCTAATGACCTTCTGCACCTAGTCAACCCCTTCTGTTGCTCTAATATGGTTTTATTTCCTTCTATGTTTAGGGTTTTTGTCTATGTGCCATGAAAGATTAATAGAATTGATGGAAATCATACTGCCTAATTAGAGGGAGTTTTTGAAGCTTATAAAATGAAAATTAATTTCCTATCTAAGATCTCCAAATAAAGAGTTCTATTTCTTGCTGAGCCAGCTACTTGGATATGGTCACTTGTCAGGAGGACTTGAGTTACCTTATCCTATTAAAGGAAGGGAACACTTTCTCCTTGTCTCTGATCTTTAGGATAGGTGTTCCCATACAATGCATGTTTCTAAATTATTTCTAATTATTAACCAAACCAACCAACTATATTCCACTCGTCACTCAAATATTCGGTTTTATCATGCCACAACTTCAAAGTTATGGCTGGAACCTGAAAGAACTTTGCCTCCTCTCATCATGGTGTCATCTTGTGCCTTTCTGAGCTCCTTTTTTTGGCTGTTCCACCCTGCAGCAATCTCTGGGAGATCCCTCATACTGCAGGGAGGGCCCCTCTTACTGAGAAGTAGCCAATGGCAAGAACCCTGCCCTCTCAGCCAGCTCCAGGGTAACCGCTTTCTATCCCCCCCAAAATTAAACTCTAACTTTGAACAGTACCTCACCAAAAATTCAGGTATTAGAAAAGGAAAGTGCAACCCTGGACTGGACTTGGTGAGTTTCTGAATTGTCTTCAGAAACTCTTAAAAGCAGTCTACCTACCTCCTTCTTCCACCATCACCTCTGGCACTAGCTGGCCTCAGAATCTAGGCCTGGGTGCCCTTGGACCCTGAGAGAAGCATCTATTCCCTCACTCAGAGGACATACAACTCCTTCCTCCTTAATTTTATTTTCCCAGCCTCAACCACCTATTCCCAGGCAGACTGACATTAGAAATATTCATTCAGGGATTTCCCTGGTAGTCCAGTCACTAAGACTCTGCACTCCCAGTGCAGAGGGCCCAGGTTTGATCCCTAGTCAGGGAACTAGATCTCACATTCCCCAACTAAGAGTCTGCATGTTTGACTAAAAATCCCACGTGCTGCAACTAAGACCTGGCTCAGCCAAATAAATAAATACTAAAAAAAAAAAAAAAAAAAAGAAGAAGAAGAAAGAAAGAAAGAAAGAAGAAGAAGAAAGAAAGACAAATTCATTTCTTCCAGAGGAAAACCCCCAGCAAAAATGAAAAAAAATTCCAAGAGGAAATCATAAGCAAGGTTCATTCCACAATGGGTTATTCAGACAGAAATAACCCTGAGTGAAACACATCACATGACTGGTAGAGTCTCCCCTCTTTCCTCAGTCCTTGAGTCTCAGCTCAAGTTCTGGAAAACAACCACCACACACACAAAGCTGCAAGAATACACCACAACTGGAAGCTAAATGTCCTTAGACTAAGGCAGTCTTAGAAATGCTGGAGCACTCACCCCTTCCCATCCACCTCGCCCCCATCCAGACAGCCATGTCTCCCAGACAGGAGTTTGGCTCAATCTCCCCCACAAATTTATGTTATCAAATAGAACACTTAACTTCTCAGTCTCAAGCAGCTGTGTTTGGGTTAATCCTGACTTCACATTTCCCTCTAGAACGACGGGTGACTATTTGATTTACATTTTTGTAAATAAAATGGTACACTCAAGTGGTTTTCCCAGACCAAAAGCAACAGTTTGCCTCTGAGGTAAAGGCATATCCCTCCCCTTAGAGACTGGAAATTGCTTGCAGCTTTAAATGCTTTCCTTCTTTTCCCAGCTACTAAAGATCAAGTTTCTAACAATATCTTAGGGCTGGTGCCAGCTAACATGCCCATTGCCTGTCTGTGGAATGATGAGCATCGTGGCTATTTTGAGGTCTCAACTGACTATACAGTTATATACACCAATGGTTCTCAAAGTGTGGGCCCCAGACAAGCAGCATCCCATGGGAACTTTTCAGACATGTGAATTTAGAGGTTTCACCCAAGATGCACCTACTAAATGAGAAACTCTGAAGATGGGCTCCAGCAGACTGGACTTTAGCAAGCCCTGCAGGTGGATCTGACCCCTGGTGTACACCTACCAGAGCACAAAGCTCTAATGAGAATGATTTGTTGAGTGAGTGGATTCACTGGGAAGATGCGTGTGATATTCTCCAAGGGTACTTCCTGGGTTCTGGTGCTGCCCTTGGACCTGGTAAAGATGGTCCCTGCTCGGTATGCCCCGGAGATCACAACGACTACAACAAAAACGGCTTCTTTTTCCTTTTCTGTGCCAAGAGATTTTAGAAAGTTCAGTCCCTATTTGAACAAATCTGGATTATGGGAGAAAAAAGTGTGAGGGGAAATGAGCCCAAAGGCCAGAGGAAGGGGGGTTGAAAATGCCTGTGTGTGTGAGAGAGACAGAGAAAAAAAAAAAAAAACAGAGAAAGAGAGAGAGGGAGGGAGGAAGAAGGGAGAGTGTAGGGTTGGAGAGGGTTGGTTATGATCACAGCCACTGCCCCAGGAGAGCAGAGAGAGAATGTGCTTTTGTTTGCGTTGGCTGCCCTCCATCACCCAAAGTAGATGTCTAGCAGACTAATTCCCCAGCTATCTCTTCTTCTGCTAACCTATTCTTAGATTGTGTGGTTCTAGAAGCCCCTTGGAACAACCTGTAAGTTCTGAGTCAGGCAAGTGTGGCCTAAGGTAAATGACCCAGCCTATCCTGTCTCCCTAGGAAGGTAGGGCAGCATCACCTTATGTCCCCCCAGGACATCCCAGAAATCTTGAGTTTGAGCCCAGATCCCCCCCTTCTCTGCCCTAGGAGGTCTGTGCAGTTTTTCAGGCTGAGGACGGCAGGGTTGGCTGGGGAAAGACCATTGTACCTACATAATAAAAGTGATTTCCAACAGCTAGGCTGTGGGGCCAGGGGTGGAATGACAAGCCAGGCCATAGACATGGCCTGAAATTTTTTAAAAAAAATTTCATTGGAGTGTAGTTGATTTGCAATGTTGTATTAGTTTCTGCTGTACAGCGAAGTAAATCAGTTGTACATATCCATATATCCACTCCTTTTTTTTTTTTTTTTTTAGATCCTTTTCCTATATAGGCCATTACAGTGTACTGAGTAGAGTTCCTTGTGCTATACAGGAGTTTCTTATTGGTTATCTGTTTTATATATAGTCATATATATATGTGTGTGTGTATATATATGGCACATGGAAAGATGAAGTGAGTGTAGCTCTGTCCTCAAGACTTGTACCACCTAGGAGCTGAGAACTGATACGTGTACTGCTTACTTACCACACACCAAACTGTGTAGAGGGAGAAAGCACCAAAGAGGGAGAGGCGGTCTTGACCTTGAAAAGTCCAAGAAGGCTTCTAGAAAGACCTGAGATTTCAGGAACTTACCAATCAAAACTTTCTTCTGGCCTCAGGAGCAACCATTGGGAGCATACCTTATCCTTGTCCTTGCTTGACATAAGATCATAAGCAGTAGAAAGTGGCTTCCAAAATCCCTGCCTTTCCCTGGACCTCACAACTTAGCTCAGGCTCCAGAGGGGTGTTGGGAAGGACCAGCCAATGATAAGAGTTCCCATGACGGTGACAACATGGCATCCATGACGTGGCTCTTGGCTGATAGAGAAAGGAAAGTTTTCTTCTACACTGTATTTGACATAACCTTATCTCACTAGAATGACATCATATAAATGGTCACTTTTTATAAAAAAATTGTGCCTCACAAAATCTTTTTTTAAAAAAACTGTCAAGGAGACTAACATCTCATTCCCATACTTCAGGGCCATAAACAAATTAACTCAGAGATTGGCAAATTGTAACCCAGGGACCAAATCTAACCCATCACCTATCTGTGTAAATAAAGTTTTATTGAAACACATCTACATTCATTTAAAGATTGGCAGAGCTGATAGTTACAACAGAAACTGCATGACCCACAAACTCAAACAATTGCATAAAAAATCGCCACTCCTTTTCTCACCCAAAGCCAATCAGTAAGCAGGAGGAGAAAGTCTTCAGATTCCCCACCGAACCCCACTCTCTTCCCTAAATAGCAGTGGTTTATAGCTCTACATTGCAGGGATTTATAACTCTTAATGAATGAAAACCAAAAAGTCAGGCAGAAGGCAGACTACATTACTCAAAGTCCTGGAAGAAAACGGAATTCCCGCAGACAGTTCACATTGAGAAACTTCAAGAAAGGTCACTTGTAGAGCAATGGACAAACTGAAAGGAGTGGGCAAGAGATGCTGTGGCAGCCAGAGGCAGGCAACAGAGGGAAAGTTTACCCCCCGGGGCTGAAGAAACAGGGCAGGAAAGGGGCCAAGGAGGAGGGTCCCCCGCTGGGAGCTACGGTCATGGAGGGCACAGCTGACAACAGAAAGGCAGCTTTTAAGCTGGTAGGAATGTTGAAGACACAACCCAATGTCTTCTTCTGTCCTCTCATATCCTGCTGGTGTCTCCCACTGACTGAACCCAACTGGAAACCAGAGAGCGTCAGAACCCAGGGAGTCAGCCCAAAGTGGTCAACATCCAGGCTACAGAGAAGGGCAAACAAGAGATTACGGTGTGCAAGGAAGGTGACTGGCCAGCACCCAGAATCCAAAAAACAAAAAACAAAGTGTGATGTGAAGAAAATGAATAAATATTAGGATATATTGATTAGGGTTTCTATTACAAATATAGAAACACAACTCAAACTGATTTATGTAATAAGAAAACACTTTAACTCATTATAGGAAGACCAGAAGACTTCTAGGTGGTTGATTGATTAGTTCTTGGTCATCATCAAAGAGATCTAAGTGTTTACCTTTCTCCTCTCTACTTGTCTCAACAAAATCAGCTTTATTCTAAGGCTGTTTCCCAGTTGCAATGAGGAAAAATGTCTCTCTGATCATATCTGGGATTGCCTTTGTGGTTTAACTTCCTTCTACATAATTAAGATATATGAAGGTTGCAGCCCCACAGCAGGAGAAAATACAAACTGTGGGCTCGGAGGCTTTAACAGCTGAAATTAATTTGAAGGCCTTTTAAGAGGTGCTAGCTGTTTTTCACACCTTTCCCTGCACCTGGTAGGTGTGGGGTCCCATTAGTGAAATCTCCCCTTGGTCCTTGATTGATGAGTTTTACATAGACATTGCAAGGCAATCTTAAAACTTGCCTCCATGAAGATTTCCCACTTCATCAGGAGCACTCTGTTATCACTGACCTAATTCTAACCTTCATCCTATCCGGAAACAGCCTGAGATTTGAATTTAGTTTATACAGAAAACTGTCAACAAAATAATTTACCTATCATTCCCAGATGTTGAGATATTCAGCAGAGGTGCTCTGAATGCCGAGTTCCATTAGGATCTTGGCAGTCACTTGTCACTGGTGGTCAGCTCCCTGTGGCCAGGGGCTATCACAAGGGCAAAGCCTCCTGTTATACAACAGAATTCCCATGCAATATATAACCAAAAAACTTTGGGTAAAGCTGCTTTACAATCAGGAGGTTATTTTTCCTACATATTTCTAATACTTGGCTGGACTGACAAAATTGTTGACTCTGGCATGTGGGCCAGAGAAGATTCCATATTAAATTCAATGCTTCGAATTTAATGTCCATTATATGGACAGGCACAATGGCAAGAGTTCTGGCAGGTGCTGGAATATCCATTTCCAACATTATTCGAAGCACATAAACTCAATATTTCTTAGAAGATTAGAAACTAAAGTCCTGGCCAGTATAAATAAGTCAGGACCTTGGCTACTTCTTTTATAATCCAAAATTCCCCTTGCTAAACTCAAGCACATGCTAATAGTTTCCAAGTCATTTCTCTTACAAAAAATTAAAACTTTGATAAACCACAACACTTTTATGAGTTCCCATAGTGGCTTTTGGTACACATTGAAATAAATTCCCTATGAAATTATTATTATGTTAATCAGCAGTGACTCATTTAAAATTATAGTGTGTGATCTCTGATTTTTAAAATAGGTCCAATTTCATTTTTATCGCTCCCCCTAGTTTATTTCTCACTTAAAATTCACATCACAACTCAGAATAGGAAACGTCACTGAAAATTATTTTTCAAACCAAGAATTTTGTTTCTAAAAAGAGAGAATAAGAAAACAAATGAATATGATAATGCCAATAATTATGTGTTATGTGATTTTTATAACCAAACAGTTTATTACAACTGTTTTTGTGGGTAGTACCAAATATTTGAACAGGTTTTCAAACCAGTTGGCAATTTACTCAATATTAGTGATTGTTATTACAGGTTGAGTTTTATGATGGTGGTGGATTCTTTCTGTATGGAAACCAGGACACATTACCAGGCTAGCATTCTACTCTAAAAATTCTATCCAGTACCAAAGTGACTTTTGAACTATTTATTAGGGTAATTTAGGGCTCCAAGAGGGAGGAGATGCTGAGAAGGCAAACTGATTTCAAGAAACTAGGAAAGGCCTTTGAATGGTCTTCACAAATTTAGTCGAATATGTATTAACAACCAAAAAATGAACAATAATGAAGAAAACTCAGGCACATATGGTTATGTAAGTTTAAGGATATTTCACTAAGTAACTTTAATAAATACTTTCATCAAATAGCAACCAACTCATAGTGAAAGTGTCAGTCACTCAAACCAACTTATGTATGATGCTAAAAAAAATACCTAGAATCCCAACATGAATGGGAATAACCATTTTGTTTTCCTCATCTATTCTTCGGAAAAGGCAATGGCACCCTACTCCAGTACTCTTGCCTGGAAAATCCCATGGACGGAGGAGCCTGGTAGGCTGCAGTCCATGGGGTCGCAAAGAGTTGGACACGACCGCCCGACTTCACTTTTTCACTTTTCACTTTCGTGCATTGGAGAAGGCAATGGCACCCCACTCCAGTGTTCTTGCCTGGAGAATCCCAGGGTCGGGGAAGCCTGGCGGGCTGCAGTCTATGGGGTCGCACAGAGTCGGACTCGACTGAAGCGACTTAGCAGCAGCAGCAGCAGCAGCATCTATTCTTATCACCACAAAAATAATGATGGAGAGATGAATTCAGTAATAGATTAGATTAAGTTTGTCACTCTAAATATATACATTATTGTTGTCATCACAATAAGCAGTAAACAGAAAAATATTCTTTAGCAACTCATAAAATTATTACCAAGTCCAGAATTTAAGACAATATTCATACAAGTGCACAAACAATAACAAGCTGGTTGATCATGTTACACTGCCAGTTCTCCAAAAAATGACTAACGGCACAAACTCTGGGCCCAGAGTTAGATTACTCTTGAATCTGCTTTGTATTTATTTTAATAGATGGAGAGAGATAAGAATTTAATATGATGTTTTTCCCTACTAAATAGTCAAATGTTCAACATCAATAATTTAATGGCCCATATTTTCTTACTAATATTCAGTGATGTCTTTTTCACATGCTAAGTCCTCACATGTCTTTGGATAAGTTTTGAGGGTCTCAGTGCAATTATATTGATCTTCTTGCTTATTTATACTCTGATTCCATGATATTTTGATTGCTATTATAGATTTACGTTATGTATAGGGCTTTCCTTGTGACTCAGATGATAAAGAATCTGCAGTCTGATTCTTCCCTGCAATGCAGGAGACCCAGGTCCAATCCCTGGCTTGGGAAGATCCCCTGGAGAAGGAAATAGCAACCCACTCCAGTATTCTTGTATGGAGAATTCCATGGATAGAGAAGCCTGGTGGACCACAGTCCATGGAATCCCAGAGTTAGACACAACTGAACGACTAACACACTACATTACATATATACTTAATACCCTCCAATTAAAGTTTCTCTTCAGATTTTTCTGATCTATCCTTTACAGTACTTAACCTGTGAATCTGCAAATCAGTTTATCTAATTCTAAAAATATCCCAGTAGTATTTCTGTTGGGCTCACAAAAAATTTATACATTGATCGAGAGAGAACTGACCTCGATAGGATATTGAAACTTCCTACCCAAGATATGCCGTCTTTGTCTTTCAGCGATTTAAAATTTTCTTCACATAGATTCTGCACAAATTGGATTTCATTCCTAGCTATTTTATCTTTTTCATTGCCACTGCATCTTTTTTCCTCTGCTGTATTTTTTAAATGTGAGATAACATTAATCAAAGTAATTTAAACAGAGCTCAGTGACTTTTAAAATAGAAGTATAGAGGCGGTTGCAACCCACCCAAAAGTAGGCATGGAAAGGTTGAACTGTAAAACAGTGAGATAAAGCCATTACAGTCATCCCTTGGCATCCTTCAGGCATAGGTTCCAGGACACCCAGAGACTCCAAAATCCTTGGATGTTCAAGTCCCTTGTATAAAATTTCACAGATTTTGAACCCATGGATACAGAGGGCCTACTGTACTGAGAGGTTTGCAAATGGGATATAGAGATGCCATGGACTCCCCTGGTCATTATGAATTTGGCAGTTTTAGAAACAGAACTATTAGGAATTTGGAAATTGCCTTTATCCCACCTGAAGGAGGAAGAGAAGAAAACAATGAGCTAAAACAAAAAGATGAGGTCCTATAAAATAGAAAGACTATTTGCTTTATAATAAGCAGTAGCTGTTGACATTTTCTAGGAAGAAATGAAGGAGAGAAATTCTTTTTAAAGGCCACAAGTTCATGGGTCTGGGATAGAGCATGATGTATTCTCTTTATTAAAATAGCACCTAGCAATTTCAAAAACAATTAAAAACAAAACAAAAACTCCCAATATCTAGCTTGATATTAAAGAGTTGTTGACAGGTGACTATTCTACTGTAAATTACACCAGACACTCAGAAATGAATCAGCAGAAAATTCAGAATCAGGACAATGACAACAAAACAAATGGAATTTAGACAAAGATCCTGTAACGCTACATCCCTACATGTCTCACCAATTCTACTAGAAGGAATTAGAAATAATAGTCAAAACAAAACTTTATGTTACTGGTGGCTATCCCAGGCTCCTTTGTCCATGGGATTCTCCAAGCAAGAGTGCTGGAGTGGGGTGCCATCTCCTTCTCTATATGCTGCTTGTAGTGTACTATATTAATATAATGACTATTCTTACTATAATTGAGTAATTTGTATATAATCTCATTCTGTAGTGTGGATTCTGTCATAGTCAATTAGTTTTTTGTTTTCTTTATAAAGTTCTGTGCTAAATAATCTCCTTTATATACTGATATTGACTAACTTGTTTGAATCTCAACTGACAATGTAAGGATTCTGGCTTCTGTACAGTGAATTGGTTAAAATGGTAAACCAAACCTCTAAAACAGAATGCCTATAGAACATTATTGTACTAGGATATATGTTTCTCTATATCTCCTAGAGATATATTTGTGTTTTATGTGCACATAAAGTTTGTGTGATATTACTTCTAATCATGACTATCTTCTCCAAACATAATGCCTTTAATATCTTTTCTTGTATTATTGTGCAAACTTAAGATTTCCAATATAATGTTGACTATATAAGTGATAAGGAGGAGCCTAACCTACTAGCTAATTTTAAAGGGAACTGTTCCCTACCAATAGTTCCACAATAAATACTTTGAAATTTTGAAAGTATTTAAAATTTTTAAAAGATTGAATTTAGAATAAAAATTACAATAGAAAAATCTGTTAGGTTTCTTGTAATAAATGTAGCGAAATATGTGTAAGATTTGTATACAAAATAATCATTATTCAAGGATATTAAAGAAAATCCAAATAAATTGATAAGAATTCTGTGTTCATGGTCAGGAAGATTTGGTACTCAGGAAGGTCAATTTGACCCTAATTGAGCTGTAGATTCCTTACCACCTTGCTTAAAATCTCATGAAACTTGATACCTTGATTTGAAAGTGTCAGTGAAAGAACAAAGAACAAAAAATGACAAAAACACTTCTGAAGAGAATGAATATGAACAATGCATTATAAGGTTATAGCAATTAAACAATGTTTGTCCAGGAAAAAAATAAATTAACCAGTGGAAGAGAATAAAAAATCCAAAAACAGATGCATGGCAGATTACTAGCAGAGGACTTTTTACAAATGAATATGGAAAAATTGTCTGCACAATTTATACCTCAACTACAAACAAAAATCAACTTCACCTGAATTAAGTGCCTAAATCTCATAAGTAAAGTCTTAAAATTATTTGGAAGATATTAAAGTAAAAACCTTCTAGACTTTAGGGTAAGATAGCTTTTCTTAAGCAATCACAAAAGCAGAGATTCTGTTCATCAAATAGTACTATAAACTTGAAAAAGATATTTATAACACATTAGTAAAGAAAATATGAGAATATGAAAGAAATTCTCTAAGTAAGTAAGGGAAAGAAAAACAAGCCAACAGAAAGATATAAAAATAGTCAAACTAGCATTGCATCTAAGAGAAATGCAGATGGGAAAAAAAATACCTAACAAGGTGCTCACCTTTATAGCCAATCAGAGAAATGCCAGGACTATGTGAAAAATATTAGTTGCTCAGTCATGTCCAGCTGTTTACTAGCACATGGACTGTAGCCTGCCAGGCTCCTCTGGCCATGGATTTCTCCAGACAAGAATACTGGAGTGGGTAACCATTCCCTTCTCCAGGGGATCTTCCCAACCCAGGGATTGAACCTGAGTCTCCTGCATTATAGGCAGCTTCTTTACTGTCTGAGCCACCAGGGAAACCCTCAAGATTGTGTAAGGATACGGAAAAAGGGGTACTGTTATGCTAACAGTAAATTAGAACAACCACTTTCGAAAACAGCTGGGTACCATTTAATGAAATTGAAGATGTGAATGCCTATGATCCAAGAATTCCACTCCCAGGGACATATGTGTATTTATAATCTGCATAATGCTGTATTAAGTAATACTTTACTCCTTGGCAGGAAAGTTATGACCAACCTAGATAGCATATTCAAAAGCAGAGACATTACTTTGCCGACATTACGGACATTTACTTGTCCGTCTAGTCAAGGCTATGGTTTTTCCAGTGGTCATGTATAGATGTGAGAGTTGGACTGTAAAGAAAGCTGAGTGCCAAAGAATTGATGCTTTTGAACTGTGTGTTGGAGAAGACTCTTGAGAGTCCCTTGGATTGCAAGGAGATCCAACCAATCTATCCTAAAGGAGATCAGTCCCGGATGTTCATTGGAAGGACTGATGCTGAAGCTGAAACTCCGATACTTTGGCCACCTCATGCGAAGAGTTGACTCACTGGAAAAGACTCTGATGCTGGGAGGGATTGGGGGCAGGAGGAGAAGGGGATGACAGAGGATGAGATGGCTGGATGGTATCACTGACTCAATGGACATGGGTTTGGGTGGACTCCCGGAGTTGGTGATGGACAGGGAGGCCTGGCATGCTGCAATTCATGCGGTCGCAAAGAGTCGGACACAACTGAGTGACTGAACTGAACCGATGCATTTTAAAACTGTATCTTATTTTGCAGTTTCATGGCAACTGAGGTAACATAGGCAACAGTGACCACAGACCCTGCAAAATAAGGACACAGTTTTGATATGTACAAGTTATCATTAACTTGGTTTTGTGCAAAGCAAAAATTGTCTACATGTGTACATGTGTGTGAGTGTGTATACACTCACATGTATGGTTTCAAAGGAAACTTATGCCCATGTGCACCAAGATAAAGACCAAGAACACCAAGAAACTGCTAATAATACCTAAAACCTGGATAAAAATCTATATGTTCATCAAAAGGAGAATGAGTAACCAAACTGTGACCTTTGTAGACAGTGGAATGTTATATAGCAGAGAAAAGGACTGCATTCAGGGTATGCAATGATGTGGATGAGTTTCATAAGCATAATTTGAAAAAAAGAAGCAGGAAAAAAGAAATCATACATATGACTCAGTTTATATATAATTCAAAAATAAACTTGTTTAGAAATGCATGTACAGGTAGTAAAACTGTTATGGAAAAAAGAGAAAATGATTATCACAGAAGTCAGAATCTTGGTTATTTTTCCCTGGGAAGGAGAAATTGTGTCTGGGAACAGGCAGGTTTCTATGCCTCTGAGTTTGTCCCCTTTCTTGTCCTAAGTGTTAGTTGTATATCGTATTATAAAGTGTGGATTGTTTCAAATTTTTTTTTCAACCACATAATTTTTTAATTTAAGTGAATGGTTTCCTTTGCTGGGCAAAAGCTTTGAAGATTAATTAGTTCCCATTTGTTTATTTTTGCTTTTGTTTCCTTTGCCCAAGGAGACAGATTCAAAAAATGTTGGTAGGATTTATGTCAGAGTTCTGCCTGTTTTCTTCTAGGAATTTTATAGTTTCCAGTCTTATATTTAGGTCTTTAATCCATTTTAGATTTGTTATTGCACATAGTATAAGAACATGTTCTAATTTCATTCTTTTACACATAGCTGTCCAGTTTTCCCAGAATCATTTATTGAGGAAACTGTGTTTTCTTCATTGTGTATTCTTGCATCCTTTGTTGTAGATTAATTGACCATAAGTACATGGATTTATTTCTGGGTTCTTCATTCTGTTCCATTGATCTATGTGTCGGTGTTTGTGCTTGTACCATGCTATTTTGATTATTTGGCTTTGTAGAATAGCCTGATGTCAGGGAGCGTGACCCCTCTAACTTTATTTTTCTCAAGATTGCTTTGATTTTTCAGGGTCTTTTCTGGTTCCATATAAATTTTAGCAGCATTTGTTGTCATCTGTGGAAAATGTCATGGTTATTTTGTTAGAGATTGGATTAACTCTAGATTGCTTTGAGTAGTATGGACATTTTATCAATACTAATTCAACAGAAAGAAAAGACAAAGTACTCAGTAAGAGAAAATATTGGTATATGGTATATGATGATAAGAGATTAATATCCAAAATGTAGCTGCAGCTCAACAACTCAGTATCAAAAAACAAACAATCCAATTACAAATTGCAGAAGACCTGAATATATACAGACATTTTTCCAAAGAAGACACACAAATGACCAAGAAGTACATGAGAAGATGCTCATCATTAATTATCAGGAAAATACAAATCAAACCACAATGAGCTATCATCTCACATCTCTTACAATGGTTATATCAAAAAGACCACAAATAAATGTTGGTGAGGATATGGAAAAAAGGGAATCCTAGTACACTATTGATGGAAATGTAAACTGATTCAACCAATAGAGAAAAGCAGTATGGAGGTTCCTCAAAATACTGAAAATAGAATTATTATATGATCCAGCAATTCCACTCCTGAGTATATATCTGAAGAAAATGAAAGCACTAGTTTAAAAAGATACATGGGCTTCAACATTCCTCAGCTCAGTTCAGTCACTCAGTTGTGGCTGACTCTTTGCAACCCCATGAACTGCAGCACGCCAGGCTTCCCTGTCCATCACCAACTCTGGTAGTTCACCCAAACTCGTGTTCATCAAGTCGGTGATGCCATCCAGCCATCTCATCATCTCATCCCCTTCTCTTCCTGCCTTCAATCTTTCCCAGCATCAGGGTCTTTTCCAATGAGTCAGTTCTTTGCATCAGGTGGTCAGTGTATTGCAGCTTCAACATCAGTCCTTCCAACGAATATTCAGGACTGGTCTCCTTTAGGATTGCCTGGTTGGATCTCCTTGCAGTCCAAGGGACTTTCAAGAGTCTTCTCCAAAACCACAGTTCAGAAGCATCAATTCTTCAGCTCTCAGCTTTATGATCCAGCTCGCACATCCATGGATGACTACTGGGAAAACCAGAGCTTTGACTATATAAATCTTTGTTGGTAAAGTAATGTCTATGCTTTTTAACACACTGTCTAGATTGTCGTAGCTTTTCTTCCAAGGAGCAAGTGTCTTTTAATTTCATGGCTGCAGTCACCATCTGCAGTGATTTTGGAGCCCAAGAAAATAAAGTCTGTCACTGTTTCCATTGTTTCCCCATCTATTTGCCATGAAGTGATGGACCGGATGCCATGATCTTAGCTTTCTGAATGTTGGGTTTTTAAGCCAGCTATTTCACCCTCTTCTTTCACTTTCACAACATTCATCTCAGTATTATTTACAATAGCCAAGACATGGATGGACCTGGAGATGATTATGCTTAAGGAAGAGTGTCAGACAGAGAACAACAAATGGTATATGTTATCCCTTACATGTTGAATCTAAGAAATAAAACACATAAATGAATATAACAAAACAAAAATAGACTTATAGAGGAGTAGTTAATGGTGGGGATAGGGAAAAGGGGAGGGGCAAGATGAGGTAAGAGATTAAGGGATACAAACTACTAAGTATAAAATAGACTACAAGGATATATTACAACACAGGGAATATAGCCAATATTTTATAACCTTAAATGGTATATAATCTATAAAAATATCAAATCACTATGTTATACAATGCATTAAAATGCATTTAGTAATAGGTATTTCACTAGGTAATATGCATCTAAATTTCATCCATGTCTTTGTGGCTTGATAACTCATTTCTTTTCGATGATGAATAATATTCCATGGCCTGGATAAAATGCACACTTTAACCATTCATTTATTAAGGGCATCTTGGTTGCTACCAGTTTTTGGCAAATATGAATAAAGCTACTATAAACATCAGTGTGCACGTTTGTGTGTAAGACTATACGTTTTCAAAGCCTTTGGGTAAATCTGAAGGAACACAATTGCTAGATCATGTGGTAAGGATATATTTAATTTTATAAGAAACTGCCAGACTGTCTTTCAAAATGACTGTACCATTTTGCATCCCTACCAGCAGGCAGTGAGAGTTCCTTTTGCTCCACAGTCTCACAATAAATTGATGGTGTCAGTTCTGGATTTTGGTCATTCTAATAAGAGTGGAGCTGATATTTCATTATTGTTTTAATTTGCATTTCCCTAATGACATGAGGTGTGGAGCATTTTTTCATTTGCTTATAAGCCATCTGTCTACCTTCTTTGATATGTGAGTAGCTAATCTTTACTAAGAAGATCAAGTGCTATTCTTCAAAGATCAAGTCATTACACCAGTTCATTGGTGAGATACAAATATGCAATCTCTTTCTAGGAACAAAACTTGAAAAGAGTAATTCATCAATAATTGGAAAGTTAACCTGATTGTGTAAACACTAATGCCAGGTGATAAGAGAAAATTCTGTGGATGATATAACACAGCAAGAACACTGCCATGAACAGTGCTTGCTGACAATCTACTCATTCCTCTGCTCTTCATAGATGGTCCTTCAGTTCAGTTCAGTCCCTCAGTCGTGTCCAACTCTTGTGACCCCATGAATTGCAGCATGCCAGGCCTCCCAGAATTTACCCAAACTCATGTCCATCGAGTCAGTGATGCCATCCAGCCATCTCATCCTCTGCCGTCCCCTTCTCTTCCTGCCCCCAATCCCTCCCAGCATCAGAGTCTTTTCCAGTGAGTCAACTCTTCACATGAGGTGACCAAAGTATTGGAGTTTCAGCTTCAGCATCAGTTCTTCCAATGAACACCTAGGATTGATCTCCTTTAAGATGGACTAGTGGGATCTCCTTGCAGTCCAAGGGACTCACAAGTCTTCTCCAACACCACAGTTCAAAAGTATCAATTCTTCTGCGCTCAGCTGTCTTCACAGTCCAACTCTCACATCCATACATGACCACTGGAAAGACCATAGCCTTGACTAGACGGACCTTAGTCGGCAAAGTAATGTCTCTGCTTTTCAATATGCTATCTAGGTTGGTCATAACTTTCCTTTTGAGGAGTAAGCATCTTTTAATTTCATGACTGCAGTCACCATCTGCAGTGATTTTGGAGCCCCCGAAAATAAAGTCTGACACTGTTTCCACTGTTTCCCCATCTATTTCCCATGAGGTGATGGGACCAGATGCCATGATCTTCATTTTCTGAATCTTGAGCGTTAAGCCAACTTCTTCCCTCTCCTCTTTCACTTTCATCAAGAGGCTCTTTAGTTCTTCACTTTCTGCCATAAGGGTGGTGTCATCTGCATATCTGAGCTTATTGATATTTCTCCTGGCAATCTTGGTTCCAGCTTGTGCTTCTTCCAGCCCAGCGTTTCTCATGATGTACTCTGCATATAAGTTAAATAAGCAGGGTGACAATATACAGCCTTGACGTACTCCTTTTCCTATTTGGAACCAGTCTGTTGTTTCATGTCCAGTTCTAACTGTTGCTTCCTGATCTGCATATAGGTTTCTCAAGAGGCAGGTCAGGTGGTCTGGTATTCCCGTCTCTTTCAGAATTTTCCACAGTTTATTGTGATCCACACAGTCAAAGGCTTTGGCATAGTCAATAAAGCAGAAGTAGATGTTTTTCTGGAATTCTCTTGCTTTTTCAATGATCCAGTGGATGTTGGCAATTTGATCTCCGGTTCCTCTGCCTTTTCTAAAACTAGCTTGAACATCTGGAACACCAGTTCACGTATTTTGAGCATTACTTTACTAGCGTGTGAGATGAGTGCAATTGTGCAATAGTTTGAGCATTCTTTGTCTTTCTTTGGAATTGGAATGAGTCCTGTGGCTACTGCTGAGTTTTCCACATTTGCTGGCATATTGAGTGCAGCACTTTTACAGCATCATCTTTCAGGACTTGAAATAGCTCAACTGGAATTCCATCACCTCCCCTAGCTTTGTTCGTAGTGATGCTTTCTAAGGCCCACTTGACTTCACATTTCAGGATGTCTGACTCTAGGTGAGTGATCACACCACTGTGATTATCTGGGTTGTGAAGATCTTTTTTGTACAGTTCTGTGTATTCTTGCCACCTCTTCTTAATATCTTTTGCTTCTGTTAGGTCCATACCATTTCTGTTCTTTATTGAGCCCATCTTTGAAGTGAACCAAAGCCATGGATATTTTTGGGCACAAGTCCTCTTTTGTCATTTTTAAATATTTTTGAGGTGGAAAAACTTGGCCCATAAGAGCTCTATCCCTTATGATTCCTGGACTTAAGGTGGTCTTGGAGTTTGTCTACTCTAGCCATTGGCTTTGGTGTCTGATTTGATTTGAATTGGGGCTCTTGCATTTAATAGCTACTTGGCTTCAGTTAAGTTACTTAACCACACCTGCCCCCTTGTCAGCTTCAGTTTATTCATTTGTAAACTGGAAAATTATAACTACCACAAAGAGATATCATGAGGACTAAAGGAGATAGAACATGTGAATGACTTGGCTTTGTACCTGACGCGTACTGAGTACACAAACTGCCACCACCACTGTGTCCCACAAAGTCCAGAATGCCAATGGCCCAGCCCTGCAACTGGCTGACCATCCAGAAAGGGATGATCTCTCTCAGCCTGACTTTAAACAACCATAACAACAGTATTTTCTCTCAAGCCCAAGGGAGTGGGGTTGAATTTCTGTGGTTAACAGTGCTACAAAGTAAGGGAAATAATTATCCTTTTGTAATGGACGCTGCTTAAGCAATGCGATGTGCCCAGTGTAATAGTTCAAAGAGGGCATCTATCCTGCTTCAAGGTTTGTGTTAGTGGTATGTGATCTGAGCATCTCCATTCCCTTGAATTCCTGAGCCTCTGTGCCATAGTGAATAGTTTCTGCACCATAAAAGACGGTGAGGGAAGCCTTGGCCATTTCCTACCTCCATACCACATCACCATTACAATCTTAACTCCCTGCCGCTTCCGGAGGCAGACGGTTTTGCACAATACTATTACATGTGGCATGGTAACATAAAAACCTGACTCACAAGAAATTATCATTCTCAGAATTTTCTCACCCAGTCTGGAAAAACTAAATCAGTATCTAACTCCTGACATGCAGCCTACTCTCTTGAATCAATGCTGAGACAGAGTAGGGAGCAGGGAGAGATGTCTGCCCTTCAACACTTAAGAGATTAGATCTTGCTCTGCTGTTCGCTTTATTGTGTATGTATATGAGTATGTTAAGGGCTTCCCTGGTGGCCCAGCTGGTAAAGAATCTGCCTGCAATGCAGGAGACCTGGGTTCAATCCTTGGACTGGGAAGATCCCCTGGAGGAGGGCATGGCAACCCACTCCAGTATTCTTGCCTGGAGAATCCCCTTGACAGGAGCCTGGTGGGTTACAGTCCACGGGGTCGAAAAGAGTCAGACACAACTGAGCAACTAAGCACAGCACAGCACATGAATATGTTTAGAAACGCTCTTCCTATTGAAATCATGGCTTATATTTTTATCTCAAGTCAGTTGGGATCTTTATGTATGAGGCCAATTCTTGAAATGTTCATGCTCAAAATATTCCAAAAGAGGAACTGTAACTCCTCTCTATTTATTTTGTTTATAATTTTTTGTTGTCGTTGTGAGAACTTGGGGCTGGTGTCCTTATGGTAAACTAGTGGCAAAGTTCAAAAATAGCCAGCAGACTTCTGTTCCTGGTTCCAGAAGAGAGCCACTCAACCATATCAGACCCCAGTCTCCATCTCCCATACTCAGGCAAACCCCTCTTTCACGTCTTCCCACTGACTTCTTCGGAAACAGGTTTCCAGCAATGGTAGGGTCAAATGGGGAAATCGGCTGGGAACGTTATGCCTCACTGACAGGAGAGGCGGGTGGGGAGATCCTTCCAATCTGAAACGTTAACTCATGGCCTATTGTGGTTTACTTGGGGCTGTCATCAGGAAAGTTTCAACAGGCCAGCAAGGAAGTGGGAGGTTTTTCAGCTTTCATGCTTGTGCAATAGGATTTTGGAAGAAATAAACAGAGAAAGCCGATATGTGTATGTGCACACGATTGTGCATCTGTGTTCACAGAAACAAAAGATCATCTGGAAGTAGATGGGTGTGTAATAAGAAAGTAAATAAATGGATGAACCATCGTCAGAACTCTCACAAACATGACCCTGGGCTTTTTCTATAGTGTTTGTCTTCAGCATCTAGACCCCAGACTGAAGACAGGAGCTGCACAGTGACAAGATGTGGGATAAGGGTGCATTGCAGATGAATTTGAAGGGAATAAAGCTTCGGTCCAAATGGAAAACTGTACTTGGTTGCCACTGCCAGTCAAGGAAATGAAGAGACACTCTGGAGGGATAACTGATCTAATCTAGCCTTTCTGTTTGCCTCCAAATGACATGTGCACACACGCACAGACAGAAACTTGAACTGGACAGAAGTGAGAGGTGACAAAAGTCCTGCTGACTTCTATTTATTCAAGTGGGAGGAAGAAGAGCCAGACCTGGTCAGAAAGGGAATTCCCTGGGCTAAAGTTATTTGTCTTCAGCTTTCTAAGTGGTCTGAGGTATGTAACAGACTGAGATCAGTCTGCACACCTCTGGGCTTTGGGGCCACAGGACAGTCACAAATGTCATGAAATAACTGGCACAAGAACCCATGTGGGAAGGAGCTTAAATCAAAGAGAACCCAGCTTGCTACCTCCTGACTTTCTGCATCCCACCTCCCTCCTCTGATTCCCTTCTCCAGAATCTTAGCAAGTAGTCCACTTAAATAAACTGAAGACTCCTGCCTCATGTCTTTTCCTCAATTTTCTCCAGAAAATTTCAAAAGGCAAACTAAAAGAAGTTTGTATTTTAGCAACATCCTCAGGTAAATCCTGTGCACTCTAATATTTGCCAAGCACTGTTCTAGTAGCTTCTTCCCAATATGCTACAGTCTGAGAGTCTGAGTGTTTATGTCCCCTTGAAATTCATAGGTTGAAATCCTAATCCCCCAAATATAATAGTATTATGCATTGGGTCTTTGGGTGGTGCTTAGGTCATGCGGGTGGAGCCTCCTGAATTGGATCTGTGCCTTTACAAAAGAGGCTCCAGCGAGATACTTTGCCCTTCGACTATGTGAGGACATTGCAATAAGGTGCCAGCCGTGAACAGGAAAAGGATCTTCACCAGAAAACAACCATCTGGGGCCTTGATCTTGGTGTTTCCAGGCTCCAGAACTGTGAACAATAAGTTTCTGTTTTTTATAAAGTACCTAATCTGTGGTATATTGTTATAGAAGCCAAATCAGACTGATACTCTCTAAGTCTTTATCAGAATGGCTAATAACTAGCAAAGGTAAGCTACCATTACTTTTGTGTCTCATCTCTTCTCAAGGGTCCTAGTGGTTGACAAAAGAGGGGAAGAAAATTTAAACATCTCTTAGTGGTAGTGTTAGTTGCTCAGTCATGTCCGACTCTTTGTGACCCCGTGGACTCTAGCCCACCAGACTCCTCTGTCCATGGGATTCTCCAGGCAAGAATACTGGAGTAGATTGTTATTTCTTCCTCCAGGGGATCGTCCCAACCCAGGGACTGAACCCAGATCTCCTGCATTGCAGGCAGATTTTTTACTGTTTGAGCTAGTTCCAGGCTACTCAAAGCATGGTTCTTGGAGGGGACTGCACTGACCTGACCTGGAAACTTGTTGAAATGCAGAATCTCAGCAACTACCCACTGAATCAGAATCTTCATTTTAATAAGATCCTCAGGTAATATGTGTGTGCACTAAAGTCTAAGAAGCACTGGTCTAGAAAACAATGTGATCTTACATCCCATTTAATTTTACTTGCATGCTTTTTTTAAATTTGTGAGTTGTATTTCATTTTATTAAAATATAGTCTTCAATATGATGTTTCTATATACCTTACAAAGAAAAAGATTTCACTTTCCAGAAATTCAGAAGATAAAGTCCTGGTCTGTTTTTACCTTAATGACAAATATAATTAACATTTACACATTTTTTTTTCCCCTGAATTGGTAAACACTTAGCAATTTAACCTCTAAATTCCTATTACAGTAGAGGAAGGATTTAGGGAAAAACTGGAGCAATTCATCATTTTTTTTAATTCAATTCTCCTAAATCTGAAATCAAATAATAAATAGTACACAATACTACCAGTCACATGTTTGTAAATTGTACAGCACAAGTTTCATAGGGTCTGTTTTAACCCTTTATTTGGGTATACCCTCTTCTAGCGAATTAGGTTGAATATAGTTTCAACTTATTACTTCTGCTTATCTAGTTCAGTTATCTAAGTTGGTGAGAAGAAAAGAATGAAGAAGATACTGGCTAATTAGTAAAATAATTGTTGCCACTCCATTTCCTGTGAGTGGATAGAGCAATCATCCAAACCAGGGTTATAACATCAGTGCTTTGGCAGGACCTGAGAGCGAACCTAAAATTTCCTCTTTTTCACCAAGACATCTACAGTTTTTTTGAAAGCAACAAATCATGTCTGATATTTACTCTCTGACTTAGCTAAGTCTATAGAAATCACAAACAGCACAAAAATTCTATATAGAAATCAAGTTTTATTTTACCACTATTATTTCACAAACTGTTCCTCTTTAAGTGTCTGGGTTTCAAGTTTGTTAGTATTATGATTATAAATTCATCATGGCCTTTTGTGTAAACCCTGTATTCACATCAGACAGATATATTACTGGTATTTTTTTTTTTTTTTTGGTACAGGGATTCTTTTTTTTTTTTTCAGTTCAGTCACTCAGTCGTGTCCAGCTCTTTGCAAACCCATGAACCACAGCACACCAGGCCTCCCTGTCCATCACCAACTTCTGGAGTTCACCCAAACCTATGTCCATTGAATCAGTGATGCTATCCAACCATCTCATCCTCTGTCGTTCCCTTCGCCTCCTGCCCTCAATCTTTCCCAGCATCAGGGTCTTTTCAAATGAGTCAGCTCTTTGCATCAGGTGGCCAAACTATTGGAGTTTCAGCCTCAACATCAGTCCATCCAATGAACCCTCAGGACTGATCCCCTTTAGGATGGATGGCAGGGATCTCCTTGCAGTCCAGGGGACTCACAAAAGTCTTCTCCAACACCAGAGTTCAAAAGCATCAACTCTTCAGTGCTCAGCTTTCTTTATAATCCAACTCTCACATCCATTCATGACTACTGGAAAAACCATAGCTTTGGCTAGATGGACCTTTGATGACAAAGTAATATCTCTGCTTTTTAATATGCTGTCTAGGTTGGTCATAACTTTCCTTCCGAGGAGTAAGCATCTTTTAATTTTATGGCTGCAGTCACCATCTGGAGTGATTCTGGAGCCCCCCAAAATAAAGTCTGACACTGTTTTCACTGTTTCCCCATCTATCTGCCATGAAGTGATGGGACCGGATGCCATGATCTTTGTTTTCTGAATGTTGATCTTTAAGCCAACTTTTTCACTCTCCTCTTTCACTTTCATTAAGAGACTCTTTAGTTCTTCTTCACTTTCTGCCATAGGGTGGTGTCATCTGCATATCTCAGCTTATTGATATTTTTCCCAACAATCTTGATTCCAGCTTGTGCTTCTTCCAGCCCAGCGTTTCTCATGATGTACTCTGCATATAAGTTAAATAAACAGTGACAATATACAGCCTTGATGTACTCCTTTTCCTATTTGGAACCAGTCTGTTGTTCCATGTCGGTTTCTAACTGTTGCTTCCTGATATGCATACAGATTTCTCAAGAGGCAGGTCAGGTGGTCTGATATTCCCATCTCTTTCAGAATTTTCCACAGTTGATTGTGATTCACACAGTCAAAGGCTTTGGCATAGTCAATAAAGCAGAAGTAGATGTTTTTCTGGAAGTCTCTTGCTTTTTTCATGATCCAGCAGATGTTGGCAATTTGATCCCTGGTTCCTCTGCCTTTTCTAAAACAAGCTTGAACATCTGGAAGTTCATGGTTCACGTATTGCTGAAGCCTGGCTTGGAGAATTTTGAGTATTACTTTACTAGCGTGTGAGATGAGTGCAATTGTGCGGTAGTTGGAGCATTCTTTGGCATTGCCTTTCTTTGGGATTGGAATGAAAACAGAACTTTTCCAGTCCTGTGGCCACTGCTGAGTTTTCCACATTTGCTGGCATATTGAGTGCAGCATTTTCACAGCATCATCTTTCAGGATTTGAAATAGCTCAACTGGAATTCCATCACCTCCCCTAGCTTTGTTCGTAGTGATGCTTTCTAAGGCCCACTTGACTTCACATTCCAGGATGTCTGGCTCTAGGTGAGTGATCACACCATTGTGATTATCTGGGTTGTGAAGATCTTTTTTGTACAGTTCTTCTGTGTATTCTCGCTACCTCTTCTTAATATGTTCTGCTTCTGTTAGGTCCATACCATTTCTGTACTTTATTGAGCCCATCTTTGCATGAAATGTTCCCTCGGTATCTCTAGTTTTCTTGAAGAGATCTCTAGTCTTTCCCATTCTGTTGTTTTCCTCAATTTCTTTGCATTGATCACTGAGGAAGGCTTTCTTATCTCTCCTTGCTATTCTTTGGAACTCTGCATTCAGATGCTTATATCTTTCCTTTTCTCCCTTGCCTTTCACTTCTCTTCTTTTCACAGCTATTTGTAAGGCCTCCTCAGACAGCCAGTTTGTCTTTTTGCATTTCCTTTTCTTGGGGATGGTCTTGATCCCTGTCTCCTGTCCAATATCACGAACCTCTGTCCATAGTTCATCAGGCACTCTGTCTATCAGATCCAGTCCCTTAAATCTATTTCTCACTTCCACTGTATAATCATAAGGGATTTGATTTAGGTCATACCTGAATGGTCGAGTGATTTTCCCTACTTTCTTCAATTTAAGTCTGAATTTGGCAATAAGGAGTTCATGATCTGAGCCACAGTCAACTCCTGGTCTTGTTTTTATTGACCGTATAGAGCTTCTCCATCTTTGGCTGCAAATAATATAATCAGCCTGTCTTCAGTGTTGACCATCTGGTGATGTCCATGTATAAAGTCTTCTCTTGTGTTGTTGGAAGAGGGTGTTTGCTATGACCAGTGCGTTATCTTGGCAAAACTCTATTAGCCTTTGCTCTGCTTCATTCCATATTCCAAGGCCATTTTTGCCTGTTACTCCAGGTGTTTCTTGACTTCCTACTTTTGCATTTCAGTCCCCTATAATGAAAAGGACATCTTTTTTGGGTGTTAGTTCTAAAAGGTCTTATAGGTCTTCATAGAACCATTCAACTTCAGCTTCTTCAGCATTACTGGTCAGGGCATAGACTTGGATTACCATGATATTGAATGGTTTGCCTTGGATTACCATGATATTGAATGGTTTGCCTTGGAAATGAACAGAGATCATTCTGTCATTTTTGAGATTGCATCCAAGTACTGCATTTTAGACTCTTTTGTTGACCATGATGGCTACTCCATTTCTTCTAGAGATTCCTGCCCACAGTAGTTGATATAATGTTCATCTGAGTTAAACTCACCCATTCCAGTCCATTTTAGTTTGCTGATTCCTAGAATGTTGACATTCACTCTTGCCATCTCCTGTTTGACCACTTCCAATTTGCCCTGATTCATGGACCTAACTTCCAGATTTCTATGGAATATTGCTCTTTACAGCATGGGACCTTGCTTCTATCACCAGTCCCATCCACAACTGGGTGTTGTTTTTGCTTTGGTTCCATCCCTTTATTCTTTCTGGAGTTATTTCTCCACTGATCTCCAGTAGCATATTTTGCACCTACCGACCTGGGGAGTTCATCTTTCAGTGTCCTATCTTTTTGCCTTTTCATACTGTTCATGGGGTTCTCAAGGCAAGAATACTGAAGTGGTTTGCTATTCCCTTCTCCAGTGGACCACATTCTATCAGACCTCTCCAACATGACCCGCCCCTCTTGGGTGGCCCCATACGGCATGGATTAGTTTCATTGAGTTAGACAAGGCTGTGGTCCATGTGATCGAATTGGCTAGTTGTCTGTGATTGTGGTTTCAGTCTGTCTGCCTTCTGATGCCCTATTTCAGCGCCTACTATCCTACTTGGGTTTTTCTTACCTTGGACATGGGGTAACTCCTCTTGGCCGCCACTCCTGATCTTGGATGTGAGGTAGCTTGTCTCGGCCCCTCCTGAGCCATGTGGCCATCACTCCTTTTTATAGTATAGTAATGCTGCCTTGAATGCTCTGTAGTTACTGGTAAGCATTTGGACACTTTGGACTACACCAATACCTGATGTCCCAGAACATAGAAGACAGAGTTCCTAAGGTCTTCTTGAACCAGTCACTAAGAGTAGAGCAAGGAAATCATTTCAACTGCATTAACTTTGAGACTAGAGCAGAGGTCCCATCTAAGGGTATTCCTCACTACTGTGAGAATTCACATGTGTCCCTGCAACTCTAGTAGGGTTGGCAGCCTTTGGAATCTATATACTAGGAAAAGGAAGAGTGTGAGTTTATTTGAAAGGACAGAAGGAGGAGTTGATGTTCCTCAGGCTTTATTATTAACATAAGAGGAATGGGGGAAAGTTATGTTAAAAACAATGATTCTCCAAACCTAGGAGACCAGGAAGTAGAAGAAAAGTGCTTTCCTTGCATTTCAACATGAAATATGACAGGTGTTCTTGGTGCTTAGGTGCCAGTGTTAAGTGGTTCCAAGAGCTGCACAGATCAATGAAAGGGCCTAGCTAGAAAAAATATATGTGAGAACTATTAGCTAACTCACAAATGCCGTCTCCAAGAACTTCTTGCAACAACTGGGCAGAACTTTGAAATGGGACTGAGAAGTCTACATTGTGAAAATCAAAGGTAACTGAGTTAAGGATTAATGGAAAAGTATAACCAAGCAGTACCCTATGGGGCCTTCCCAGGACCCATCCTCATATCCTCTGTTGTAACATGTCTCTGAAGTATCTAGACAGTAGTATCTGATGCACATTTCCTGAGCTGTTTTACACATGCTAAAACAGCCACCAAATGGAAGAAATTAGCTATTTGACAATCATGAGCTTATAGCCCCCAGACCTACTGGCACCTAAAGACTGATAACGATAACAACCCTGTTACCTCACAATCAGTGAATCAGAAAATAGTTCATGAGCTGATCACACAGCCTGGGATCACCCTCCCTCACCTTGCCTCTAAAAATGCTTTGCTTAAACCTTTCAGGGAGTTCAGGATTTTTGAACATGAGTCACCTGTTCTCCTTGTATGGCATGTGCTTGCTTGGCTGCTCAGTTGTGTCTGACTCTTTGAGACCCTATGGACTGTAGCCCGCCTGGCTCCTCTGTCTATGGGATTTTCCAGGCAAGGATACTGGAGTGGGTTGCCATTTCCTACTCCCAGGGAATCTTCCCAACCCAGGGATTGAACCCACATCTGTCTCCTGTGTCTCCTGCACTGGCTGGCAGATTCTTTACCATTGAGACACCAGGGAAGCCCTCCCCTGCCCTTGTATGGTATCAGCTCAGTTCAGTTCAGTTGCTCAGTCATGTCCGACTCTTTGCAACCCCATGAATCGCAACACGCCAGGCCTCCCTGTCCATCACCAACTCCTGGAGTTCACTCAGACTCACGTCCATCGAGTCAGTGATGCCATCCAGCCATCTCATCCTCTGTCGTCCCCTTCTCCTCCTGCCCCCAATCCCTCCCAGCATCAGAGTCTTTTCCAGTGAGTCAACTCTTCGCATGAGGTGGCCAAAGTACTGGAGTTTCAGCTTTAGCATCATTCCTTCCAAAGAAATCCCAGGGCTGATCTCCTTCAGAATGGTCTGGTTGGATCTCCTTGCAGTCCAAGGGACTCTCCAACACCACAGTTCAAAAGCATCAATTCTTCAGTGTTTGTGCCTTACAATATATGCTGAATTTCCCTTCATTACGACCAGGAGTCAGTAGATTGGTTTTACTTAAAGTGGGTGAATGGATCCAAGTTTGGTTCAGTAGGGAAAGCATTTGCTACCAAAAATTTATGAAGTCTATGGAAACTGGTTACAAACCAATTCAGTACTAGTTGTCCTTCCTGCAACTCAAGGCATTAACAATGTACTCAAGGCATTAACAATGTACTCCAGGTAAAGAAGCCAGATATCCCCTCTATTAGCTCTGCAACCTCTTAAAAATAGCATGCCTGAATGTAGCATCTTTCCAAAAAATCAAGGAGAATAACTACCATTATGGTGATCATTCTAATGAGGAAAAGAAAACAAAGGCATCAAGTAATTTACACCAACCAAACCTCTATCCTCTGGGCTTGCATATCTTCAGTTCAGTTCAGTTCAGTCGCTCGGTCACATCCGACTCTTTGCGACCCCATGAATTGCAGCACTCCAGGCCTCCCTGTCCATCACCAACTTTCAGAGTTCACTCAAACTCACATCCATCGAGTCGGTGATGCCATCCAGCCATCTCATCCTCTATCGTCCCCTTCTCCTCCTGCCCCTAATCCCTCCCAGCATCAGAGTCTTTTCCAATGAGTCAACTCTTCACATGAGATGGCCAAAGTACTGGAGTTTCAGCTTTAGCATCATTCCTTCCAAAGAACACCCAGGGCTGAGCTCCTTTAGAATATCTTAGTAATCCCTTATAGGTGAAATAAATTCAATGGAAAAATTCTTATGCTTAATGACATAAAGTCAGTTATTCATTTTTATATCATTTCATTTTGAGTCACTGTCAGGAAGCCCAACCATCATTCACTTTTGAGTTAAGAGGAGTCAAAAATAAGGATGAAAGTTATAATTAGGGGCAAGGTGAAGGAAGCAGGAGAAAACTTAGTCAAAAAGAGAGATGACTTTTTTCTGAATCCTCTGTCTCCCAGTTTCTAGTTCCTTAAACTATCTATAACGCTATAGTGAAATAGGAAATGTCATCATGGAAAATGGACCATTCTAGGAAGCATAAAATTGAGAAGTTTAGCAAACCTACATCTACATCCCTCAAACTGAGAGCATGTTGCTTATCCCTCATGACAATTCTTTTAAGAAGGGGAAATTCCTAGTTTTCAGTCTTTCTGAAAGGCAAATAATTGAAATAATTGTCAGGCAGTGGGATCCTAGTCTACTCCTCTCTGGCCCCTGAAGAATTTCGAAGAAAAAGGATTTCCACTAGGCAAGAGTTTCATTGGCTTGACCAGCCTACAGAGTTTCAGATTTCTTGGAATCCAAGGAGTCCCAAGGACCAACTTATACTAAGTGCCAGCATATTTCATAAAATCTTTGGGACAGGATTCAGAACTTTTCCAAATTGCTATAATATCTGTATTAGATAAACTTCATTTTAGTTGTAACTTATAGTTCTGTTACCCATGAATTCCATGTTGAGAGATCATTTTAACATATGTGAAATTAGATGTCTTTAAACAGAAACACAGTTTAAAAAAGCTTGCATATTGCTCTGCTGATGACAGTATTGGGCCCAGAGGCTTGAAGGAACCCAATCTTGCATTTATCCTAGGAACAATGGCCCAATATTCCCTAATTCAGTGTTTTCAGTACTTTATAGAATATAACAGCCACAGATAAGGAGACGCATCCAAACATACTTATAAAGCAAAAAGGAGAGAAGAAAGCAAATGATTACAGGTACCCCTTCCCACTTTTTTTTTTCCTACAAATGTTTATTATTTTTAATTGTTTTCAAGATAAAAGGTTTAAAAATGAAAGAAAAGTTAGACCACCAAAGAACACCTTTGAATGATTCCACTTAGAAGTGAACTTCAGCTCTAAGCATAATATGGCAATTCTACTCTCTCAATTTGTCCTACACTCTCTTCCCCTGCCCTCGTGTCCACAAGTTCCTCTACACCTGCAACTCTATTCTTGCCCTGAAAATAGGTTCAACGGTACCATTTTTCTAGATTCCATATGTGTTAATATATGATACTGTTTTTTTCTCTGACTTACTTCACCCTGTATGACAAATTCTGTGTTTATCCATGTCACAACAAATGTTCCTTTTTATGGCTGATATTATATTGTATACATGTACCACGTCTTCTTTATCCATTCATCTCTCAATGGACATCCAGGTTGCTTCCAATTCAGATTGTTCTACAGCATAACCTAACACATTGTAAAGCAACCATTGAATTGATTGAAAGTCCCTCAGTCATGGCCAACTCTTTGCGGCCCCATGGACTATACAGTCCATGGAATTCTCTGGGCCAGAATACTAGAGTAGGTAGCCTTTCCCTTCTCCAGAGGATCTTCACAATCCATGGATCGAACCCAGGTCGCCCACATTGCAGGCACATTCTTTACTGGCTGAGTCACAAGCGAAGCCCAAGAATACTGGAGTGGGTAGCCTATACCTTCTCCAGTGGATCTTCCCGACCCAGGAATTGAACCAGAATCTCCTGCATTGCAGGTGGAATCTTTACCAACTGAGCTATCAGGGAAGCCCAAAACAACCATACTCTAGTTAAAAAAAGGAAGTGAATTTCAAGCCTCATATCACTTATAGTTGAGAAGTTTTATTTTACATCAGGCTCAAGTTCCTTCTATAGATAAAATTCTTCTTTAGGAGACACAAAGAATAAGATCTTACAGTCCATCACACAGAATCCTTGGCCTCTACAATTCATTCTGAGAACATTGAATGATGATGGTGTTCTTTTAATTTTCACAAGCTGTTTAAAACATGTCCTGAGAGATGCATTTGTGAGCTCTTTTAGTGTATGAAATGGCCACTATTTCATGTCAGCTACTATTTTTTTTCCAGAGGGAAATTTCATTAACACCAAGCACATTTTTCAAATTAAGTAAGAACTTGTGTTATAACAACAACTGAAATTTGTGTTTGATGATCATCCTCAGTTAAGCTTACAAAGCTTACTAGGAAAGAAAAATTAAAAGGAGAACAGAAAAGAGAGAGAGAAGGCATCACCCCTCAGCACTCATTTTTCAGCCAGGCTTAAAGACCTGCAAGATTGTGAGCACTGTTCTATATTTAGTTAGCTGATATTTTGAGTAGCTCTGAAATTGGAAAGCAATGTTTTTCCACGAATTTCCTATAATAATTTTTCCTAAGGCAACTCTATCCAAACACTCCCTTTTCATTCTGTTTTTCCAAGCCTTCAGAGAGTCACAGGGTTTCTCCTGCTACAATCAGATCCTCCCTTAGAAGGGTGTAGAAGGCTGCTGAGCAGGTCAGTTCTAGTCTGGTCAAAACTAGGACTATATCTTTGAGCACATCTATTAGCACCACCTGCAAATGCCTCCCCCAAATGCATAAACAAATTAACTGTTCTCAGGTGTAGTTTTTGATTCAGAAATCTTGAGTTACATTGAGCGTATCCTTAATATCTAGTCTTGGGATTTCAAGAACTCAAACAGGTGCTCTTGGATTCCACCTGTCCACAAGCCTGGGAAGTGTGCACTCCCATTGTACCTGCTATGGACAGGTGGTTACAAAGCTTGTTGCCATAGTGCTTCATCATATTTCCCCATCTATGGCTGGTTCCCAGACCAGCCTGTCCTACCTGCCTCCCATACCCTTACAGATTTGAACACAAGCAGAAGGAGTATGTGTCCTTTATCTTGCCTATGGGCACTGGTGGAGATAGCAAAAGAACACAGATAAAGCCAATTAGAAAGGTGATGCCATGGAAACATGGTACAGCAACAGCTTCTCTCAGAAAGTATGCTATCAACCCAGTGACAAGAGTACCTTGAGCCAGGAGGGATGGATCTATAATGATCAGAGAGGTTTCCGTGAGTGTTAGAATGTCAGGGTAGAGGAGAGCTCCATTAGTGATTGCAGCCATGAAATTAAAAGATGCCTACTCCTTGGAAGAAAAGTTATGACCAGCCTAGATAGCATATTCAAAAGCAGAGACATTACTTTACTGACTAAGGTCTGTCTAGTCAAGGCTATGGTTTTTCCTGTGGTCATGTATGGATATAAGAGTTGGACTGTGAAGAAGGCTGAGTGCCGAAGAATTGATGCTTTTGTTTTGTTTTGTTTTAATTTTTATTTTTACTTTATTTTACTTTACAATACTGTATTGGTTTTGCCATACATTGACATGAACCCACCACGGGTGTACATGAGTTCCCAAACATGAACCCCCCTCCCACCTCCCACCCCATATCATCTCTCCGGATCATCCCTGTGCACCAGCCCCAATCATCCTGTATCCTGCATCAAACATAGACTGGCAATTCGTTTCTTACATGATATTATATGTGTTTCAATGCCCTTCTCCCAAATCATCCCACCCTCTCCCTCTCCCTGAGAGTCCAAAAGTCCGTTCTATACATCTGTGTCTCTTTTGCTGTCTCGCATACAGGGTCATCATTACCATCTTTCTAAATTCCATATATATGGGTTAGTATACCGTATTGGTGTTTTTCTTTCTGGCTTACTTCACTCTGTATAATCGGCTCCAGTTTCATCCATCTCATTAGAGTTGATTCAAATGTATTCTTTTTAATGGCTGAGTAATACTCCATTGTGTATATGTACCACAGCTTTCTTATCCCTTCCTCTGCTGATGGACATCTAGGTTGTTTCCATGTCCTGGCTATTATAAACAGTGCTGCAATGAACATTGGTGTACACGTGTCTCTTTCTATTCTGGTTTCCTCGGTGTGTATGTCCAGCAGTGGGATTGCTGGGTCATAAGGCAGTGATCCAAAAGTCTGTAAGCAATAAATGCTGGAGAGGGTGTGGAGAAAAGGGAACCCTCTTGCACTGCTGGTGGGAATGCAAACTAGGACAGCTACTATGGAGAACAGTGTGGAGATTTCTTTAAAAATTGCAAATAGAATTGATGCTTTTGAACAGTGGTGTTGGAGAAGACTCTTGAAGGTCCCTTGGACTGCAAGGAGATCCAACCAATCCACTCTGAAGGAGATCAGCCCTGGGATTTCTTTGGAAGGAATGATGCTAAAGCTGAAACTCCAGTACTTTGGCCATCTCATGTGAAGAGTTGACTCATTGGAAAAGACTCTGATGCTGGGAGGGATTGGGGGCAGGAGGAGAAGGGGACGACAGAGGATGAGATGGCTGGATGGCATCACTGACTCGATGGATGTGAGTCTGAGTGAACTCTGGGAGTTGGTGATGGACAGGGAGGCCTGGTGTGTTGTGATTCATGGGGTTGCAAAGAGTTGGACACGACTGAGCGACTGAATTGAACTGAATGAAGTTTCCCAAAACTGCAAACTTAGAAGCACATATAAAGATATCAGGAGTTCCCTGAGACAAAGAGAAAATTGTAGGGAGTGAAATACCAATAATTTCAGGGATATATTTGAAGCCAATAACTGTTGGATTTTTTTGTTGTTATTCTGATTGTGCACTAATGAAAATCAGATCTCATCACTCCCCTATGTAAACCTCTTCAAGATGTCCCATTGCATTTGGGAGAGACTCTACCTTCTTACCAACCTCATCTCACTCTCTATACTCAGGTCAAAATGGATCCATTCTGTTCCCAGAACACACCAAGTTCCTAAATATCTCAGGGCTCTCCCATTTGGTCCCCTCAACCAGGCATTCTTGTTCGGACATCAGGCATCCATGGATTCTCTCCATGGCTGATTCCTTTCTGTGGTTTAGATTTGGTCATCCTGTCACCCTCTAAAGGAAGACTATCATCTCATTCCTTGCAGTCTCATTCTCTCTAACACAATTATTTATTCATCATGAGCCCTTCTTCAGACTGAAATTGAAGAAAGTGGGGGAAAACCACTAGGCTGTTCAGGTATGACCTAAGACAAACCCCTTACCATTATACAGTGGAAGTCAGAAATAGATTTAAGGGACTAAATCTGATAGACAGAGTGCCTGATGAACTATGGACGGAGGTTCATGACATTAGACAGGAGACAGGGATGAAGACCATCACCAAGAAAAAGAAATGCAAACAAGCAAGATGACCATCTGAGGAGGCCTTACAAATAGATGTGAAAAAGAAGAGAAGTGAAAAGCAAAGGAGAAAAGGAAAGATATACCCATTTGAATGCAGAGTTCCAAAGAATAGCAAGAAGAGAGACAAGAAAGCCTTCCTCAGCGATCAATGCAAAGAAATAGAGGAAAACAACAGAATGGGAAAGACTAGAGATCCCGTCAAGAAAATTAGAGATACCAAGGGAACATTTCATGCAAAGATGGGCTCAATAAAGGACAGAAATGGTATGGACCTAACAGAAGCAGAACATATTAAGAAGAGGTGGCAAGAATACACAGAAGAACTGTACAAAAAAGATCTTCACAACCCAGATAATCACAATGGTGTGATCACTCACCTAGAGCCAGACATCCTGGAATGTGAAGTCAAGTGGGCCTTAGAAAGCATCACTACCAACAAAGCTAGTGGAGGTGATGGAATTCCAGTTGAGCTATTTCAAATCCTGAAAGATGATGCTGTGAAAATGCTGCACTCAATATGCCAGCAAATGTGGAAAACTCAGCAGCAGCCACAGGACGGGAAAAGGTCGATTTTCATTCCAAGGCAATGCCAAAGAGTGCTCAAACTACCACACAATTGCACCCATCTCACGCACTAGTAAAGTAATGCTCAAAATTCTCCAAGCCAGGCTTCAGCAATATATGAGCTGTGAAGTTCCAGATGTTCAAGCTGGTTTTAGAAAAGGCAAAGGAACCAGAGATCAAATTGCCAACATCTGTTGAATCATGGAAAAAGCAAGAGAGTTCCAGAAAAAATCTCCTTTATTGACTATGCCAAAGCCTTTGACTGTGTGGATCATAATAAACAGTGGAAAATTCTTCAAGAGATGGGAATATCAGACCACCTGACCTGCCTCTTGAGAAATCTGTATGCAGGTCAGGAAGCAACAGTTAGAACTGGACATGGAACAACACACTGGTTCCAAATAGGAAAAGGAGTACATCAAGGCTGTATATTGTCACCCTGCTTATTTAACTTCTATGCAGAGTACATCATGAGGAATGCTGGGCTGGAAGAAGCACAAGCTGGAGTCAAGATTGCCAGGAGAAATATCAATAAGCTCAGATATGCAGATGACACCACCCTTATGGCAGAAAGTGAAAAAGAACTAAAGAGCCTCTTGATAAAAGTGAAAGAGGAGAGGGAAGAAGTTGGCTTAAAGCTCAACATTCAGAAAACTCAGATCATGGCATCTGGTCCTATCACTTCATGGCAAATAGATGTGGAAACAGTGACAGACTTTATTTTCGGGGGCTCCAGAATCACTGCAGATGGGGAGTGCAGCCATGAAATTAAAAGATGCTTACTTCTTGGAAGGAAAGTTGTGACCAACTTAAGCAGCATATTAAAATCAGAGACATTACTTTGTCAACAAAGTTCCATCTAGTTAAGGCTATGGTTTTTCCAGTAGTCATGTTTGGATGTGAGAGTTGGACTATAAAGAAAGCTAAGCACCAAAGAATTGATGGTTTTGAACTGTGGTGTTGGAGAAGACTCTTGAGAGTCCCTTGAACTGCAAGGAGATCCAACCAGTCCGTCCTAAAGGGGATCAGTCCTGGGTGTTCATTGGAAGAACTGATGTTGAAGCTGAAACTCCAATACTTTGGCCACCTGATGTGAAGAGGTGACTCATTTGAAAAGACCCTCATGCTGGGAAAGATTGAGGCTGGAGGAGAAGGGGACAACAGAGGATGAGATGGTTGGATGGCATCACCGACTCAATGGACATGAATTTGGGTAAAGTCCGGAAGTTGGTGATGGACAGGGAGGCCTGGTGTGCTGCGATTCATGGGGTCACAAAGAGTCAGACACTATTAAGCTACTGAACTGAAGTATGACTTGGGGGAAATCAAGATTAAAATTGTCTTCTGTAATAAAACCAAAGCGCATAAATACTCTTCAAGCATCATGCAGTGTGGAATATTTAAAAAGAGGCATTATGTGAAATCCTAGAAAACAAGACTGCTATATTACTTGTCATTTGACTCTGAGTAGTTTCAGAAATAACCAGTTTCTTAGTTCTGAATCTGACTCATCTCCACCCAGATCTGAAGTGCTTTTTCTGTGAACTTTACATGTAAACATTGACCTAAGCAAAATTTTCACCAGCGAGTGTCTGGTGACCTTCTTCCTCCCCTGTAGGTCCTCCTGAGCACAGAGGTCACTATGAGTATGAATCACCCTTCATGACTTTGCTCCTTGAATTCAACATGGTTCATGAATGAAAGTTCCAAGCAGCTCCAAGAATGGAATAACCTCTTAGTGATAGGAGAAAAGTAAAAGAAGTCTGTCCAGTAGAAAGAATTTCCCCTCTGCCAGTGACCAAGCTTGCAAACTTTGGAAACTCATTTCTTCTGACCATTTTCTTTTTAACAAAGTAGTCTTCAGAAAATGACCTTTTTTGAGTCCATTTTTATTTATTTTTAAGGCAAAAGGCTAAAACACTTTGGCCTCTGTGACAGATTTCTGAAAACATTTCCTTGACCTTGATTGATTTCTGAATAAATGTATTTCCAGCCAGTTCACACATGGACGTAAAACAGACACTATATCTGCAAAGAGAAAAAAGGAACTAACTGGCATGAACCATACTCCTGGTTTTATCAAAACTAAATGCAGATTATGTTCATGTAAATACTCATAAATTTGTATGTCCCAAATAAGAAAGACCTATCTGAGACAAAGAATATGCATCAGTATGGAGGAATATAGATTGTACATAGAATTGTAAACATTCATTTCTAAAGGTTGATGACATGATGCATTTAAGTCAAAGGAGTAGAAAATTTGCAAATATCACTAACTTTACTCCAGGTCCCTGAAGTTTTTATGGTAAAGTGGATGGCTTTATTTTTTAAATAAAGTGAATAATATAATACAAGTGAATAATATTTAAATTATTTATAATTTTCATACAACAGCCCCCAGATACCTTATAAGCCCCATTAAATAAATTTGAAGCTATTTATAACGCACTTTTGAAAAACAAATTCCTGTCTTTTGGAACTTTTTTAAAAATAATATAGGAACTTCCCTAAGAAAGATATGAACTTTTTTTAACTCCTTAAAATATCACTAGTCAAAACTAACCATTTGGAATTAAAATTTCCAACTCAACAATAAAAGCAAGCTGGTGGATTTAATCTTATGTATTGAGATTTAAGGAGCAAGGAAGAAATGATTGTTTTTGCAGCTTCATCAGAAGCTTATTTCCATGAAACATCCATAAGAAGCTTTCCCACCACATGTTCATTTCCATTATTAGGCACTTGGCTGGGATGTGTTTAGTTTGGCAGCTTGCCAAGTCATGTTCATTTGGGTCTCGGTGGTACTGAATTTGACAGAAAGCAAAGCACAGGGGAAAAAGGTATTTTCAAATCACTATTTTCACATCAAAAATACAAGACCAAAAATCTCACTTGCAAAATGAAAACCTTGACTGTGCTTCTTTGCCATTCTTCCATGATGGCAAGCCCAGGTATCCTACCTTCACTTTCACCTCCCAAAGACTAGCTGGGGGAGGAGGATACTTTTTGTGGCCACAAAAAGAGTTCCCAACCTGAAGGACCTCAGTCCTACAAACTCGCAAAGTCTGGTCTAGCAGAGCTCCAAAGCATTCCTCTTTGTCATCATCCAACTCCACAGCAGGTTTTTTTAACTCGACCTCTTCTCTGCACTTGGAATATCCCTCATTACGTATTACATAATGCATTGCATAAATAAATTTTATTTTAAATTATTTAGCTGGTGAAAATTAATTACTAAGTTGCTACAACCCTGGCACGGCTATGAGTTGTAAGATTGCATTATTGTCTGTAAGCATCTCTTCCCCTCCCCCTGTAAGATAAGGATTCATATCTCTGCTGCTTTCCTGGGCTTGCAGAGCAATGTGCTTGCTGTTGTTCAGTCACTTAGTCCTTTCCAACTCTTTGCGACCCCTTGGACAGGACCCACCAGGCCCCTGTCCTTTATTATCTCTTGGAGTTTGCTCAAATTCATGTCCATTGAGTTAGTGATGCCATCCAATCATCTCATCCTCTGTTGCCACCTTCTCCTCCTGCCCTCAATCTTTCCCAGTATCAGGGTCTTTTCTAATGAGTCAGTTCTTTGCATCAGGTGGCCAAAGTATTGGAGCTTCAGCTTCAGCATCAGTCCTTCCAATGAATATTCAGGACTGATTTCCTTTAGGGTGGACTGGTTTGATCTCCTTGCAGTCCAAGAGACTCAAGAGTCTTCTCCAACACCACAGTTCAAAAGCATCAGTTCTTCAGCACTCAGCTTTCTTTATAGTCCAACTCTCGCATCCATACATGATGACTGGAAAAAACATAGCTTTGACTAGATGGACCTTTGTTGGCAAAGAAATGTCTCTGCCACACATTAAAATAGGTAGAATCTATCCCATCACAAGTTTCCGTGGGCTCTCTTGCCCTTTTCCGTCTGTGCTGACAACATGCCCAAATAAGGACAGAATCTTTAGCATACACCCTGGAAAGCCATGACAGACCATTCAGAGCTATCAACACATTACCTGAATAAAAAAACAATATTTGCTTTTGTTAACCATTGAGATTTCAGGGCTGGCTGTTACTTCAGCAAACTGCTGTATCTGTTATATCTACAAGTCCTTTAAAAGCTGCACCCCAGAACATGACAAATAATTCTGCTAAATAAATGCCATAGTAGCAGGACCATGAAGTAAGAAAAATTTAAAGGTAGCCTCCAAGACATCATACTCCAAAGATCTGAGTTGAAAGTTAACTGCCATTTACTGTATCTGTGAATTAAGACAGATGTTTCCAGATGTCTCGCCTTATAATGTGGATCCTAAGGGTAGCTATGTCATAGCCATTGAATAGGTTTAGAGAGATGATCTCAGGAAAGCTGGTGCTAGAGCAGTGACCACTTCATAAACCATGGTATTGATGAGTTGTTAGTTGCTCAGTCGTGTCTGACTATTCTACAACCCCATGGGCTGTAGCCCACCAGGCTCCTTTGTCCATGGAATTCTCCAGGCAAGAATACTGAAGTGGGTTGTCATTTCCTTCCCCAGGGGATCATCCCAGCGCAAGGATTGAACCCAGATCGTCTGCACTGCAGGCAAGTACTTTACTGCTGAGCCACCAGGGAAGTCCATCATTGATGAGGTTCTCCAGAAAACAAGAGCTGAGGGAAGTATTAGTGATCCATGGGTGAATGCACTCAGAGCATCAGCTGGAAGGGAGTGAGGACAAAGCGGATGGGCAGGGGAAGGACGGAAGGGCAATGAAGTTGCCTCGGGACCTCAGATGATTCCACAGTGAGCTCAGGAGCTGGGATGGCCCTTTCCAGAAGTCCCAAACCGAAGCAAGGGGGCCAAGCTTTGTACCTTCAGACCAGTCCTTACCTGGAGGCTGCTCCCAGAATAAGGTAATAGCCATGGGCAAGGCTGGTCTCTCGGCCCAGAGCTGTTCCTAGAGAGAGAATTGGCTGCCAGCCACGTCAGGCAGCACTCCAGCAGCTGGAGGAATGCATGCCTCAGTCTGGAAGGGGCTGTGTGTCTGGGGTCTGCCCCAGCTCTACTCACAGTCCACCACTCTGCAACTGGGTGTACTTCCTTCATGCACTATATTTATCCCAACTTGGTAAAGCTCCTCCAGCATCCTGCTTTTCCAGGGAAAATTAACCAGGAAGAGAATGTTGCTTCAGTATCCAGTCTTGAGAATCTGCACTGGTGCTCATTGCTCTATTCTCTATGCTTATATGTTCCCTTGACCCCTAGATAGCATCTTCCACTCCAGTGGTTTCTCCCAGATCCCCAGGCCAAGTTGCTACACTTGTCCATTGAGTAACTCAGTTGGGCAGAAAACTATCAAGAAATGCCCCAGTGGGGAATGTGCTCACTCTTACCCCCACCCCCAACTCCTACTTCAGTAACAGCAGCCCTTTGTCTATCCATAACCAGGCTGACTTTCCCAGCCAGACTGTTGACTTCTTCCCTTGCCTGCTTGTCTCCTAACACAAAGGCCGACTGTGACTGGACAACAGCTGTGGCTTAAAGCTTAATGTCTCTTGGTAAAAGCATTCCCATTTGGGAACTGTATTTCTGCAGCCACAGGTTCTTGAGTTTACAGTGATAAAGAGCACAGAATTCCTTAAGAATGTCCCTTAGCTTGTTTTAAAAAATGTTCACAAAATTTTTGACATCTCTTCCTTGAAAAAGGTGAACTTAATTTCCCCTCCCCTTGAATGTATACCAGACTGGATAATTCACTCCTAACCAATGGAATGCTGCAGAAGTGACATTGGAGACTAGGCTATTAAAAAAGTAGATTCACTTTTTCATACTCTATCAAGCTCTATCACAAGCCAGTCGCCATGTCATGAGGATGCTCAAGCAGCTGCTTTGCTTCTGACAAATCTGCTTCTCTGTTGCTTCAAGATCCCGCCAGCCCGTTGCTCTCAGTTCTGTAACCACATGTACCAGGATTACTTATTCATGACAGCACTGTTCTCACTGCTACCTTCCTTATCACTTTGGAGAATGAATCTCCAAATTGTCCTGAGGAACAAAGTAGACAGCTAGGTTTTCTGGCCTTACTCCAGCACATCCATTTCTCTGAACTTTTTGACCTTTCTGCCTATGTATATGACAAAAGGACCAGGGTTTCCACTTCACTCGGTGTGACCACTGTTTTCTCCAAGCCTTGGGCGCCATAGTAGCAACGTGCTAGCACTGTCTCCTAGGTTCCTTTCTGGAGCAAAACCTTTGCATCATAGGAGAATGCTTCCATTCTGAGAAACTCTCACCTTGTTCAGATTTATGCTTCACCTTTTTGGAGCCAACACCCTCAGCATCCAACAAGTACACACCCTCCAACTTTCTGCTGGCACGTGTGGGCTAGTCTTACAGCTCTCTAGAGGGATAGTTCCTTTGTATCTTTAGAGAATCCAGCACTTCCCCAGCTTCACTGTGTTTTGAAGAGTGACTTTGACCACCAGTGTTTCTCCTGGTAGCCTGAAACAGAGATGGGGCAGGTCTTAAAGGAAGAAACTATGAAGTTTTAGGCAAAAGCTTCTATTTTACCTCCTGGCAAGGGAAGAAGATCTAAACTCTGACAGGGAGAAGTAGCCATTTCTCTGAGCCCAAAGTGTTTAGGGAATCTGGGATGATTCAAGATTTTGAGTGGTTCAACTTGCATGTATTATTTCAAATCTCAGGGTCCCTGGGCATAGCTAACTTGTCAAAGTTAAGAAGTCAGTTTTCTCTGGAGCTCTATTAATCTTTTAATTAAGTCCTGGGACATATCCTCAATTTTTCTCTGCCCTCTACCTACACTACATGAGTCCTTTTATGCAGCTAATGAGTCTCTATGGTCCTCATACTCCACTTTAAATTGGCAACTTACCACTAGCAGGAGTTTATTGCTTTTCCCCAATATAATATCCCCATTTTGTTCCATAGGTTTTTGCTTACCACTTTCCATACATTGAAGAGTTATTTGTTAGTGTATTTTCTCCCATCCCATTTCACAGCCAGTGAAAGTTTCAATACTGATCACTCCGCTACTGCATGCCAGGGATGGTCGGCACTCCACTCACCTTCAGTCACGGGATCCTAGTTCAGTTCAGTTCAGTTCACTTCAGTCGCTCAGTCGTGTCCGACTCTTTGCAACCCCATGAATTGCAGGACGCCAAGCCTCCCTGTCCATCACCGACACCCGGAGTTCACTCAAACTCACGTCTATCGAGTCAGTGATGCCATCCAGCCATCTCATCTTCTGTCGTCTCCTTCTCCTCCTGCCCCCAATCCCTCCCAGCATCAGAGTCTTTTCCAATGAGTCGACTCTTCGCATGAGGTGGCCAAAGTACTGGAGTTTCAGATTCAGCATCATCCCTTCCAAGGAACACACAGGACTGATCTCCTTTAGAATGGACTGGTTGGATCTCCTTGCAGTTCAAAGGACTCTCAAGAGTCTTCTCCAACACCACAGTTCAAAAGCATCAATTCTTCAGTGCTCAGCTTTCTTCACAGTCCAACTCTCACATCCATACATGACTACTGGAAAAACCATAACCTTGACTAGATGGACCTTAGTTACTAGCCAGCTAATGGTAGATCCAGCTCCCAAACCGCACTTAAAACATGTTCACCGAGGTCCCGTCAGCAACTAGATCAATTTCCCAGAGTAGCTGGTTAAATTGTAACCACTCATCGAAAAAGATCTCAAAACTTATGAACACAACCTTATTTGGATAAAGGGTCTTTGCAGATATAATTAAGGATCTTGAGATGAGATCACCCAAAATTGGGCTTCACTGGTGGCTTAGATGGTAAAGAATCTGCCTGCCATGCAGTAGACTGGGTTCAATCCCTGGATAGGAAAGATTCCCCTAGAGAAGGAAATGACAGCCCATTCCAGTATTCTCGGCAAATCTCATGAACAGAGGAGCCTGGTGGGCTACAGTCCTTGGAGTCACAAAGAGTCAGACGTGATTTAATGACTAAAACTTTCACTTTCTTTACCTTAGATTACCCATGTGGACCCTAAATCCAATGAAAAGTGTTCTGCTAAAATCACTTAAGTGACATGAGGACATTTTCAGAGATTGGGGTGATTGGTCTACAAGCCAGAGGAGGCCAAGGATTTCTGGCAAATACCAGAAGGAAGGAGAAAGGTGTGGTTGGGATTCAAAGTGCCCTCCAGAAGAACTAACCCTGCAAGCAACTTGACTTGGGGCTTCTGGCGTCTGGACTGTAAGAGAATGAATTGCTCTTGCTTTAAGCCACCAAGTTTGTGGTCATTTTTATTGCAGCAGCCACTGGAAGCTAATACACCCAGGAAAACACAATCTGAGGCAGAGGTTTGCAATACAGGATGGGGCAATGAAAAAAGGTGAACTCCAATGCATTTGTAACACTGGCCCATGGCTCACCCCACAGGAAGCTCTAAGTCCACACAGCCCTTCAAATATTTCTTGAATAGAGGAAAAGAAGGCAGAACCCTTCATTTCTTGTATCAATCTTATATTATCTGCACTACAGGCAACAATCCACAAAGACAAGGCAGCTCCTGGGAATGAAAGATATTTTAGGGAATGAAAGCCTTAATCCAAAAGAGGGAACTGGGATGGCACTTCTCAGTAGCTACTCCAGGCGGCTGTGATTATTATCATCTGAGTAACAAGCATCTCAAAGATGAGGAGGGATCATGGAGAATGAGTCAACCAGATCTTACTGAGTTACTTTCACAAAAACAGTTGAACCTAAGACAAAACACTAAAGGGAAAAGAGGTTGCTGAAAGACCGCAAATGATCTGATCGGGAAGAGTCAAACTGTGACCAAAGTACGTGGCCAAGAGGGTAAGGTGACAACATTAAGGCTGATTCTACTAAGTAAATCCTGGTCATTCTCAGCACCAGTTTGAGGAATTTTGTCTTTATCTTTTGACATGGAAGGGGCCACAAACATTTCATAGTAGGCAACTCTTCGTGGGGCTTCCCCGGTGGCTCAGTGGTAAAAAAAAAAAAAAAAAAAAACCTGCCTGCCAATGCAGGAGACAAAACAGGTATGGGTTCCATCCCTGGGTCAGGAAGATACCCTGGAGGAGGGCATGACAACCCAGTATTCTCACCTGAAGAATCCTATGGACAGAGGAGCCTGGCAAGCTACAGTCCATGGGGTCACAAAGCGTTGGACGTGACTGAAGTGATTTAGCACTTACCTTCTTTATAAAAAGCTTCTGTTTCTGAAACTGACAACACTGGTAATCAAATGGTCAACAAGCATAAGAAAAGGTGCTCAACCACATTAGTCATCAGGGAAATTCAAAGTAAAACTATGATGAGATAGCAGCACACACCAGCTAGGATGTCTATAATAAAATAATAATAATAACAAGTACTGGAAAAGATATGGAGAAAGCAGAACCCTCATATACTTCTGGTGGAAATACAAAATGGTGCAACCATTTTGGAAAACCATCCGTCAGATTCTTCTAAACTTAACCAAACACCTATCACTTGTGGCAGCTGTTCCTATTCTGAGATATACTCAAGTGAAACGAAAAGCTATGCCCACACAAAGATCTGAATGCAAATGTTTGTAATAGCTGTTCTCATAACAGCCTCAAACAGGAAATAACTCAAATCCTCATGGACAGTTGACTGGATAAACACACTGTGGCAGAGTTCTACCATGGGACACTATTTAGCAATAAAAAGACACAAACTACTAGTGTATGCGACTACTTGGATGGATCTCAGAATCCTTAAGCTAACTTACAGAAACCAGCCATAAAAGAAGATAGGTGGTTACTAGACTTACAGTGATCATTTCATTTCATAATGTATGTGAATGTCAAACCTTTACGTGGTACACCTGAAATTAATACTGTATGTCAGTTGTATTTCATTAAATAATTAAAAATTAAAGTGCATGAGAAAAAAAATTTTTCTGTGCAGTTGCATCTGTACCAAACTGGAGAACAGACAAATCTAACCTATAGTGATAAAAATTGTATCCGTGCTTGCCTGGGGCTTGGAGTAGAGACAGATTTCCTGAGAAGGGGCGCAAAGAATTTTTCGGGGGTGAAGAGAAGATTCTATATATTGATTGGGGTCGGGTTACACAGGTGTGTACATCTGTCAAAATTCTTCCAATTGCACCCTTAAAATGGGTACAAGAGAATAGAGTTTTTCAAAAACTGACTGCACAGAAGCCTCTCTGCCACTTGTTCTGGAGAAAGCTGGAGCTGTGGGTGGGTGACGAGAGGATTACTCTTTTCTTAGCTCCCGCAGCGATCCTGGAGTTACACATCAAAGGCGCTCCCTCCTCACCACAAAGTGAAAATGACAAGGCTGCCTCCAGCAATGATAGTAACTCCCCAAACGAAGGAAGCCACAAAAGGTCGCCAGAACTCTCAATTCCAATATCATCATGTATTTACCTAGGAGACCTCGTGGCCGTTTTGACCATATTGCTTTTTCCCACTGCTTCTTTCCATGTGGGTTCATTTACTGAGACAGCAAAAGGTCAAGAATCTTACTCAGAGTTGGTGACAATGAGTCAGTGGCCATCTTTCCTCTATTTCCAGCTTCTAGTCTGAGCAGTTAATGTACTTAAGCCACTGATTGGGAACATTATAGCATTTAGAAATTCCCACCACCCCCACCACCTTGCCCCCATGCTTTCTCTTCCTTTCTTCTATATTGCAGAACATCTAAGGATAGTGTAAAATACATTTACTCATGAAAAGTCAGCAGATAAGTTTTCATGCAATAAGCAACTGCTATGAAAGCTGACTGGCTTGGGAGCATCAGGAGAGCTGCTGAAGTGCTATGCTTTGTAAATATTTAGAATAACCTTCACCTGAAAAAAAAAGGACATACTTGTACATTAACTCACTCTAATGAACTTGACACGGTGAAAAACGCTGGTAGAATCTACCTGGCATTTTTATTCAAGCAGATTTCTAAACTGCATCTACTGTACAACCAGCTGTGTAAATTCCAAAGTTATTAGACAAAATTGGTGATCCAAATGTCAGGAGAAATCATCTCATATATTGTGGAAGAGGTCACTTTAGTTGCTACTAAAAGACATGATGAGCTCTGATGGAGGTGAAAATGGAAACAGCTCAGTTGTGTCCGACTCTTTGAGGCCCTATGGACTATAGCCAGTCAGGCTCCTCTGTCCGTGGGATTCTCTAGGCTAGAATACTGGAGTGGGTTGCCATGCCTTTCTCCAGAGGATCTTCCCAACCCAGGAATCGAACCTGGGTCTCCCGCATTGTAAGCGGATTCTTTACTGTCTCAGTCACCAGGAAAGCCCATGATGGAAGTAGTTAATACTAAATTAATAATCACACTTGTAACATATTCAGTAACTAGAGGCAGGAAACAGAGGTGCTCTAGCCCACTCTTCACAATCCTAGTCTAGACATTGAAAGGATTTCATAAAAATACAGATTCCTAGATCTCATTTTTGAGTTCCTGTTTAATGGTATTGAAGTAAATACCAAGAATCTGTATTCTGTAAATGTTCCTAAGTTGTTTCTGATGTAATTAACCCACATTTGGTTTCTCTGTAACTTTCCTCTTCCTAAACCCTGTGCTCAAAGAAACTCTGCAGTACTCTGGAGTCTATGGGAGTGATACCTAAATATTTGGGGTCTTTCACTCCTATCACGGAGTACACATCCCTGATTTGGGTATATTTAATTACCCAAATTTATAAGTGCATTATACTTCAAAAAAAAAATCATGTTTAAACCCAGAAGAGCTCACCCTCAAGATCAAGGAAATCATTCAGCTCCTCTCCAGTGGTGGGCATGTATACCAGGTTTAGAGTCAATGTCACAGAGGGGTATTTTTCTAGGACAGGATACATTGTTTCCTTGTATAGTGCATCTCTATCATTTTGGCATGGCATCACTTTCCAGTGAATGTCAATATTGCGACTTAAGTGAAAAATCAATCAAATTAAGTTTGAGAATTTTAACCTTCTTTCTCAAAAGATTTTTCTATTTTTGTCATCAAACCATAAAACAAAAAGTACAAATGTTTACTTTTTTATTACTTAGTAACATGTTCCTAAATAAGCAGAACAAGAATGAAGCAAGATGAACGATGAATACATGCTTTTGTGCAATGCTGGAGAAGTCCACATCATTGGCCAGACAAGGTTGAGAAGTTTTCATCAAAAGAGCCTCCGAAGCATGTGCCCTTGTGTGAGGTTTTAATGCCTCAGAGTGCAGCAACCAGAGCAAGAATTTCCTAAACTGACTGATAATGCCTGACAATGTTCTTCCCCATGGTCAAGTTCATACATAGGAACAAGACAGAGCAGTTCAGCTCAGCCACAGGCCACTGACCACAGTGCTGCTTTGAGAGATTCTCAAGATTCAGTGCAGAGTTTCCAAGCTCTATTCTAAATTCTCTTTCACATTTTTTTTCTTTCTGTTACCAAAATATAATTCCATATTAAAAATAAACAGTGCTGCCTTGCCACGGATCTCTGTTCTCTAAATGGTCTGACTAGTACTGGTGAGTCAGACTTCCTACTGTTCCCCACCCCAGGACAGATCACTGGGCCCTGTCTATCCTTCCCCTCCCTTCTGGTTGCTTGTTCCTGTCTCTCTGCTTCAGTTTTTATCCCAATCTAATTGCTCTTCTTCTGGCTGGTTATCAACCCCTCTCTCCCTCTGGGTGCCTCCCTGGGTCTCTCCCAGGAACTCACTTGGCCTCACTTTCTCTGTGTCTTTCGGTTTCTCTCTTTTGCCATCACTCTAAGTATCCCTCCATTTCCCTGGATAAACACAAAACAAGTATGAAAAGTGAACCACAGGAAGAATGAACCATTTTATTAGAGCATCTTGCCATACAAACCCAGGAAAAACCCCTGCTCATTCTGGCCCCATCAGCATCTGCTGTCATGGGGACCCTTTGAGCTGCCTTTAGAGACCCACTTCCTCTCCATGATGTTCACATCCTTAATGCACAATGAAGACAAGCTCTTGGCATCCATGCAAAAGCAATCTCGGCTGCGTGGAAGATACAGTCTCTAACCTCAGGTTGAACTAAAAAGCACTGGAAATTTTAAGAGGTTGTTTTGACCTTTCAGGGTCACTTCGGATGAAGGTCTGCCTGGCAGTTGTTAATGGAGGTTTGATTGGGCTCCAATGCTGTTTTTAAGTCTCTACTTAGAATCTAGCCAAGTTAAACACATTTTCTTTTCATCTCTACTCACAAGCCCAGCCTTCAGCCCCAGGTCTTCAGTCATTCCTCAGTTCCTCTCTGGATTCTCTCCAGTTTGTTGACAAATCCTCCAATCTCTATTCAATTACTTCTTAATTTCTACCCGATAGCATCTCCCAAGCGTTTCCTCAAGTTCAGCATTTTATTCTGTTTCTGCCCACACATTGAGTTGATTGTGGGAGCAAAAGTATAAAGAAAAGAGCACGAAGCTGCTTGGGCCAGCTTGTGAAAGGGCCTTTGCAAAAAGCAGATGCATCCTCTTCTGGGGCTGGCAGGATTCTTCATCTTTTCTTTTTTAAAAATGATGCTCTCTCTTGATTTTAAAATTCATGTCGCTCATTGCTGAAAATTTGCAAAATACAAATAGGCAGATGAATATGAAACTCATGGGTAATCTACAAACTACAGATGTTTCCATTACTTTCTGTATATTTTCTTTCATTCCTTTGAATAAATGGATTATTTTTTATTGACGTATCGCTGCTGTACAGTATTATGTAAGTTACAGTTTTACAATATAGTGATCCACAGTTTCAAAGCTTATAATCCATTTAGACTTATTATAAAATATTGGCTGTATGCCCTGTGTTGTTCACTATATCCTTGTAGTTTACTTTATATCTAATAGTCTATACCTCTTAATCCTCTACCCACTTGTTGCCCCTCCCCCGTTCTCTCTCCCCACTGGTAACCACCAGAGAGTTCTCTTTATCTGTGAATCCACTTCTTTTGTTATATTAACTAGTTTGTTGTATTTTTTAGATTCCACATATAAGTGATATCATACAGTATTTGTCTTTCTCTGTCTGACATTTCAATAAGCATAATAATAATAACCTACTAGTTCACACATTGATGAAAATGGCAAAATTTCATTCTTTTTATGGCTGAGTAGCATTCCACTGTATGTACATATCAGCTTCTTTATCCATTCATCTGTGGATAGACACTCAGGTTGCTTCCACATTTAGGCTATTGTGAATAACGTTGCTATGAAAATGATTGTACAAATGTTTATTCAAACTGTTGCTTTCAGTTCTTTTAGGTGTATAGTCAGAAGTGGAATTGCTAAATCATTTGATGATTTATGTTTAATTATTTGAGGAACCCCCATACTGTTTGACACAGCAGTTGAACCATTTTATAATGCCACTAGCACTGGACTGCAAGGAGATCTAACCAGTCCATTCTGAAGGAGATCAGCCCTGGGATTTCTTTGGAAGGAATGATGCTAAAGCTGAAACTCCAGTACTTTGGCCACCTCATGCGAAGAGTTGACTCATTGGAAAAGACTCTGATGCTGGGAGGGATTGGGGGCAGGAGGTGAAGGGAACGACAGAGGATGAGATGGCTGGATGGCATCACCGACTCGATGGACGTGAGTCTGAGTGAACTCCAGGAGTTGGTGATGGACAGGGAGGCCTGGCGTGCTGCGATTCATGGGGTCGCAAAGGGTCGGACGCGACTGAGCGACTGAACTGAACTGAGCATTGAAAAAAGGTTATAATTTATAATTATAATTTATAATTTTCTGGGGTTTTTTTGGTTACTAGCCATCAAAATGGATACACAGCAATATCTCATTGTGGTTTTGATTTGCATTTCTCTGTTGATGCACAATGTGGAGTATCTTTTCATAACCTTATTTGCCATCTGTTTGTCTTCTTTGATGAGATGTCTGTTAAAGTCTTTGACTCATTTTTTAAATTGTTTTTTTATTTTCTTATTGTTGAGTTTTAAGAGCACTTTCTATATTTTGGGTAACAGTCTTTTATCAGATGTGTCTTCTGCAGATATTTTACCCCCAGTCTGTGGCTTGTCTTCCTTTCTTGACATTGTCCTTTTCAAAGCAGACTTTTTTAACTTTGATGAAGTCCAGTTTATCCATTATTTCTTTCATGGGTCGTGTCTTTGGTGTTGTACCTATTCTATACTTTTGCCTCAGTGAAGGACATTGCTTCCCCATGTGAGTAACAGGAAGACCTCTGTGTCTCTCCATCTGTGTGCTAGTCACATTGCACTCTGTATATTTATTGCAATGCTAAGAATTACTTGAAGGCAGGCACTTACTTCCTGGACCCATGCGGCCCTGGCATCTCCCCAGCACTCCACACATGGCAGGTACTTTAGAAAAGTGTATTGTAGTAATAAATGGCTGGATACATGAATTGTGCAAACACTAACAGCTATCAGGGATGGAATTCAAGCACAAGCATGTCCAATCCCAGAGCTTGTGCTCTTCCCACCACACTGCGCTCTGTGAGGAGCCGGCCTGCAAGTGACACTGATGCTGTGACAAACAAATGTGATAGATTTTCAATGGTCATACGTTTTAAATTGTAAGATTCTACAGTCCACATGGCTGGTCAAGAAATCTGTGACAGAATCTAAAGTGCCTTATTCTTAGCAGCTTCACCAGATTTATTTCCTGTTTTCTCTAGTATCAGGTCAGAAATCCCTTCTTTTTTTTGGGGGGGGGGTTGGTATAGGGGATAAAACCTTGCTTCCTCTTTTCCCTGCTGCTGCTGCTGCTAAGTCGCTTCAGTCGTGTCCGACTCTGTGCAACCCCATAGACGGCAGCCCAGCAGGCTCTCCCATCCCTGGGATTCTCCAGGCAAGAACACTGGAGTGGGTTGCCATTTCCTTCTCCAATGCATGAAAGTGAAAAGTGAAAGTGAAGTCGCTCGGTCGTGTCTGACTCTTAGCGACCCCGTGGACTGCAGCCTACCAGGCTCCTCTGTCCATGGGATTTTCTGGGCAAGAGTACTGGAGTGGGGTGCCATTGCCTTCTCTGCCTCTTTTCCCTAAGTCAGAAGAAAAGGTTGTTTGGGGAGAATAGTCAGGAAGTTCATTCTAAGGAAGACATCAGAAGCTCTCTGGAAATGACAGGCAGCAAGGCAGGAAGTTAGGAAGGAAGCCTGGCTTACCTGCTGCCACTGTGGGCAGAGTGAGGGCAGAAGGAATTTGGATGCTTTTCCTGGTAACTCAGAAGACATTTCCTCTGTATTTCAACCATTCCCTTATTGACTTGCCCAGTGTGACCTGAACTAGCAATTAAAACTACTACTGAAATTGCATCATCAGTTTGGAACTCAGACAGTAATCTTACTCTCAGATTTTGGCAAGACTTTCCTCATCAGCAATCCTCATCCTAGGGTTGGAAAAGGGAGCAGGAAGACAGTTGAGGCTTAGCTAACGTTTAGAGTGGTAATGAGAATACTGTATCACATGTGCTCCCTTCAGGTCCTTCTTTGGGTGACAGTAAGCTGATTTTTGGTTCCGGAGCTGGTCCTCCATAAATTCAGAGACTCCCAGGTGCCTCAAGACATCTGCTTCCAAGGGCACCAGGTTAGTTACTCAAGCCCCTTCTTCAGTAGGTTTCTAGCTTCCCTCTTCCTCCACCAGGTGTCCTTCTCCAGGTTGTAAGCCTTGCCACTATCATGAGTGGCTCTTTCATTCTGCTGCCTAGACGAATTTAACTTGTATTTGAATAAACACCACTGCCATGTACTTAAAGCACAACTTCAGTTCAGTTCAGTTCAGTCGTTCAGTCGTGTCTGACTCTTTGCAACCCCATGGACTGCAGCACGCCAGGCTTCCCTGTCCATCACCACCCCCCAGAGCTTACTAACCTCATGTCCTTTGAGTCAATGATGCCATCCAACCATCTCACCCTCTGTTGTTCCCTTTTCCTCCCACCTTCAATCTTTCCCAGCATCAAGGTCTTTTCCAATGAGTCAATTCTTTGCATCAGGTGGCCAAAATATTGGAGTTTCAGCTTCAGCATCAGTTCTTTCAGCGAATATTTAGCACTGATTTAGGATGGACTGGTTGGATCACCTTGCTGTCCAAGGGACTCTCAAGAGTCTTCTCCAACACCACAGTTCAAACGCATCAATTCTTCAGTGCTAAACTTTCTTCACAGTCCAACTCTCACATCCATACATGACTACTGGAAAAACAAAGCTTTGACCAGATGGACCTTTTTTGGCAAAGTAATGTTTCTGCTTTTGAATATGCTGTCTAGGTTTGTCATAGCTTTTCTTCCAAGGAGCAAGTGTCTTTTAATTTCACAGCTGCAGTGACCATCTGCAGTGATTTTGGAGCCCAAAAAATAAAGTCTGCCCCTGTTTTCACTGTTTCCCCATCTATTTGCCATGAAGTGATGGGACCGGATGCCATGATCTTAGTTTTATGAATGTGGAGTTTTAAGTCAACTTTTCTACTCTCCTCTTTCACTTTCATCAAGAGGCTCTTTAGTTCTTCTTCACTTTCTACCATAAAGGGTGGTGTTATCTGCATATCTGAGGTTATTGATATTTCTCCTGGCAATCTTAATTCCAGCTTGTGCTTCATACAGCCCAGTGTTTCTCATGATGGACTCATCAGACATTATCTCATTACAGTTATTTAAGGAGGTTATCCTCCATTGCACCTTAAACAAAAACTTCAGGTAGCCCAAGAGTTTTCTGCATGGATATTAGATGCACAATAGATCTTAAATGATAGCTTGAAAAGTCCTGATTCTGAGGTCAGAATTTCCAGACCAAGATTTAATTGAAACACCAAACTTTAAAAAATGTCCTCTATCCCCTCCTTAATCTTGAGTCTTGCAGTTTTAAGGGGGATGGTAGGCACTTATTTCTCTTTCTTACTGACATTTCCCTCTCTGCTGACCCTGCACTTGCTATATATGTTCTGATCAGGTTGGAACAGGCAGAGGATTAAGTAGAGAGAAGAAATAGAAGCCTTTATTGAGTATGATTGACCTTGTACCCTTGGCAGTTGAATACGGTTTATATCTTCCCTTGTTGACACTTTCCTTGTTCTTTGGAGTTTCCATCATCAGAGACTTTATTTACATTGTTACCTTGATCCTGAAAAAAACATTCTATTCCAAATGGAAAATCTCTATGGATCTCATGTTACCCTTCAGCTTCCTACTGCTGGGTTTCTTCATTTTCTCATGGACAGCTCCCAAGACTGTCACATGCCTGGCCTATCTCTCTGTCGCTGTGTCTCTGTCTCTCTTTCTTTCTATGTGTGTATGTCCTTCTGTCTGTCTCTCTCCATGCTCTGCTCCATAAAAAAATGAATGAGTGTCCCTTGGTTCAACAAGTACTGGGCTTACAAGCAAATTTCACTACAGTGACCTACATCTTTTTGTGAAAGGCTGATGGTGTCCTAGTTGTCAAAGTCATGCCCTCCGCATCTCCTGAATTCAGGGACACTTTGCAAACTCTCCAGTTGGTCCATGGATACCTCTTGCTGGGCTGATGGTGAAGGTGGCAACACCCCATCCCTCCACATACCTCCTGAGAGGGAACATTGCAACAGGTGCTGCAACAGCTCTTTAAAAAGAAACCCTTTCTCTAATCCTTCCTTCTTCTCAATTCTTGTTTTATTTGAAGTCAGTGAGGGAATTCAAATATCATGGAAGCATTTAACAAACAATTTCTGCAAATGGGAATCACACCAATATCCCTTTGGTTTATGATAGCTCTTAAATTCACACCCAACTCAAAACTATGGTGAGAAAAATCCTCTGTCAATATCTTGATCCTGTTGCCAAGGAGGGCCCACTCCCCTCCACTATCCGAGCTACTTTCTGATATTCTCTCTCTTTATAAACTAGGAAATGGAGGTACAGAGAGGTTAATAAACAATGCATGGTCACCCAGCCATTAGATTGAAGAGCTGAACACTGAACCCAAGACCCTGTCTCCAATCTTAGTGTTCTTAACATCTTGGCTATGGTGTCCTCTGTGTCACATACCAGGTGCTTCCTTTCTGACTTTGAGAAAAGTGCAGAGCACAGAGTTTCTCAGTGTTGGGAAGATTAGTTGTGTCCCAGACTCCCATCAGGCATGGAAACTGATTTTTCTTACTCTTCTTTTTCCTAGAAGATATCAAGCATAGGGTTCCGTGGCTGACTCAGTCCCAAAGCATTTAACACTTTGCTACTTAGAGTGATCCAAGAGTCAGTATCTGAGACTTTTTTAAAAACATATTACCTCAGTTTCCCCGTCAAACTACTCTACGACCACCTGCATTTTAGCAAACACATTAAGATTGACGATGCACAGATCCATGCGTCCTTCCAAGGAAACTTCGTGAAATTTCTAACACATCTATTAATACCTCCTATACATTCCCAGGTGTCATCAAAGGGACCTGGAAGTTAGGCTATGCCCTGTTATCCTCACATCTGTTATTTCATCACATCAGGCTATGATATTAACATGCCTTTATCCTAAAATCTCACTTTGTTCATCTAACTTTTTGGTTAGACTCTTTCCAGAGTCTATCCTCTCAAAATACATTTTGCTCTTTGTCTTGAAGACTATAAACTGAATTTCTAAATGAAAAAAAATAAATTTCCAAATGACTAATTGATAATAGAGCCTAGTAGGGCAGGAAGATTTAAGGATCAAGAGTCATGACTAACCTGAACGAGAAAATGAGCTGGTTCTTCCTCTCCTCATCGCAGCCATCCCATCCCAGCCCTGCACTCTCATACACACGCATCACACACACACTTCCTACAGTCACTCACTTGTCTGCTACATCAGTCAATGAGCAATTACTGAGTGCCAGACACTGTGATGAAAATTATAAATCCAAAGATGGATCCTGCACAGATTCTACATGGAGCTCATGCTCTAATAGGGAAGAAAAGACATGAACACAAACACGGTCATGTAAGGCAGAATAGGAAACTTGTTCTAGAAATCATCTTTTGAGAAACAGTGCTTTCATAGTATAACCACAAGCTGTCAGTGGCTTTCCACAGTTTGTTGGTGGGAAAGTCCTTCATGGATCAGCCACCTTTCTGTTCCACATGCTGCCAACATCCCAGTCAGTTCAGTCGCTCATTCGTGTCCAACTCTTTCCAACCCCACGGACTGCAGCACAACAGGCTTCCCTGTCCATCACCAACTCCTGGAGCTTACTCAAACTCATGTCCATCGAATCGGTGATGCCATCCAACCATCTCATCCTCTGTCATCCCCTTCGCCTCCTGCCTTCAATCTTTCCCAGCATCAGGGTCTTTTCCAATGAGTCAGTTCTTCGCATCAGGTGGCCAAAGTATTGGAGTTTCAGCTTCAGCATCAGTCCTTCCAATGAATATTCAGGACTGATTTCCTTTAGGATTGACTGATTGTATCTCCTTTCAGTCCAAGAGACTCTCAAGAGTCTTCTCCAACACCACAGTTCATTTGTGAACCCATGGAGTTTTCCAGGCCAGAATCCTGGAGTGGGTAGCCTTTCCCTTCTCCAGGGGATCTTCCCAACCCAGGGACCAAACCGAGGTTTCCTGCATTGCAGGTGGATTCTTTACCAACTGAGCTATCAGGGAAGCACCAACATCCCCAGAGTCAGGCAAAAGGAGCAGCCCCTTCTGAGATGTGCTGGCCCCATGGACACACCGTGTGGCAAACCTCAAGCTTCTGTAGAAGTGGCACATCCTTCCCTCTCACATTCCAAGGGTCTGAGAAAGTCACCGGCCATATTTCATGTCACTGGGACACCAGAAGTGTTCACAGGGATGGACATGGTTGTGAGCAAATATGTGGGAAGTAGAAACAATCTACCACACGCATCATGGGAGAGGGTTAAATCAAGTGTTTGGGGAATCTGGAAACCTGAAGAACACCTCTAACTGGAGGAAAGAAGAGGGACTTCCTGGAGGAGGTGATGCCCACTGGGTTTTGAAACACTGGCTGTGGGGATGGGACTGGGGAAGAAATGGGAGAGCCTGGAGCCACGGAGGCGAAGTCCTGAGCAACACTCTGCTGATGTAACAGAGGAGAGTGTGGGGTAGGTGCGTAAGGAGGATACAATTGAGACGTGATGGTGGGAGATCTTACATTCCAGCTGAGGGCTCAGAACTGCACTATAGAAAAATAGATGGTGAGTCAGGAGAGATGTTGGGCTTTCATAAAAAGGGAGGGTTACACAGTTTGAGCCTGTGCCACATGTAGATTAATCTGATCTGAAACAGAGCTTCCAGAATGGTACATGGATTCAAGAGACTTGGTTTTTCCTCTCTTTCTCTCTCTCTCTTTCTGTATCTATCACTGTCTCTGTCTCTCTCCCACCCTCCTCTTCCTCTTTCTTTCTCTTTCTCATGCCTGCTCACTTCCTAAGACCAGCTCCAATATTCCTTCTTTTGTCCTTGAAGACTGACCTTCTTAAGAAAAAAATAATTGATCTTTTTCTTTATAGCCATATTCCTTTTATATTTATAGGTTATCCTAAATTGTGTGTGTGTGTGTGTGTGCACTTCTTTTGCAGAAGCCAGAGTGTTCAAAGACAGAAGTCTGAACTTATTCATTTTCCTATCTTCCATTCTAGTCCAAGGCTGCACACAGATTTCTTTGTGGAAAGGACAATTTGGCTGAGAAAAGAGGCAGAGGTCCAGTTTGAAGATTATCACAAGAGTCTATGAATAGAATGAAAACTGGAATAGAAGAGTCCAGTGAGAAACATGGATTAGTATTTCTGTATTTCTGTATGTATCCTTTTTTGGTTTCAAGTAAGTTCTGTGGAAATTTATTTATATTTTAATACACCATTCTTTGTGTTCCCACGTAGCACTGTCTGAATGAAGTCAGACCCTTACCTAAGTCTGAATACACATGCTTAGTTTGACATGAATTGAAACATTCTGTGGGAGTAAAATTCTTCGATGAGAAGAAAATTGCTTTTCATGTCACGCCTTGTGCAATCGTTATAGTAGGGGGCCAATGGGAAAATTCAAATAGGGAAGTTCTAAATCCCAAAACCCACTTTAATATCCACAAGGTCAATTCACCATAAATATTTTCTTGCATGAACTTTCCAGTTGTCCGAGATTATGCACTAGTGATATTTCTCCAAGGCCTTCTAGATTTTTCAGGTCTCTGCTTTGCCAGGATGGGAAATTTATCTTAGAGCAAACCTGAGTGTTGGGATTCAAGGGGAGAAAATTTATCTGCACTTCTTGAAAAAGACACCAGATATGACCTAATTTCTCAACATTCTTCTCTAAAGGGAATAATAGGAATGGTATAGAATTTGTAGATAACACAAAATCCAAGTCCTATATCTGGGCATAAATGAGGATTACTAAGGGATAGAAATTCTACAGGATGGTCTGCAGAATCATTGCCAAATGCCCGTGAACTTGTATGAGCAAGTGTATTCATTTCCCTGCTACTGCTGAAACAAATGACCACAATCTGGATAGCTTAATACAATAGAAAGATATTATTTTATGGTTCTGGAGGCTAAAATCTGAACTCAGGGAGTTGGCAGGGCCAGGCTTTCTCCGAAGACTCTGGGAAAGGATTCTTTCTTGCCCTATCCAGTGATTGCCAGTCATCCTTATCATTCATTTCTTGGCTTGGCTTATGGCATCTTAACTCCAAACTCTGTCTCCACATGCCTTCCTCCTTCTGTCTTCTGTCTCTGTCTGGGGGACAAAAGTCAGACTGGATTTAGGACCCAATGCAGTATGATCTCATCTTGATTACATACACAGGGACACTGTCCAAATAAGGTCACATTCACAAATTGCATCTAGAAGACACCACTCAATGCATATGAAGGACTAACTGATACACAGAAAGGTGAATTCAGGCTCCTTGTCACCCAACGTACCTGCAAACTAATCTCATAAAAGGCCAGCTCACAAAGGGCTGGAGATCTGAAGTCATGTGGACAGTTGGACATAGTCAAAGATAAGTAAAAATAACTAGATCCTATTTTCAATCAACAATCCTACAATTCATTCCTGAACTCTTTGTGTATCAATAAATGCATGCCCTATTTTATTCAGAAAAGATTGGAAGTAGCCAAGTAAAAGATATGAGAAGAGTTTTAATGTTCCTCAAGGAAACCAGCATTCACTGAGTACATAATATATGCCCAGCACAACACTAGATGCCTCGCACACGTTATCTTATAGAACTCCCATATCAATCATGACAAATTAAGAATTATTTTCTCCATCATACTGATAAGGAAACTTAGAGTGAGCAATTGGCTTCTTTATTTCCCAAATGTTTAATTATACTTTATATTCAAGTAGAGTAAACATAAAACTCTATTTTTAAAAAGTCAGTGATATTATTTTGTGAAAAATAATATTACCTGAGTTGACATTTTCTATGGGTGGTGTAGCCTGATATTTGTATTGTTATTTAGGTCACACATTATTTAAGGCATAAATTCTCTTGCTCTTCTTTCTAACCTCTGTTAAATCTCAGTACACGGAGAGTACAGATAGTATTTGATGGTGGAATTGTAAATGATTTTTTCCTTAAATCAGAACTCATACTTTAACCACAATGAAACTGGAAAAGACTATGGGAGGGATAAATTAGGAGTTTTGTATTGACATATATACACTATTGTATATAAAATAGATTATCAAAAAAGGCCTACTGTATAGCACAGCAAACTATTCTCTATATTTTAGAATAACCTATAAGGGAAAGAATCTGCAAAAGAATATATATATATATACATGTGTGTGCGTGTGTGTGTGTATGTATACATATATAGAACGGAATCACTTTGCTGTACACCTGAAACTAACACAATATTGCAAATCAACTATACTTTAATAACAAATAAAACAAAAACTGTTGAAAGTCATGAAATTCAATTCTGCTCTGGTATGTTCCATATTAATGCTTATGTCTTTTTGAAAATTCTGTTCTCTAAGTCTTTGTCTCTCTCATTTGTGAAACCAGCACTGCACAGCTATATCTTGAAAGATGCTTTCACTTTAGGTTTTATGATAGTAAGCATTTTCAAACCATAATATATTTCTGAAAATTTTATGTAAAAATCCATGATTGATGAGAAACACACTATAAAGTATTCTAAATACAAATTCTCATTTGACTTCAGTCTGATTTCTTTCAGACCCAGGCTAATTTGTGGAGAGGAGTGGCCCTATATTTGAAAATAGATGAAATGTTATATTGTCTCAATGCTCTCCATCAATAGCACATTATCTTTACTTTTAATGCTTATTTCCTTAAGAATATTGTCTTCCTACATATTTAAAATTTTGAATCTGTGTTTGCCTAAGGAGAAGGCACTTGCTTAAGTCTATATTTTGCTTCTTACAGGTAGTTATTCCCTGGGACTGCCCATAAGATTGCCTCTTCTTGGGAGAAAACCTTGGATCCATGCATTTGGCAGATGATGAAAGCAAGCTCTGTTTACAAATTTTTCTCTTGACCCAGTAAAATCAGAGAGAAGAGAAAGAATACATTAGTTACTTTCTTCTCTGCAAGGATTTTTCAATCCTAAAAGCATGGACATGATAATTCCCAAAGATGAACACTTTGGAGTCCTGTTGGCAAGCAATGCCAAGAGACTATGCCTTTAATAAGGCTCTCTTTTATTTGCAGCCCTTGAATTGATCTGCTTTTTAGATGGAGGATAAGATTTTTTACAAGGACTAAGGTTGCTAGGAGTAAGCGTTACCTAGGCAGCTGGGAAGCCAATGAGACTGATAAGCAGATGTGTGGATTCTCTTATCTTGTCTTCAGATAGTCAGGGAGCTTTTAGAGTCTCTGCACTCACTCATCACAAACCTTGAATCTGAGCCTTCAGCATTATCGGCCACCTGGAAGTCTCCACAGAAATTTATCACATTGAAAATGTATGGACTCAAGTCATTCAAAACAGACCATCAGTTTTCTATCATCAAATTTTTAGTGGACTTCATTAATTTTATAAAAATATAAATGTATGACTTTATCTGATTATCTAATAATTATGTGATAACCTCATGTGCATGCATTTAGGGAAGTGTACTGATTGACCAAATAATTGCTTCAATAGTTATTTTGATGGAAAAGTAAATAATCAAAAGAGAAAAACTACCTCATCTATTTCGAACCAGTCTTCTCAAGCATGGGGATGTGCTTGTCACAAAGAAAAATCCAACAATTACAAGCATTCAGATTGGAAGGGAACTTGGGGACCCAAATTGTGCACTACTGAGGCTTGTTCCTAATGGACAGGGTGAATCAGTTATAGAAATTGTTCATCCTTTTAGGAACCCAAAGTCTTAGGAGAAGTTGTAAACAGATTATATACAGAAAGCGATAAAAAGTTTAATGTCAAATCTGAAGGTGATCATAATATAATTCTACAGACAGATAATCAACTGTAAGAATAACATAATTATTTAAACCAAAGAACATAGGTATTCTTCGTATTGAAGAGAAGAAGAAGAAAAAGAACAAACCAGAGATAAGCCAGTCTGGAGGGTGGTCATTTGTGGAATTATTCATCTACAACATTTAGTACTGCTAGATATCATCTGGTCATCACTAGTTGGACACACTCACTCTTGATAAAAAGAAATGTGACAAGAGAGTCAACTCTAAGCCTGGGTCCTTTTCAGGAAGGGTAAGCTCAGTTTTGGTTATGGGGGAGAGAGCAACATTAGGCCACAGTGACAGGCAGCTTACTCACTGTGCTGGCCCTTCCCTTCCAGTAGAAGAAAGTCACTCTGGAAAGTGTATTACTCCCAGAGAGGACTCATCAGTTGTGACACCTGTTTCTTGAAAATGACACTGTCTTAGATCAACATAGTAAGAGAGAGAGAGTAAGGCATGAATGCTGAATCGCAGTTAACGCCACCAGGATCAGTCTCCTTCACCTTGGGTACTCACTTCCCATCTTTGGAAACCACATCATACAGATAATGGAGAGTTGAGCTCAGGACTACTTGAAACTCATTTGAAATTTAGAGCTTACCTAATTCCAGTTTTCTGGATTCAGACTTGATTTATGGCTTGGAACACAGTGTTTCCTACAGGAAAAACTTTGAAATGTGCAGAAAAAAGGGCTCTTGGAGAATATTAAATATCTCTTACAAAACACCATGCTGATGAGCAAATGAGAGTGTAAATGAATCCAGATAAAAAGTATTGTGTTTCTATTGAAATGCTCAGGGGCTTAAGAGTTAAGGGGCAAAGTTTTGTGGGGCAATGTGTTTTCAGTTCAGTTCAGTTCAGTTCAGTAGCTCAGTCGTGTCCAACTCTTTGCGACCCCATGAATCGCAGCACGCCAGGCCTCCCTGTCCATCACCATCTCCCGGAGTTCACTCAGACTCACGTCCATCGAGTCAGTGATGCCATCCAGCCATCTCATCCTCTGTCGTCCCCCTCTCCTCCTGCCCCCAATCCCTCCCAGCATCAGAGTCTTTTCCAATGAGTCAACTCTTCGCATGAGGTGGCCAAAGTACTGGAGTTTCAGCTTTAGCATCATTCCTTCCAAAGAAATCCCAGGGTTGATTTTCAGAATGGACTGGTTGGATCTCCTTGCAGTCCAAGGGACTCTCAAGAGTATTCTCCAACACCACTGTTCAAAAGCATCAATTCTTTGGCGCTCAGCTTTCTTCACAGTCCAACTCTCACATCCATACATGACCACTGGAAAAACCATAGCCTTGACTAAACAGAACTTTGTTGGCAAAGTAATGTCTCTGCTTTTCAATATGCTATCTAGATTGGTCATAACTTTCCTTCCAAGGAGTAAACGTCTTTTAATTTCATGGCTGCAGTCACCATCTGCAGTGATTTTGGAGCCCCCAAAAATAAAGTCTGACACTGTTTCCACTGTTTCCCCATCTATTTCCCATGAAGTGATGGGACCAGATGCCATGATCTTCATTTTCTGAATGTTGAGCTTTAAGCCAATTTTTTCACTCTCCTCTTTCACTTTCATCAAGAGGCTTTTTAGATCTTCTTCACTTTCTGCCATAAGGATGGTGTCATTTGTATATCTGAGCATATTGATATTTCTCCCAACAATCTTGATTCCAGCCTGTGCTTCTTCCAGCCCAGCGTTTCTCATGATGTACTCTGCATAGAAGTTAAATAAGCAGGGTGACAATATACAGCCTTGACGTACTCCTTTTCCTATTTGGAACCAGTCTGTTGTTCCATGTCCAGTTCTAACTGTTGCTTCCTGACCTGCATATAGGTTTCTCAAGAGGCAGGTCGGGTGGTCTGGTATTCCCATCTCTTTCAGAATTTTCCACAGTTTATTGTGATCCACACAGTCAAAGGCTTTGGCATAGTCAATAAAGCAGAAGTAGATGTTTTTCTGGAACTCTCTTGCTTTTTCTATGATCCAGTGGATGTTGGCAATTTGATCTCTGGTTCCTCTGCCTTTTCTAAAACAAGCTTGAACATCTGGAAGCTCAGGGTTCACGTTTAGGTTATGCCAAATGCAAAACATGTGCAAAAGTGCTCAAGATGTTTTTCCTAGATGAAGATGCTACCACATCCCTCCTTCTCAGTAATTAGAAAATGGGACAAGTAAAATTTATGTGTAAATTTAGTGCAATTCATGAGCATGAATAATGAGCTCAAACTCCAAACTGCCATTAAATACAGAATATTTGCAGAATTGCCCTGGAGTAAATTCCAGACTCTAAAGTTGTGAATTTGGCCAATGAAGAAAGAAGTGAAGGCAGTGACTTGTGGATTCTGATTTTATTTTAATGTGCCTTTCAAATTATTTTGAATTATAGTCATTTTAGGAATGTTGGTGGGGGAATAAAACTGAATGAACTATTTTAAGTGGGAACACACAGCAAATTTTTACCCTTTGTAAGCCCGGAAGGGGAAAAAAGCAACTGGACTTTGGCACAGAGGGAAGAAGCATCAGATGGTGGCAGTGACACCGGGACCGGTAATCCACTGTGCCTCCTCCTTTCATACTAGGGAGTGAAATTATTCCCCCTTTTTATGAAAGACCTGTATCAAGTACCTCTTTTCACCAAATGGAAGAAATCTGAAGAAGGTGTTCACTTCTATGAAAAAATTCAAAAAAGCAAAAATAGCATCAGGGTGTCTTTTGCATCTAGCCATTATAGAGGTGGGGGCTTCCCTGGCAGCTCAGATGGTAAAGAATCAGCCTGCAATGCAAGAGATAAGGGTTCAATCCCTGGGGCAGAAAGATCCCCTGGAGAAGGGAATGGCTACCCACTTTAGTATTCTTGCCTAGAGAATTCCATGGACAAAGGAGCCTAGTGAGCTACAGTCCATGGCATTGCAAAGAGTCAGACACTATTGAGTAAATAACACTTTAATTTTCATTTATAGAGATAGTGGGCACTCTGAGCATTGAGAATAGCCCGCCAAACTCCTTCCCCAGAAACCCCACTCAGCATCTCAGCATCCAGCTCCTGTCACCTTGACCTGTCTGTGAACATCTGTGCTTTATCTCCATTGATCTCATGCAGCCCTTAGCAAGATGTGTCCTAAAGTAATTCCTTCTTTTCTTTATCATTTTGGCTTATGGAGGGTTTCATAGGAACGCTCTGCTTTCAGATAGCAAGGGAAACTACATGCCACATTCTCTTGCTTTTTTTTTTTTTAATGTTACTAAAGTAAGCACTTCTGTCCAGTGTATATAAAACACCATGGATAGTTATCACTTTCTTTTCAACTAAGGTCCACTGAAATCTCTGCATCAGACACTGTGGCATCTGCTATGGGGGTCCAGCATTGAGAAATATGTGTCTTCTGTCCTCCAGGAGATGTTGATATCAGAGAACAGAGATGACACACGATAAGCCACTCAAGGTTTGAGGATACCAAAGTAGAGAAACAAAGTACACTACACGAGGGTCTGGTAGAGGGTATGAAGAAACATTGATCTCCTCCTCTTCTCCGATGAAGTATCTCCAAGAACTTTAATCTATGCTTCTAGTATCCTCATATTCTGAATTCTTCATTTCTCCATCATTTACATAACATTTTTCACCATTTATTGTCATGTTCTCTCTGTAGGCCTTTCATCTCTACACTTCTGGTCCCTAACAAAGCTTCTTGGTAATAATGTAAATTTCCTGTGTTTTCCTTCTCTGAATCCCCATCTCTTGTTTCCACATCATAACATGTGATAATTGTTTGTTATTGTTTCAAATAATCAAAGGGGTATTGTGAAGTAGTCATTAAGTTGAATAAATTGTTTTATTAAGTTATATGCATGTAATAAATTCACATTTCAAGAAGACAATAGGGTAGAGTTCTCTCAAAGATGGAAAAATTATACCCACGTGAAGTTAATTCTTGTGGGAATCTAAACAGTTTCGGGCACGCCTTTATTTGGTTGCTAAAAATAAGCAAAAACAATACCCAGCTGTGCATGTGACTGGTGATAGAAACAAGTTCCGATGCTGTAAAGAGCAACATTGTATAGGAACCTGGAATGTTAGGTCCATGAATCAAGGCAAATTGGAAGAGGTCAAACAGGAGATGGCTAGAGTGAATGTCAACATTCTAGGAATCAGCCAACTAAAATGGACTGGAATGGGCGAATTTAACTCAGATGACAATTATATTGACTACTGTGGGCAGGAATCCCTTAGAAGGAGGGGAGTGGCCATCATGGTCAACAAAAGAGTCTGAAATGCAGTACTTGGATGCAATCTCAAAAATGACAGAATGATCTCTGTTCGTTTCCAAGGTAAACCATTCAATACCACGGTAATCCTAGTCTATGCCCCAACCAGTAACACTGAAGAAGCTGAAGTTAAATGGTTCTATGAAGACCTACAAGACCTTTTAGAACTAATACCCAAAAAAGATGTCCTTTTCATTATAGTGGGCTGGAATGCAAAAGTAGGAAGTCAAGAAACACCTGGAGTAACAGGAAAATTTGGCCTTGGAGTATAGAATGAAGCAGAGCAAAGGCTAATAGAGTTTTTCCAAAAAAATGCACTGGTCATAGCAAACACCCTCTTCCAACAACACAAGAGAAGACTCTACACATGGTCATCACCAGATGGTCAACACCAAAATCAGACTGATTATATTGTTTGCAGCTAAAGATGGAAAAGCTCTAAACAGTCAGCAAAAACAAGACTGGGAGCTGACTGTGGCTCAGATCATGAACTCCTTATTGTCAAATTCAGACTTAAATTGAAGACAGTAGGGAAAACCACTAGACCATTCAGGTATGACCTAAATCAAATCCCTATGATTATACAGTGGAAGTGAGAAATAGATTTAAGGGACTAGATCTGATAGACAGAGTGCCTGATGAACTATGGACGGAGGTTTGTGACATTGTACAGGAGACAGGGATCAAGACCATCCCCATGGAAAACAAATGCAAAAAAGCAAAATGGCTATCTGGGGAGGCCTGCCAAATCGCTGTGAAAAAGAAGAGAAGTGAAAAGCAAAGGAGAAAAGGAAAGATATAAGCATCTGAATGCAGAGTTCCAAAGAATAGAAAGGAGAGATAAGAAAGCCTTCCTCAGCGATCAATGCAAAGAAACTGAGGAAAACAACAGAATGGGAAAGACTAGAGATCTCTTCAAGAAAACTAGAGATACCAAGGGAACATTTCATGCAAAGACGGGCTCGACAAAGGACAGAAATGGTATGGACCTAACAGAAGCAGAAGATATTAAGAAGAGGTGGAAAGAACACACAGAAGAACTGTACAAAAAAGATCTTTACGACCAAGATAATCACGATGGTGTGATCTCTCACTTAGAGCCAGACATCCTGGAATGTGAAATCAAGTGGGCCTTAGAAAGCATCACTACGAACAAAGCTAGGGGAGGTGATGGAATTCCAGTTGAGCTATTTCAAATCCTGAAAGATGATGCTGTGAAAGTGCTGCACTCAATATGCCAGCAAATTTGGAAAACTCAGCAGTGGCCACAGGACTGGAAAAGTCAGTTTTCGTTCCAATCCCAAAGAAAGGCAATGCCAAAGAATGCTCCAACTACCGCACAATTGCACTCATCTCACACTCTAGTAAAGTAATGCTCAAAATTCTCCAAGCCAGGCTTCTGCAATACATGAACCGTGAACTTCTAGATGTTCAAGCTGGTTTTAGAAAAGGCAGAGGAACCAGAGATCAAATTGCCAACATCCACTGGATCATCGAAAAAGCAGGAGAGTTCCAGAAAAGCATCTATTTCTGCTTTATTGACTATGCCAAAGCCTTTGACTGTGTGGATCACAGTAAACTGTGGAAAATTCTGAAAGAGATGGGAATACCAGACCACCTGACTTGCCTCTTGAGAAACCTATATGCAGGTCAGGAAGCAACAGTTAGAAATGGACATGGAACAACAGACTGGTTCCAAATAGGAAAAGGAGTACGTCAAGGCTGTATATTGTCACCCTGCTTATTTAACTTCTATGCAGAGTACATCATGAGAAACGCTGGGCTGGAAGAAGCACAAGCTGGAATCAAGATTGCCGGGAGAAATATCAATAAGCTCAAATATACAAATGACACCACCCTTAGCAGAAAGTGAAGAAGATCTAAAAAGCCTCTTGATGAAAGTGAAAGAGGAGAGTGGAAAAGTTGGCTTAAAGCTCAACATTCAGAAAACGAAGATCATGGCATCTGGTCCCATCACTTCATGGGAAATAGATGGGGAAACAGTGGAAACAGTGTCAGACTTTATTTTTGGGGGCTCCAAAATCACTGCAGATGGTGACTGCAGCCATGAAATTAAAAGACGTTTACTCCTTGGAAGGAAAGTTATGACCAACCTAGATAGCACATTCAAAAGCAGAGACATTACTTTGCCAACTAAGGTCCATCTAGTCAAGGCTATGGTTTTTCCAGTGGTCATGTATGGATGTGAGAGTTGGACTGTGAAGAAAGCTGAGCGCCGAAGATTGATGGTTTTGAACTGTGGTGTTGGAGAAGACTCTTGAGAGTCCCTTGGACTGCAAGGAGATCCAACCAGTCCATTCTAAAGGAGATCAGTCCTGGGTGTTCATTGGAAGGAATGATGCTGAAGCTGAAGCTCCAGTACTTTGGCCACCTCATGCGAAGAGTTGATTCATTGGAAAAGACTCTGATGCTGGGAGGGTTTGGGGGCAGGAGGAGAAGGGGAGGACAGAGGATGAGATGGCTGGATGGCATCACCGACTTGATGGACATGAATTTGGGTAAACTCCGGGAGTTGGTGATGGACAGGGAAGCCTGGTGTGCTGCGATTCATGGGGTCCAAAGAGTCAGACATGACTGACCAACTGAACTGAACTGAAAGATTATCCCAACTCAGATATTCATCAAAACACGGTCTTCCTTCTGGGAAAACAAACATTAAATGAAAATTGTTTCCCTCACATTTTCATAATGGTAGACACAAACTTTGACCATAATTGACCTGTAGCATATCGATGCAAACCACAATTCTATGGAAGAACTGCAAAATGAAGAGGAGGTTCCTGTGAAGGTTTCTGAGGAGCAAAGACTTCACAGTTGAACAATTTTGCTTCAAGTTCTTATTCTAAACATAATCCAGTTATTGAGTCAGAGGGGTTGGGTAAATTCAAAACCAGACCAATTTTAGCCTAATAGCATCAGCAAGAAGAAAAAGCTGCTGGGATCATGTGGGTGGGCTTCCAAATTGCCTTTTCAAATGGTTTCCCTGACAAATGGCTAGAGTCCAAGTGAATATGCATGGAGGAGGTATCAAAATATCTCTTCCAAAAGCTCCCGAAAGGGGCCTATTTATGGGGCATTCTGAAACACTGTAGCTGACACCAGTTACAAAGAGACCGTGATTCTGAGAACTGGCATAAAAATGGAAATCAACCTTTAGTATGAATGTTTAGGGTCTGAAAGTGCTGTGAGGTAGAAGCTATGTCTCCCAAGGCGGAAGGTACTTTCCAACATGGCACAGCTGGCTATGCATCATTGGAAAGAAAAAAAAAAAAAAGTCCCCTTGAAGTAGAAAAAAGTGGAGAGGTGTCATTTCCTTGAAACTGAGTGACTTCTTTGAGCTTATCTTTCAGTTTGTCAAGTCTAGGATCAAGCCATATCGTTATTTTTCATAATTCCTTGGAGAATGATCTCAACAGGACACTCCTGCAATGCATTACTCCTTTGTTCTACTATCCATTTCATTCAACACTCATTGAGCATCTTGTACAATGTACATCTGCACCATTGTGAAGGATAATGGGAATGCAAAGATAATTAAGATATAGTCCTTGATATCAAGGAGCTTCCTCTGTCATAGAGTAGACAGATGTCCCTAAGATGACTATCCCCAAAGATAAGATACTAAATGGGGTTTCTCAACCTCAGCATTATTGATATCTTGAGTCAGATATTTACTTGTTGAGGATCGTCCTGTGTAGTACAGAAGGTTTACCAACATCTCTAATTTTCATCCAATAGATGCCAGTAGCATCCCCTCAGCATACTGACCAAAATTGTCTCCAGACATTGTCAAAAGTTCCTGGGATGCAAAGTCAGACCTAGTTGTGAATCACTGTGCCAAAAGCCTATTCAAGGAATTGTGGAAGCACAGAGAATAGAGTTCTTATTCCACACGGGAGAGTCAGAGGAAATGATATTGGAGTTGAGTTTTGATATCCGTTCAGTAAAAATATGGACTATCTACTAGATGCTAAATTTTGGGCTATGCATAAAGATGAGCAAGAGTTTCCAATGGAGGAAAGTTATTTGTGGACCAGCTCAGTGAGTTCAAGGCACAGCAAGGTATTTGACACCTGTGACCTATGTATGTGGGATGAGCAGAAGGAAAAGGAAATGAGGGAGTGAAAGAAAACCTATTGCAAGAAAAGCCTTGGGCCTCAGACCAAGGAGGTTAGCAGTTTGGAATTACCCTCTGGGTGTCAAAAGGCTACTGAAAGATTTTAAGCAAGAGATTTTTTTTATTGCATGATTCACATTGTATGTACAGTTGGCAAAACAGTCTGTGGAAATGTCAACCATCCTGTTAAGTACTGTCTGCCCCACACAAATGACCATTGTGTCTGGGCCTCCTCGCTCAATGAATCTCCCAGATGATGGCTCAGCACCCGGTTCCCAGAGTTTCCAGCTTCTGAAGGAAGATTCATTTCTGCCCCTTTCTCTACAAGTCCCGCCTTTACACTAGCTGTGCAGTGACGGATCATCGACCTGAGTGCTGGGAGCACTGGCATCCAAGCAGGAAAAGAAGGAAACAGAGATGGAGGGAAAACCCAAACTGAAAAAGAGATTTGAAGAGTTCTGTTTTCCTGATGCCCTGATTTCTAACTTCCAATATGTAAGCTTTTTCTTTTTGACAAAGAAACTCTGCCATTTGGATCTAGGTGGTTTGCGGCAGCCTGCCAGGCTCCCAGATTAAGTGAAAGTCATTACAAAATGTTTTACACACATGGGAAGCACAGGGATTTTTTGGCGTTCGCTTGGCCCTCCAACATTAATTCTAATTATCTCAAAATGCAAACACGCTCACATTTCCAGCACATGACATTATTTTTCTCCTTGACATCAGACATAAAAGAAAGAAAAATAAACACAGGACAGTGACAGCATTAAGCTGGTAGTCATTTTTCTTTAGTATTTCAAATTCAATTCCAGACCAGATTCTCTGTTTTGTCCTAGGGGTTGGGGTAGGGAGATGCCCTTTTGTCCCATTTGAAAACCTCTCCTTTCCAGTTAGCTTAATTAAGGGAAAAAGAAAGGGAGCCAAGAGGAAAACAGTCTGGTTTAGATCAGGGTTAGAGTCTTCGTTCTTTACCCTACAGATTTTTGCTGTTTTATGTTTGCAATGTTTTTCCGTATCTTGGTAGTAAATACAGTTGTTTTGAAATGAACTAACCCCATGGGTCCAGTGACTTGGCACTTTTGGTAAATGGTTGATATTCCTCTTGACAGATCAAGGTCAGAAAGAGTCCCTAGGTTCCAACATGGTCTCATAAACCTGGGTGAGGTTGGGTAATCAGCATAGCAAACTGATCAACATGGGCAGCAAACTGATCAACATGGGCATCCTTGCCCTCAGAGTCTATAATGTCATCAGTGAAGCAGACTTACACCACCGTGGTGCTGGGGAAGACTCTTGAGAGGCCCTTGGACTGCAAGGAAATCAAACCAGTCAATCCTAAAAGAAATCAACCCTGAATAATCACTGAAAGGACCAATGCTGAAGCTAAAGTTCCAATACTTTGACCACCTGATGCAAAGAACCGACCCATTGGAAAATAAACAATTCTCCTAATTTTTTGATGCTGGGAAAGACTGAGGGCAAAAGGAGAAGAGGGCCGCAAAGAATGAGATGGTTAGATAGTAACACTGACCCAGTGGATATGAATTTTAGCAAACCCAAGGAGATAGTGAAGGACAAGGGAGCCTGGCATGCTGCAGTCCCTGGGGTCACAAAGAATTGGACACAACTTAGCAACCGAACAACAACAAAGACCAAACCAACAGCCACACTACAAGTCTGCTTCTTTTCCCCCTTCTGTTAATATTGTAGAAAATGAAATTCTAGCAATTCTAGCAACATGCTTCAATTCTCTTTTCTTTTTGATACTTATAAAAATTTACTAGGTTTTACTATATTGCACTTTTCAAAGCCATAACTCTTAAGAACTTTGTTTTTGCATATTGCTTAAATATTTTGTCTTCATAAATCTCAAAATTTTATTAAAAAGACACTCTTATACCATTAAAATAAGTCACTTGATGTGTGAATCCTATCTGCCGTGAAGACTATGCTAGAGTCAGTTTACAGCCTAAGTCTCTAAAATTTTAGCTCTATGCTGAGTCTTATTCCATCTTCATTGCTATAAAATATGCTGTTTGCTAATTATGATATAAAACATGCTGTATGTGTTCAGCTCTATACATAGGGTAACCAGCTCATCCTGATTTGTCTGGGACTTTCCAGATTTGCCTAACTTGTCTGGTTTTAGCACTGAAAGCTGCTTATCTGGGAAATCCCTCAGTCCCTGGCTGAGATGACCAGGATAGTGGTCGTCTTATTATATATTACATTGCAAATTATAATTGTGGGGAGAGAATGGCGGTACATTAAGTGGACTAAAGTTCCACCTCCTCTTTGACACTGGGTATAGCAGTTGTTCTGTGTTTCCTAATTTACTCACATTTGCAGAGTGTGTAAAACTGACTCATCATTCAGTCAGTGATAGGCTGGATGAAATTTCCACTAACCATTAGTACTAGACAGGCAATATATGAAGATCAAGGCAATTTTATGTTTCTTACATCTGATATTCTACCAATACAGTGGGAGAATTCTTTTCTCATGAGTAATTTGCATTTATTCCATAAGCATACGTGAGGCATACATGAGACACTTTAAGTGCCTAGCACTATAGTAAGTGTTGCGTCAGTGACTTGTCATTTGAATGAGGAGAAGCCCATTATCCATCCAAAGACACTGTGTTATGAATATATACTTTCTATAGCTGGTGTTGGAGAAGGGCTGCTTAATCTTGTCCATCTATTTTCTAATTATTCAATTATTTATTGAGCACCTGCTCAGGGAAAACTGTATATTAATATAAGAAAGAGATGATGGAGAGTGTCTTCATCAGGGAGATCAGTTGATACTGCTTGGTTCTTGACATTGGAACCAGATTCTTTAAGTTTTTATTGAGGCATAATCAATATATAACATTGTATTAATTTTAGACTTATAACACAATGATTCTGCTGCTGCTGCTAAGCTGCATCAGTTGTGTCTGACTCTGTGTGACCCCATAGATGGCAGCCCACCAGGCTCCTCCATCCCTGGGATTCTCCAGGCAAGAAGACGGGAGTGGGTTGCCATGTCCTTCTCCAATGCATGAAAGAGAAAAGTGAAAGTGAAGTCGCTCAATATTTGTATATATTGCAAAATAATCATCACAATAAGTTTAGTTAACATCTGTCACTATATATCAGTTCAGTTCAGTCACTTAGTCATATCTGATTCTTTGCAACCCCATGGACTGCAGCATGCCAGGCTTCCCTGTCCATCACCAACTCCTGGAGCTTGCTCAAACTCATGTCCATCGAATTGGTGATGCCATCCAACCATCTCATCCTCTGTCGTCCCTTTCTCCTCCCGCCTTCAATCTTCCCAGCATCATTGTCTTTTCAAATGAGTCAGTTCTTCACATCAGGTGGTCAAAGTATTGGAATATCAGCTTCAGCATCAGTCCTTCCAATGAATAGTCAGGACTAATTTCTTTTGGGATGGACTGGCTGGATCTCCTTGCTGTACAAGGGACTCTCAAGAGTCTTTTCCAACACTACATTTCAAAAGCATCAATTCTTCAGTGCTCAGCTTTCTTTATAGTCCAAATCTCACATCGATACATGACTACTGGAAAAACCATAGCTTTGACTACAGGAATCTTTGTTCGCAAAGTAATGTCTGATTTTTAATATACTGTCTAGGTTGGTCATAGCTTTTCTTCCAAGGAGCTAGTGTCTTTTAATTTCATGCCTGCCGTCACCATCTGCAGAGATTTTGGAGCCCAAGAAAATAAAGTCTGTCACTGTTTCCATTGTTTACCATCCATTTGCCATGAAGTGATGGGACTGGATGCCACAATCTTAGTTTTCTGAATGTTGAGTTTCAAGCCAGCTCTTTCACTCTCCTCTTTCACTTTTATCATGAGGCTGTTTAGTTCCTCTTTGCTTTCTGCCACTAGGGTGATGTCATCTGCATATCTGAGGTTATTGATATTTCTCCCAGCAATCTTAAACATACTTATATATATAATAGGTAAACAACAACATCCCGCTGTATAGCACAGGTAACTACAAATGTAAGGCTGAAAAATACAACTATGCTTAATATATTACTGATGCATTGAAAATAACTAAATGTTTTAAAGTCCTTTTTTTAAGAAATAAACTTTATTGATGTGTTATCTGTATACAATAAGAGGCACTGATTTTCAGTAATTTTCAGTGAGTTTTGACAAGCTTACACATGACCAAAACATCGCTCTGAGCATTATCTCTGAAAGTGCCTCTTACCAAGCAATTCCCCATTTACCCAGCCTGGCATAATTTTGTTCAATTATATGCTAATAATTTTGAAAATTAAGAGATTTAAGAGTATAATTACTAAAATAATAGATTCAGAAAGAAGTGGAAAAATGAAATAAACCAAAAACTGTGGAATACATTTTAAAAGCTGGCAAATGAGGAGCTTCCCTGGCAATCCAGTGGTTAGAACTCTGTACATCCACTACAGGGGATGCAGGTTTGATCCCTGATTGAGGAACTAAGATCCTGCATGCTGTGTGGCATGGCCAAAACTTTAAATGAGTAAATAAATAAAATAAATGTTGGCAAACAGTATCAGATGATTTCCTGGTCATTATAAAAATAAGAAAAGGATGATAAGACCATTTTCAGTTAGTTTTCTCATTAATAATAAAATCTGACAATGATATGTAAGAGAGGGGAAACAGACAGACAGACAGACAGACATGATACCAATCCCAACTGTCATTTACATGTACACAGTCATATCCTAAGTCAAGTCGTAAGTCTAATCATAACCATTCAATTTTGACTGAAATTATTGAAAGAATAATACAAAATGATCTAGGAAATTTAATTGCAGGAATTAAGGAGTTATTTGATATTAGTTAATGTATTAGAATAATATCTGCATCAATTTGTCAGTTTTACCACCAAATAATCTATAAAATCAATGTGATTTAAATAAAGTATAAATATAATCTTTTTCTTAGAGTTTGACAAATGAATTCTAAAATCAATCTGAAAAACCAAATGTCCAAAGATAGCAAATAAAATATTGGGGAAAAGCAAGTAAGGGATAACTTGATCTGAAAATGTTATGCTATAGTAATAAAAATAGTTAGTCCTGGTACCAGAATAGACAGGTCCATGGAACAGAACCAAATGTCCCAAAGGAGACCTACACATACACACAGAAGGATGGCACTCAGATTTTTCATCTTCTTTGCCTCTAAGGGAACGCCTGTGACAATATCTGGCCAGTGCAATGTCAGCAGAAATGAAGGATACCACTTCCAGGTCTGACCTATAAAATGTTCTAAAGGACCTTCCATACTCTCTTAATGCAATGCTCCAACTATGCTGATTTTAGACACATTGCTGGGAGGAGATGCTCACAGTCAGTTCTTGTAAGCCCAAGTGAGCCAGTTCCAGGACTCACCATACCTGCCCACACTGAGATCTGAAGGTGCTGGGCTAAAGCTCTGAGACTGGGATTGTTTGTTGTAGCAACTAATGTTATCCAGATTAATACACTATATAAGTAATCCAGTACTTGCTGCTGCTGCTAAGTCGCTTCAGTCGTGTCCGACTCTGTGCGACCCCATAGATGGGAGCCCACCAGGCTCCACCGTTCCCGGGATTCTCCAGGCAAGAACACTGGAGTAGGTTGCCATTTCCTTCTTCTGTGCATGAAAGTGAAAAGTGAAAGTGAAGTTGCTCAGTCGTGTCCGACTCAGCGACCCCATGGACTGCAGTTTACCAGGCTCCTCTGTCCATGGGATTTTCCAGACAAGAGTACTGGAGTGGGTTGCCATTGACTCTAAGAAGCAATCCACTTTGTTTTAATGTAACTGCTATATCAAAATTTGACAACATAATAGAAGAAAACCTAAACATTCCTTTGTAAATGTGGACACTAAATAATTGTCTTACATAATCCTAAATATTTTCAACAAAACTCAATTAGTGAAAGAACAACCAACAAATAAATGCTTGTGAGCAAGATGAATTTATTGTAAGAATGCAAGAATAATTTAGAGTTAGAAAATACAAAGTTTACCACAGAGGGTACAGGAGAAAATCACGTTAGCATTATAGTAGATCCTGAAAATGTATTCTCCCATACTCAACATCCATTCTTCATGTTAAAACAAAAAAACAAAAACTTTACTACGAATGAGTGGATATTTTCATAACATAAAAAGAATTTAGGTACTAAATCAATAATCAACATCAAAATTCATGCTGAAACATGAGAATTCAGGAATAAGACAAAAATGTCTATTTTTTCTTATTTTATTCAACATTGCTCTGAAGTCCCAGCCATGCAAATAAGACACGAAATAAAAGTTAACATATAACTCTTGAGAAGGAAGAACAAAATTCCTTGTACTTAAAAGTGTGCACCCAGATTATGTTAAGATTAATGGAAAATATATTAGAACAAATGTGTAAGTAAGGAAAGTACACACAGCTGTTTATACTCTGTCCTGTAACCTTGAGATCTAGAGTGGAATTTGAAGATGCAAGATGCTTCTACATACACCTGCAAAAAATGTAGTTGGAGACCTGGATAATTACATAAAGAGGTGCCTTTGACTGATTCTCAGCTCTTTCTAGCCTGTGCATTCTATTCTCTCTCTCTCTCTTTCTCTTTCTCGCTCTCTCCCTGTCTCTTTCTCTCTCTCTCTCTCTCACACACACACACAAACACACATACATACAACACAAAGCCTTGACCATCTGCTGAACAGCTAAAGAGGAGAATAAAGTTTTCTACCCTTTATTTTTTTTTTAACTTATGGTGAATGGTGGAGGTAGACACCTAAGTAATTGTTTTTGATTGGAAATATTTTAAAAGGAAATAAAAAACAACTTTTAAGTTTCATCTATGTTTTCCTGTTTTCAAGGATGGAGCCTTGCAGGTTTAGCAGATCACACCAAGGAGTATGACACCAGGATAGAGCATGGTGATCAAGTTGGGGCAAGGCAATGAAAAGGCCGGCTAGAGTATGGTTTGATACAGAGGACAAAAGTCCTAACATAAGAAAAGAAGAGATAGTTTGGAGGAATGGACCAGAATCTGGGTGAGAAAATAAGTCCTGCAACATAATATAAAGTTGATCTAAAGAGAAATGGCCCTGAAGCAAAGCAAAATCATTCCTAACTCATTTATTGGTTGGGTTACAAAACACTTTTTGGGGGGGTGTAAAATTTCAAAATATTTGTATACAATTTCAAAGGCTACTTTCGACTTAGAGCTTTTACAAAAGCTTGGCTGTATTCCCATTTGTACAATACATTTTCGAGCCTATGCTGTGCTTAGTCACTCAGTCATGTCTGTCTAACTCTTTATGACCCCATGGACTGTAGCCCGCCAAGCTCCTCTGTCCATGGAATTTTCCAAGCAAGAATAATGAAGTGGGTTTTCATTTCCTACTCCAGAGGATATTTCCAACTCAGGGATCGAACCTGCATCCCTTGCATCTCCTGCACTGGCAGGCAGATTCTTTACCACTTGCACCGCCTGGGAAGGCCCCTTGAGCCTATCTTACATCCAGTAGTTTATATTTCCTCCCCCTTCACCCTTCTATTGCCCCCTGCCTCCTCCCCACTGGTTGGAGAAGGCAATGGCACCCCACTCCAGTACTCTTGCCTGGAGAATCCCGTGGACAGAGGAGCCTGGTAAACTGCAGTCCATGGGGTCACACAGAGTCGGACATGACTGAAGCGACTTAGCAGCACCAGCAGCCTCCCCACTGGTAATCACTAGTTTGTTCTCTGTCCCTGTGATTCTGCTTCTTTTCTGGCGGCATTCACTAGTTTGTTGTTTTAAGTTGCCCTCACCAGTATCTACTTCCTCACCTCCAACTCACTCCTCAAAGAATTCCAACCTGGCTTCCTCCCCAGAAACATCTGTGATATTGCCCTTGTCCAAATGAACAACTACACCCATATCTCCAAAGCCAGCATCAATGTTTCTGCCACTTGACTTGACTCTTAGTAGCATTCAGGGCAGTTAACAAGGCACTTGGCTACTTACACTTTCTTGCAAATCTTTCCAGCTTGACATCTCTGTTTTTCTCTCTGTTTCACATTGTGTTCCCTTTTGGCCTATTTTGCTAGGCATAATCATTGACATATAAATTATGTGGAGTTACCAGTAAAATAAAAAATTATAGAAAAGAACAAATTGAAAAGAAGGAAGCATTATGCATAAATAGTGGGGCTCAGGTAGTGAACCCAAATGATCCCTGACTAGAGATTGGGTAAACCTACTTTCATAAAAATGTATACTTTAGAGTTTGATTTAAATGATGTTGGTGCTAGTTATAATAGGATCCCTCATGGGGTCACTTGTGTTTTTGTCTGCATGACAGAGACAAAGGGAATGGAAATAAAGCTCAACACCCACCATGTTGTTGATCTGCCTCATCATTTGGGTAAAATGTCCACAGATAGGAGAGAAAAAAACCTCCCAAAAGGAACAGTGACAATTCCAGGCTGCTTCATATTGTTTGGCCAGATGAACCTAAACCCAAAAAAATCAGTTTGCTTTTGTTCTGCCATAGACTTTGGTTCTCCTGATGCACAGGACACCCAGATGAGTGCCTTTCTCTGCACCCACCTTCACACACAACCACTCCCCCATCAAGGATGCCTCTCTTGTTTCTGCTGTAGCCTTTCCCCTGCCTTCTTCCTCCAGAGCCAAGGAATCTATTTTTCACCCCAAAACTAGTCGTTCTTGCCACCTGGAACCACTTAAGGGTTCACAGTGTTCAAGGAGCCTCACAGCCTTTCATATAATTGGTTAATGAAGGTTCTCTGCTAGGCTGGTGGAAACCAACATGGCACAGCTACAACCCTAGTCCTGGAGAATTTAACCATGGACTGACTGGAGAAGACCAGACAACATCTGTAAAAAGGAAGACCAGCAATGCAAGGAAACTTCAGTAAAACTTCATGAAATGCCAGTGTTTAGGGCAGAGAGATGAACATTGGTACCACATAGGCTGCAAGGACCCAGGAAGTCTTCGTAGAAAGATGGAAATTGGGCTGGACTTGAGGGGTGTGTAGGGTTTAGAAATGTGGTGAAGAAGAAAAAGAGTTTGGGGACTGAGCTGACTGCTGCTTGTTTTGAGAAGGAGTCCACAGCTCTCCAGATATTGCCTCTCATGATCATATTGACCCACACAGCAGCCTTCATCCCTGGAGAGAAGTCTCATGTCTGACTCCACACGAAATGCAAATCTCAACATGGTTGTATCAGGGATGGTGTGCATTGGGGGGCAGTCTGTAGCTGGTCTCCTAACCATGATCAGACTGGATCTCTCTTCTTTATTCATTTGTTTTTCCCATAACTTCTCCTATTGTGACTCTTGCCATGACCTCTGTATAACATTGTTCTGGTGGAAGACATGTTTTATATTGGAATTAATTGCAAGAATTCTCAGCTTGTCACTGTAACCCCAAATACGCTCTTCTAAGCTTATATATCAGATGACACTACAAGATTTAAATTAAAAAAAATATACAAAATAATTAACCATTATTTTGGGGGGGCTCCAAAACCACTGCAGATGGTGATTGCAGCCATGAAATTAAAAGACGCTTACTCCTTGGAAGAAAAGTTATGACCAACCTAGACAGCATATTGAAAAGCAGAGACATTACTTTGCCAACAAAGGTCTGTCTAGTCAAGGCTATGGTTTTTCCAGTGGTCATGTATGGATGTGAGAGTTGGACTGTGAAGAAAGCTGAGTGCTGAAGAATTGATGCTTTTGAACTGTGGCGCTGGAGAAGACTCTTGAGAGTCCCTTGGACTGCAAGGAGATCCAACCACTCCATTCTGAAGGAGATCAGCCCTGGGATTTCTTTGGAAGGAATGATGCTAAAGCTCCAGTACTTTGGCCACCTCATTCGAAGAGTTGACTCATTGGAAAAGACTCTGATGCTGGGAGGGATTGGGGGCAGGAGAAGAAGGGGACAACAGAGGATGAGATGGCATCACGGACTCGATGGACGTGAGTCTGAGTGAACTCTGGGTGTTAGTGATGGACGGGGAGGCCTGGCGTTCTGCAATTCATGGGGTCGCAAAGAGTCAGACACAACTGAGTGACTGAACTGAACTGAATGCAGTATGGATGGGCAGTCCTGGTGGCTCAGTGATAAAGAATCCACCTGCCATGTAGGAGATGGCAGGAGACTTGGCTTCAATCCCTGGGTCAGGAAGATTCCTTGGAAGGGCCAAGGCAACCCACTCCAGTATTCTTGTCTGGAAAACCCCATGGACAGAGAAGCCTGGCAGGCTACTGTCCAGGGGGTCGCAAAGAGTCTGACACAACTGAAGCTATTGAGCATGCATGCACACAGTATGGATATTGCCCAATCAGAGCTGACCCCAGCTAGCACCGATGCAGACTGGCTACGTAGCAGATTGTCAGGGCACATCCAGTCAAGCCCCAGTCTCCACTCAGATTCTGCAAAGACTGAACATCAGGTACTGGTGGGGTAAATGTGGGGTGCCATAGCTGTTATACCACCTCAACAGCATTAGAGACATGTTTCCCCAGGGAATACTCAGAAGGATGTTAGCTCTCCCAGTTCTTCCTCGGGTCCTTCAATCTTTGTCTGCAGCTTCCAGTAAGTCTAGACTTCTCAACACCCAGTTTACACTGCGGTTTGTGTGCAGTTTTCCCTTCTGAGTACAGCAAGAGCTATTAAAACTATTCTCCCCACTCCTTTTACAATGGCCTGGAATGGGAACTCCAGCCCCTGTTCAACTGTCCACACATCATTTTCAGGGGCAGCTCCACTTCTAGTGACTTCCATCCCTAAAGGCTTATTTCTGTTTACATTCTTCACTTCTGCCACCATCCAGTTTTGTTGGTTATTTCACTGGTGTGTGTGTGTGTGTGTGTGTGTGTATCTAAAAATTTCCCTGAATTCAGACTTCACATAGTGAACTGGGATGATTGGATCTGGGATTTTTCATATTCATGTTTATGTTCAGGATTTATCCCAAAGGGTTGAAACTCTAAAGCCACCTTCTCTAGGTTTCCCTCTGCATCTCACCCTGTAACTTGTGGCCCTCTGAGAGACTCAGCCTTCCAGGCACAAGCAGTTCTCATTAAAGTTCTTCCTGAGGGCATGCAATAACCAAGCCCACTCAGAATCACTGCTTAATGAGGGTGAGAAAACACCTTTGAGCTAGGTCATGAAACCACACCCTCAAAGTTGATTTTTTTTTTTTAATAGCTGGCTAAAGGCTACTTCCAGATTCTAGGAAGAATGTCTTTAAAAGTACTCTGAAAAAGTTCAGACTTCTTGAACATCAAATAAGTCTTACAACACAAGGTTCCGAGGAGTTTCTGTAACTGAAAAAGAACCAGAAACAGATTAAATTTCCTCTTAAAATATACAAGGGGTTGAAAACTTAGAGAAAAAAAAATGTGATTGACAAAAATATAATTGGGGCTTTCCAAAGGCCAGCCATTTGGAAAAGCTGGATGTAGTATGTGCCACACCCAAAGTGTTGCTAGGTCAGCTAGTAAGAGGTTCTGTGGAAGTCCAGTGTTAGGTGGCAGCTGCGGGTGGGGCTTGGGCCCTGGTGGAGAGATTCTGGGACATAGATGGAAACTAAGGAGGGAAGGTGGAGAGGAAAGAGGTGAAGAGGGTGGAGTAGAACAGGGAAATGCTTTGGAGTGGGTCCCAGAGGAGAAAATAAACATGGAGTCGGGGCGGCGGCCAAGAGGAGCAACCCCACATCCAAGGATCAGTGGCTGTGGAGGGCCTAGAGGAGCTACTCCATGTTCAAGGTCAGGAGGGGCGGCAGTGAGGAGATACCCCTCGTCCAGCGTAAGGAGCAGTGGCTGCGCTTTGCTGGAGCAGCCGTGAAGAGATATCCCACATCCAAGGTAAGAGAAACCCAAGTAAGATGGTAGGTGTTGCAAGAGGGCATCAGAGGGCAGACACACTGAAACCATAATCACAGAAAACTAGTCAATCTAATCACACTAAGACCACAGCCTTGTCTAACTCAATGAAACTAAGCCATGCCCTTTGGGGCCACCCAAAACGGGCTGGTCATGGTGGAAAGGTCTGACAGAATGTGGTTCACTGGAGAAGGGAATGGCACACCACTTCAGTATTCTTGCCTTGAGAACCCCATGAACAGTATGAAAAGGCAAAATGATAGGATACTAAAAGAGGAACTCCCCAGGTCAGTAATGCCCAATATGCTACTGGAGCTCAGTGGAGAAATAACTCCAGAAAGAATGAAGGGATGGAGCCAAAGCAAAAACAATACCCAGCTGTGGATGTGACTGGTGATAGAAGCAAGGTCCCATGTTGTAAAGAGCAATATTGCATAGGAACCTGGAATGTTAGGTCCATGAATCAAGGCAAACTGGAAGTGGTCAAACAGGAAATGGCAAGAGTGAACGTGGACATTCTAGGAATCAGCGAACTAAGATGGACTGGAATGGGTGAATTTAACTCAGATGACCATTATATCTACTACTGTGGGCAGCAATCCCTCAGAAGAAATGGAGTAGCCATCATGGTCAAAAAAAGAGCCTGAAATGCAGGACTTGGATGCAATCTCAAAAACGACAGAATGATCTCTTTTCGTTTCCAAGGCAAACCATTCAATATCATGGTAATCCAAGCCTATGCCCCAACCAGTAACGCTGAAGAAGCTGAAGTTGAACGGTTCTATGAAGATCTACAAGACCTTTTAGAACTAACACCCAGAAAAGATTTCCTTTTCATTATAGGGGACTGGAATGCAAAAGTAAGAAGTCAAGAAACACCTGGAGTAACAGGCAAATTTGGCCTTGGAGTACAGAATTGAAGCAGGGCAAAGGCTAATAGAGTTCTGCCAAGAGAATGCACTGGTCATAGCAAACACCCTCTTCCAACAACACAAGAGAAGACTCTACACATGGACATCACCAGATGGTCAACACCGACAGATTGATTATATTGTTTGCAGTCAAAGATGGAAAAGCTCTAAACAGTCAGCAAAAACAAGACTGAGAGCTGACTGTGGCTCAGATCATGAACTCCTTATTGCCAAATTTAGACTTAAATTGAAGAAAGTAGGGGAAACCACTAGACCATTCAGGTATGACCTAAATCAAATCCCTTATGATTATACAGTGGAAGTGAGAAATAGATTTAAGGGACTAGATCTGATAGACAGAGTGCCTGATGAACTATGGACGGAAGTTTGTGGCATTGTACAGGAGACAGGGATCAAGACCATCCCCATGGAAAACAAATGCAAAAAAGCAAGATGGCCATCTGAGGAGGCCTTACAAATAGCTGTGAAAAGCAAAGGAGAAAAGGAAAGATATAAGCATCTGAATGCAGAGTTCCAAAGAATAGCAAGGAGAGATAGGAAAACCTTCCTCAGTGATCAATGCAAAGAAATAGAGGAAAACAACAGAATGGGAAAGACTAGAGATCTCTTCAAGAAAACTAGAGATACCAAGGGAACATTTCATGCAAAGACGGGCTCGACAAAGGACAGAAATGGTATGGACCTAACAGAAGCAGAACATATTAAGAAGAGGTAGAAAGAACACACAGAAGAACTGTACAAAAAAGATCTTTATGACCAAGATAATCACGATGGTGTGATCACTCACCTAGAGCCAGACATCCTGGAATGTGAAATCAAGTGGGCCTTAGAAAACATCACTACAAACAAAGCTAGGGGAGGTGATGGAATTCCAGTTGAGCTATTTCAAATCCTGAAAGATGATGCTGTGAAAGTGCTGCACTCAATATGCCAGCAAATTTGGAAAACTCAGCAGTGGCCACAGAACTGGAAAAGTCAGTTTTCATTCCAATCCCAAAGAAAGGCAATGCCAAAGAATGCTCAAACTACTGCACAATTGCACTCATCTCACACTCTAGTAAAGTAATACTCAAAATTCTCCAAGTCAGGCTTCAGCAATATGTGAACCGTGAACTTCCAGATGTTCAAGCTGGTTTTAGAAAAGGCAGAGGAACCAGAGATCAAATTGCCAACATCTGATGGATCATCAAAAAAGCAAGAGAGTTCCAGAAAAGCATCTATTTCTGCTTTATTGACTATGCCAAAGCCTTTGACTGTGTGGATCACAATAAACTGTGGACAATTCTGAAAGAGATGGGAATACCAGACCATCTGCCCTGCCTCTTGAGAAACCTGTATGCAGGTCAGGAAGCAACAGTTAGAAACGGACATGGAAAAACAGACTGGTTCCAAATAGGAAAAGGAGTAGGTCAGGCTGTTTATTGTCACCCTGCTTATTTAACTTCTATGCAGAGTACATCATGAGAAACACTGGGCTGGAAGAAGCACAAGCTGGAATCAAGATTGCTGGGAGAAATATCAATAAGCTCAGATATACAAATGACACCACCCTTATTGCAGAAAGTGAAGAGGATCTAAAAAGCCTCTTGATGAAGTGAAAGAGGAGAGTGAAAAAGTTGGCTTAAAGCTCAACATTCAGAAAATGAAGATCATGGCATCTGGTCCCATCACTTCATGGGAAATAGATGGGGAAACAGTGGAAACAGTGTCAGACTTTATTTTGGGGGGCTCCAAAATCTCTGCATATGGTGACTGCAGCCATGAAATTAAAAGACGCTTACTCCTTGGAAGGAAAGTTAAGACCAACCTAGATAACATATTAAAAAGCAGAGACATTACTTTGCCAACAAAGGCCTGTCTAGTCAAGGCTATGGTTTCTCCTGTGGTCATGTATGGATGTGAGAGTTGGACTGTGAAGAAAGCTGAGCACCAAAGAATTGATGCTTTTGAACAGTGGTGTTGGAGAAGACTCTTGAGAGTCCCTTGGGCTGCAAGGAGATCCAACCAGTCCATTCGAAAGGAGATCAGCCCCACGTGTTCTTTGAAAGTAATGATTCTAAAGCTGAAACTCCAATACTTTGGCCACCTCATGCGAAGAGTTGACTCATTGGAAAAGACTCTGATGCTGGGACGGACAGGGAGGCCTAGCGTGCTGTTTTTCACGGGTCACAAAGAGTCGGACACGACTGAGCGACGGAACTGAACCGACTGAGAGACAACTGACTTTGTAAAAGCATTCAAACAAGACCCCATCTCCCCCAGCCCACAGTGCCCACTGCTGACCAGGTGCGAGAAAATCAGATTGGCCTTTGAAGGGGGCCCTAGACTAAACATGGACTGAGTATACAGATGTGTGTGTAAAACACAGTGACTGATTGATAGTGAAATGTATGAGAGAGGAGGCTTGCCCTGGAAATGGGCCCAATTTTTATTTTTATTTGATTTGATTCATTTTTTAATTCAGACCAAAGGAATATCTGGTATAAAATATGAAAAAAAATGCTTCTTTTCAAACTTCTTTCCTTCAAGTTCAAAACAAACAAAACCCCAATTTGTGACAAGCAACGAGATTTACTGGGAAGATGAAATCATCGATTTGATGGAAGGCTTTGGCACTGAAGGGCTTAGCCCATGAGAAGGAAAAACAAGAGAAGCCCCCTCTTCCTCTAGGAGGAAATGACTTAGAGTCCTAGCCAGGTTATTGCAGAATTTGGAAGCAACAAAAACTTCTTTTTGTCTCTTGGTCAGGCCTTCCTTCCCCATGCAGGTACCACAGAAAGACATTTTCAGGATAAGGCCAACCTGCTGCTTCTCTCAAGACAACCTCCCCTTGACTTGTCACTGACTCTCAGTCCATCAGAGTCCCAGACATGGACCAGATAACCAATGCAGGTTTGGGGGGACCCACTGAAACCATATGCTGACAAGAAGCCCTGTGTGTTCAGCATATTTCTTGTTTAGTTAAAGCATCACTCCCATCTTGCGTGAATGCTAAGTTGCCTCAGTCATGTCCTATTCTGTGTGACCCCATGGACCATAGCTCACCAGACTCTGTCCATGGGCTTCTCCAGGCAAGAACACTAGAGTGGATTGTCATGCCTTCCTCCAGGGGAGTCTTCCCAACCCAGGAATTGAACCCATGTCTCTTACATCTCCTCCATTGGCAGGCAGGTTCTTTAGCACTTAGTGCCACCTGGAAAGCCTAACATCCCTACCCTGGTGATGGGCCCACTCTCTCCATCTCCCAGAGAATAGTTACTCAATATATAAATTGAAAGTGTGGCCAGATAGAAGAAGGTAAAAAAATAAACTCAGCTCTCTTCAAAAGAATGATGGATAAATAAGAAACATAAAAATGGTCACTTCTTAAACATTCTGCAGCAACTCTATGCTTCCACGATTCATTTTCGGCACAGATCTCATCTTTGAGGCCACTTGTATTTGGGGTACGTCTAATAATGTCATAACCTCATAATTAACATATCAAATGTTCCCGTGCTTTTCTTCTACTCTGCCTCGTATCAGAGCTTGGACAAGAGAACTATAGATAAGAAACTATTAATTATCTGAAAGACAAATAAAGGCTACTTATCTTGGGGGGCAAAATAGATCTGCTGAGAATATCTAAGAGTTATAACTATTTTTGCATAAAATAAATAGTCTTCTTTCTGTGTTCTCTAGAAGGCGTGGTGAGCTGTCATGTATCTAATACTCCCACCGTGCACCATTGATCCTACTGTAACCCTTATTACTTATGAGAGATGAAAGCAAGATCAGAATTTTTAAGAGCTGAACATTGGACCATAGTCTTGTTAAAATAACAAATGTCCTTGAAAGCATATCATTCTTGATTATGGGTGATTATGATTCTCTGGTATTTAACATTTGGTTTCAAGTCCAGCTTGATGATGCTGTATTTGGGAAATTGTCATCCATCTCATGTCAGTCCTCCAGTGGCCCCAAAGCCTCTCGTCACCTGGTAGGCATTTAAAGTTAGCCTAGGGGTGCTGGTGACTTCTCAGCCCTGACTGAGCCAGTACATTCTAGCGGTTCCATCTCCCAACCTGATCTCATTTGTAAAGCTGCAAACCTGGAGAGGAGAGGCTGAAGGATGAATCAGCCTTCCTACCTGATTCACTCCTCATGGTCAAGTTGACAGAGCAACAGTGAACTTCTCCATACCAGGCCATGTTTTTAGAGTGCCTTCTCCAGCTTAACTAAATAACATCAGAGACAGCAAATTTGAAGAGCAGATTTATCCACACAGATTCACAGCTCTTGGGAATAAAGATGTGTAGGGTCTTGTTTCCCAGACCAGGTACAGAGATGGGAGTGAGGGGGGAGTGGGCTTCAAACTGGCCAATTGGATATTCAGAAGAAGAAATAAAGTGCATGGATTTGGGGATGCAATGGAATCTGTTTTCCTTTTTCCCACAAAACTAATCATAGGAAGGTTTACAAAGTCATCCAAGGGCATGCTTAAAGAATGATAGATTTCACATTTGCTTTCTTTGTCCTAGAAGTTTCCCTGAGTTTCTTTATACCCTTCTTCATACCCAGTATGCATTCTAAGGGGTTAGGGTGGGGACTATAGATTGGTCCAGCTTTCCTTACATGTAAATCCCTAAACTAAAGGGGAGATTGGATGATACACTCACACAGACAGGAGACAGGAAAGGAGATAAAGGGAAGAAAATAACCTGTGAATGTTAATAAAACGCTGGCTTAATTTAGTATAACAGTTCTATGACTAATTAAAGCACCCACTAAATAAGGAAGAAGTGCTTGCCTGAAACGTCTTCAGCTACTGCGGTAAACAATAATCGGTCTCTGCTTTATCGTCATCAATGTTGCTACTAATAGTCCTACCGCCGGAAATCAAAGAGTGTCTACAACCATACTTCCTGCTCTGTTTCGTCACATGTGATGTGGACCCTTGAGTCACAAATATCAACTGAAGTCTATTTATAGAGACCATTTTCTTGGCAGACTAATCAAGACGGGGGAAATAGTGAGATAACCTTGATAAAGGAGAAATAAATGACTCTATATCTCTCTGGTGTGTCTCCCCAGCTCTGGTCTTGAAAGAAGGAGCAAAAAGAAAAGTGTCAGGAAGTGTGGAGGAGAAAATGAGAGGGGCAGGGGGAATCTGAATGTGCCTGTATCCAGACCAGACAGCCACTGCAGATAAAGGGGGGGACTGGAAGGTCAAAAAGGGAAGCAGATGCAGCCCAGTGGCAGGCCACCTTCTGATAGCCCTAGTTTTAAAATGTCCACTTAATTTCATTTAACAGTTAACTAACATCATTTACATCTAAGGAAAAATGGGTCCACAAAGCTGATCTATGGTAAAACACTAACTCCCAAGAAACACAGTGCAATTTTATACATGTCCAGGCATCCCTGTATGGTGATACAAAAAAATGGATATCATTACTCCATTTTACATAAGATCAAAGGGTCAAAGGGATGGGTCAATAAGCTTCAGAAAGTAGTAAATTCACCTGTCCCTTAAAATATGTGTATGCAATTATTACAAAGCCTTAACGTTTTCACAAGGCTTTTTTGGGGACTACAGTCAGTGATTAGCAACATACAATAGTGATCCATCTCTTCAAATCATAGGCTTCATCAGCACCATGGGTTCAGTGACTCCTCAAGGCCAAGCAAACAGCCAGCCTCGAGGGATGCGAGGCAGGCCTCCTACTGGCCACCATGCTCTTGCCGTTCAAACTGCCCATGCCCAGCTTCTGTGAAAAAGCCAATTGTGAGAGCCCTTCCGGTCACCCCTCCCAACTTGAGTCCTGGTAGATTTTTGACTCACCGGCCTGATCTTCTGCCTGGCTACTTGGTGAAGGATGAATAGAAGCTTATTGAACAAACCAATGCTAAAGGACCCATTGTCATTAGATGAGTCCACGTGGTCAAAGGAGGTGAGGACCAAATGAGGCAGCATGTGCCAGGAGCCGTGGGCGTGCAGGATCTCTGGTGCCCAGGATGGGAGGGTAGGACGGGGAGAGGAGGGCAGCTTGTGTGGTTTATGAAAAGATGAAAGTCACCCAAGACTTCAAATTATGCAGGTATCACCTGGGCATACTTCTATTTTAAGAAGACCAACCAACCTCACCACAGTATAGAAAACAGTCAGTGACTTATGAAGATTTTCTGGTGTCTGAAGAATGTATAATTATAATCCTTGTAAAGCCAAAGAATTCAAAATTGAGAATAAATAATTAGGTACAAAAGCAAATACCTACTTAGAATGAAAATAAACCACAACAAAATACAAATTACAGATTAAAAAAATATATACCACAAAGGCAAGTTAAAACACAGCATTTCTAAGAAATCTCTTTTGCAGAACTCTCATTAAAAGAGAAAACATGGCATAGAGTCTTTCTAACTGCATACATTTTATTTCAGAAATCAGAGAACTTCTGTTTTGACTCATTGTTACTGAAAATGAAGTCCTCTGCCTATAATTTTATGTATCTGACATTTGTAAGAATCTTTACAGATTAGCCACCTGCTTTGTACATCTTAAACTCTGCTTTTCCTTAACAGTGCACAAACTTCTGGGTCCGATGCTATAGAACACACTCAGTTCTGTGTCCCAGAGCCGGCTGCCTCAGCACAGGGAGCCAAAGGAATATTCATAGAAGTCATTTCTACAGACAGTTAGCAATAACTTCGCTGCAATTGGAAACTATTCAATGCAGTTCAGTTCAGTTCAGTTCAGTCGCTCAGTCGTGTCCGACTCTTTGTGACCCCATGAATCGCAGCACGCCAGGCCTCCCTGTTCATCACCAACTCCCAGAGTTCACTCAGACTCAGTGATGCCATCCAGCCATCTCATCCTCTGCCGTCCCCTTCTCCTCCTGCCTCCAATCCCTCCCAGCATCAGAGCCTTTTCCAATGAGTCAACTCTTCTCATGAGGTGGCCAAAGTACTGGAGTTTCAGCTTTAGCATCATTCCTTCCAATATTGCCAATCACAAAAGTTGTTTTTTAGTTGCTGGGTTTTGTCTGACTCTACAACCGTTTGGACTATAGCCCACCAGGCTCCTCTGTCCATGGGATTTCCCAGGCAAGAATACTGGAGTGGGTTGCCATTTCCTCCTCTGGGGCAGGGAATCTTCCCAACCCAGGGATTGAACCCATGTCTCCTGCATTGGCAGGCAGATTCATTACCACTGAGCCACCTGGGAAGCCCAACCACAAAAGCACCCCCAACTAAACCCAAACCAAATGTACTCCCAACTCCACTTCTTTTTAGCTGGAGCCTCAAAATGCCTGTGACTACACTCCAGTATAGAGGAGCCTGGTGGGCTACAGTCCATGGGGTCGCAAAGAGCTGGACATGACTGAGTGACTAAGCACACACACACTAGCACCACAACAGTAGAGGTTGGGGAAGTTGGTATGGAAACAGAAAACAATAGTAACCAATCATGGGTGAATTTTCCTTCCTGTTTATACACCTAAAACATACATGTGACCCTCCTGTGAACACTGCTAGGGCTCCTCTGACTCTTGGAAGGCAGCCTGTGTATGCGAGAGGCCCTGAGGCTGAATCTTACTAGTTTATTACAAGATCCTTCACTAAAGATGTTGAATATTGTCTGACTGCAACTGAGGACAATCATTTGGAGTAATAAAAGTAATCTAAGCAGAAGCAATGTCCTTGCAGTGAAAGAACAGGTGATCTGGTAACGTTTAGAAATGGCAGATGACAGAGAAAAAGAGTGTGACACCGCCTGGTCTGGTGCTTGCCCCTCTCCATCCAGACATCCACCACTCAGTTGTGAGGTGCTAGGTAAGGCACTCAGCAACAAACAGAGGGGAGTGTGTGTTGTGTGACCTTAGCTCCAAAGTTACATTCACCAGCCTCTGTCAGCCTCTGCCAACCTCAGCCACAGTGTCTGTTTCTGGGATTGCTTAGCAAGGATGGGCTGGATCTTTCTCTCTTATGAGTGAGACCACGTGTGGGTTGAGTCTAGGTATTTCGACTCTCAGGACACACCCATCTATTGGTTCTTTTTAATGCAAGTATGCTTTTTCCAGCACCTGGCCCAAGTTCAGTCTCACAAGAAGGCAAAAGGAGCCTCATAACTTTGACTTGCTGTTGTTGTTGTTCAGTTGCTAAGCTGTGTCTGACCCTTTGCAACTCCATGAACTATTGCACACCAGGCTTCGTTGTCCTTCGCTATCTCCCAGAGTTTGCTCAAACTCATGTCCATTGAGTCAGTGATGCCATCCAGCTATCTCATCCTCTGTCGTCCCCTTCTCCTCTTTCCCTCATGTTTCCCAGCATCAGGGTCTTTTCCAATGAGTCAGGGGCAAGATGCAAATACACTACTGAGATTTTGCAGTTGTTAGGATTTTGAAATGATGTCTTCTGGGCCTGATTTCCCATTCTGGATCCCCATGTTAGCACAAAGTAGGTGCAGACAGAAGGGAGAAAAGCCATCTGCTGGCCCATGGACATGATCCTGGTCCACGGGAGGGAAAGGGCCAAGCATATTTCCATTCCTATGGCTACGCTACCGAAAAATCCATGCACTGAGGACAGAAAAGCCAACAAGAGGGGAAGCCCCACTGAATATTTAGATGGATATTTAAGGATTCCTTGCCCACAGGCACTCAATCTTTACACCGAATATTACAGCAAGTATGCTCTTTTCTAAGAAGCTGTTGCTGCTTCCCAAATAATCCCAAAAGGAGAGTTTCCGGATGTCCCCTAATGAGTAAAACTGCTGATAGGAATGGAAAAGTTTATGAAGGATTTTTCAACCCCAGATACCATATGTGGAGTCAGAACATTTTATTTATACCTTTGCCTGATACTTCACCCACACACAGGATTAAGCAAGAAATATATGGCTGCCTGCTGGCCCAGAGTTCTCTTAGACATTCTCTCCTGGCTTGAAGGGAGCACCGTTGACCAAGGCCAAATGTTGATCTGAAATTCCTTTTCATGTTGAAAGGCAAAGTAATAGAGAATAAAGTCTAAAATAGTAAACACAATCCCATATATTTTATTTTTGTTTCAGTCTACAAATAAAAATAAGCCTAAACGGCCCTTTCTGGCATAAGATGATAGGTTAAAAAATAAATCCACAAAGTATTATATAATACTAAGATAAGAACAATTAAGAATGATATATTTCCTTTAAAAAACCTTGATGGATAACCTTTAAGATGTTTTGAGGGTTGTGTTCAGGCCACACACATGATGGGCAATATTTTTTCTTCCTTTTCTTCCCCAAAAAAAAGCCAATTTTGCTTAAAATAGAAGGAGGTCTATGGGTCTTACATTTAAGCATTTTTTTTTAATCAGACAAAATTATCTCTATTTCAAGTAACTGAGAACAAAAGCCAAAGCTACAACAACATATGTGCGCATACACTAGCATGTCTTCAGACTCATGGAGCCAGAGACTGGATTCGAGGGAGGGGGACAAAATCTACCGGGAGCTGAACCCCAATTCCAATCTAGGTTTCACTCCCGCCTTCCACTAAGGCTTCCCTGCTGGCTCTGACTGTGAAGAATCTGCCTGCAATACGGGAGACCTGGGTTCTATCCCTGGGTTGGGAAAAACCCCTGGAGAAGGGAACAGCTACCCACTCCAGTATTCTGGTCTGGAGAATTCCATGGACAGAGGAGCCTAGCGGTCCATGGGGTCGCACTGAGTCTGACACGACCCAGCGACATTCACTTTCATTTCTTTTCCACTAAGGAGTCTACACATGACTTAAACCTCAGCAGTTTCTATCCTTTCAACCCCTTTTTCCAGCAGGTATGGACGTGGAGTGAAGGGATCACACTCAGCCAGCCTCTAGGAACACAGGAAACATGGAGTGTCTTGGAACATGGAGTGTCTTCCTCCTCGGAAGCCTCCTCTCCATTGAGATGGGTGTGGAAAGACTAGGAAATGCCCAGCACTTGGAATTTCTATTGTCACACAGATGTCCATTTGGGGAAAAACCTGGCTGGAATAAGGGAGAGGCTTGAAGGCAAGACTCTTGTCTGCCGGGAGTGGGATAATATCAAGGCTGCGCATCAGATACAGTCTCCTTTATTTCTATCCACATCCCTGCTAGGTGGATTCTCCGTTATCCTCATCAATGGGAAGCAAACAGAGACTGGGAGAGATTAAATAACTCGCCTGGAGGCGAGGGGAAACGTGGCAGCACTTGGAATGCTAAGCAGGTGGTGGGGACTGGAGGTGAAGGTGGGCACAGTAGATGAGACTGTGAGTGGTGCGGGGGCGGAGGGGCAGGGCAAGCTTGACTGGATTCTATCTTGTGCTTTTGGCGACAAGAAGGGGAAGCAGCGGCTGCAGGTGAGAGAAAGAAACTACAGCTCCTTAGGAAAAGAGCATTGGCTTCTAAGCGACCCCACAAACACAGCACTGGAAACTTGCTGGGGGCACTATTCTCACTTAACCCATTAAGGGTACTGTGTCTGGTGGGGTGGGGGAGGGTATGTGTGTGAAAGCGAAAATGTTCATTGCTCATTTATGTCCAGCTCTTTGTGACCCCATGGATTGTTGCAGCCCACCAAGCTCCTCTGTCCATGGAATTCTCCAGGTGAGAATACTGGAGTGGGTTGCCATTCCCTTCTTCCTGACCCAGGAATCAAACCCTGGTCTCCTACATTGCAGGCAGATTTCTTTACCAGCTGAGCCACTGTGAGGGGAGGAGGGTAGAAGGTATAAATAAGAAAAAAGTAAAGAGAGGAAAAGAATCCTTCCTTCCTCCTTCCCCTCCATCTTGAATCTCAGCATCACCTTCAGAGAGCTGCCAAGAAGGAATCAAGGCAGGCAACAAAGTCCCATTTTTCTAATTGAAAAACCTCCAAACCAGTTCATCCGTTTTGCAGGTGCAGAGCCCAAAATCGCTCCTGATTTGTTTGCCTTAGCTTCTGGGTGAGGCCCTCACTTTCCCTGGCTCCCTGTCCTGAACTCAGCCTCCTCTGACAGCCGCCTGAACAGCTCAGCACCCAGGAATGGGGATTGCAGAGCCGGATGGCTGGGGCGAGTTCCCAGATCAGGGCCTGGAAGGTTCACCCACAAGCCTGCAAGCAGGGCCAGCCCAGGCCGAACCCTGCCAGGAATGGGCTCCCCAGAGGCACTGCATGATTCCCCGACAGCCTGACCAGCTGTCTCCATATCAGAAGGACTGGGGGTGGGGTGGGGGGTGCTGGGCTCTTCCTCTTCTGATGGCTCCTCTGTGTCACTGATTCACTGTCACTGTAGGCCAGCATCTGCCATAGTCCCCGCCCCACCCCTCTGTGAGCCTAAGCAGCCAGCAGATGCCTGTCGGGCAGAAGCCCAGGCTCCCTTACTTCCTCTGCCTTCTCCTGCATCAGGCCAAGTGAGAGGTGACAAAGCAAAGTCTTTATCCGCCTTCCTGTACCCAGGGAAGCTGCAGATCACCTGACTGGTTTTATTTCCTTTTTCTCACTGCTGCTTCAGTCGTGTCCGACTCTGTGCAACCCTATAGACGGCAGCCCACCAGGCTTCCCCGTCCCTGGTATTCTCCAGGCAAGGATAATGGAGTGGGTTGCCATTTCCTTCTCCAATGCATGAAAGTGAAAAGTGAAAGTGAAGTTGTGTCAGACTCTTCTCGACCCCCTGGACTGCAGCCTACCAGGCTCCTCCGTCCCTGGGATTTTCCAGGCAAGAGTACTGGAGTGGGGTGCCATTGCCTTCTCCGCACCTAATTTCCTACTTATCCATAATAACTGAGCTCCAAGATGACCTATTCCTAGGAAAATCTGAACTGATTTCTTCAGTCCCCGGTTATATGCTCACACAACACCATACATTCCTTCTTTTCTATGTACAGCCAAATGCAGGGTCAATTCTAGCAAATGTGGGGAAAGCACAGCCCATACGGTGTGGAGTAACCACACTTCCAGATGCATCTTTCTTGCCTTACCTTCCCTTTGCCTTATTTCTTCTCTTGCTTTGATTTAATTTATCTTGCAGCTTTGTGTCTTTTTGGTTTCCCTAAATTCTCTTGAGCAACAAGGGCAGAAATTAGCTGTCCAGGTGGTCAGGCAGTCTGGTCTGTGGATCTCCATGCTTCCTAAACATCCAGAACCTTCTGTAAAGCACTACAAGATTGGGCTCCTGCAACCTTGCTTCTCTATGTCCATCCCCGACCTCCCTTCAACCCGCCCCTGCTGATGCCAAGCTGAAGGTAGCAAGTTGAGTTTCAGAAGACAGATTTTATGCCTGGATCTGGTTGACCTTGAGCTTCAACTTGGAACTTGAAACCTCAGATTAGGTTCTTACAGGCTAAGTAGAAACCACGTCACCAGCCTTGGCTCCCTGATATCCTCAGATTTAAAACAGTAACCTCTTAAGTTGGCTCACCCTTCTCTCCTGACCACACCCACTCCTGCCTCCCAGTAACACCTGTACCTCCCCATCTGCAAACCCTTCCTCACCACTCTGCCACCTGCCACCAGTGTTTCCAGCTCAGGTTTATACACCTACCTCCTTTGTGAAGCCTTCTCTGCATGCATGCTAAATTGTTTCAGTTGTGTCTGACTCTTTGCAACCCTATGGACTGTAACCCACCAGGCTCCTCTATCCATGGGGCTCTCCAGGCAAGAATACTGGAGTGGGTTGCCATACCCTCCTCCAGGGGATCTTCCTGACCCAGGGATTGAACCCTTATCTCTTACAGTCTCCTGCATTGGCAGGCCAGGTTCTTTACTACTTGCGCCATCTGGGAGGCCCTGAAGCCTTCTCTAACCAAAGATAAATGACAATATCTACTAGTACTTTGGCCACCTCATGTGAAGAGCTGACTCATTGGAAAAGACTCTGACGCTGGGAGGGATTGGGGGCAGGAGGAGAAGGGGACGACAGAGGATGAGATGGCTGGATGGCATCACCGACTCAATGGACGCAAGTCTGAGTGAACTCCGGGAGTTGGTGATGGACAGGGAGGCCTGGCGTGCTGCGATTCATGGGGTCGCAAAGAGTCGAACACGACTGAGCGACTGAACTGAACTGAACTATCCACTGAAAGAAAAATGCACAATGCTGAGCATTATCTTTTCTTTGGTGGACAGAACCAAGGACTTAAGCCCAGGACACAGCCTCTGAGAGGCTGCTCCCAAGAGGTAGAGGGAGCAGCCAGGCTAGGGGTTTGTGCAACAAAGATCTGGCAATTGAAGCTTCAAAAGATTCAAAAGAAAACCAGATATCTCAAGTTGAAAATTTTAGCACTTTTCTATGGGCTCACTAGAATCATTCCTTTGACATGCACCTTAACTATCTAGGACCAGGACCCAGGTTTTTCCATTCGGAGTCACCTCCAGGTGCTCAGCTGGGAGTGACTGCAGTAGCTCAGGACCTGGTATCGGTCAGCCCTTTTCTCCCATCCTGAGTCCCCTCAAGGCACGCCCTCCTGAATGCTTCGATGCCTGCCATATCTTTTGTTTACTGACACAGAAGGCAACATTTTCCTAGGACTTTACAGTTTACAAAGTACTTTCTGTACACAGTCTCTTGGGATCTTTACTGGTTCTTCCCAAATGATCCAGATAGATGGGCAGATTAAGAAAACTCATGTTAGTCAAATACCTTACAATGGATTCTGCCTCTTTTTAATGCTCTCAAGGAATGCATGTCTTGTCTCTCCAACCATATTCTGAATTTTGGAGGAGGGGGTAAAGATCACATGATTTATTATTATCTTCCCCATGACACAGCATCATCACGTTTCCCACTCAGAATAGAATACATGTTACCAAGCTCCTAGTTATCTCCATTTCTTATACTAGGGCTTCTGGTGGATGAGGCACCTCTTCTGAGCATTGATGGGAGGACTAAAAAGTCTGGAAGAGTCGAACAAAAATTTCTTCCGTGAGCTTTCCTGAACTTGAGATTATTGTCACAGAATCTGGAATTAATACACAAAGTGTCAAGGGTCAACTGTTGCTATAAGTAGCTAAGCTGGGAAAGACTAAGGACAGGAGGAGAAGCTGGAAACAGAGGATGAGATGGTTGGATAGCAACATCGACTCAAAGGACCTAAGTTTGAGCAAACTCCGGGAGATAGTGAAGTACAGGGAAGCCTGGCATGCTGCAGTCCATGGAGTCACAAAGAGTCGGACACAACTGAGTGATTAAACAACAAATGCTGAGAAAACCCATGGTACTATTTTCTGGAAACAACAAATAATCCTCTCTCCCAAAGTTTCTCCCCTGCTTATCAGGTATTTTCTTCCCTGAAAAAAATAGAAGCAAGGCCAAAGAAAAATGCTTACATATATGTTTTTCCTTTTCTTACCCAAATGGTAACATATTTACATAAAATTCTACACTGTGCATTTTCCATTTAAAAATGAGTGTTGAATGTATTTCCATACTCATACACAAAGGTACCTTCATTCTTTTCTTGTGGCTGCATATGATTCCATTGTATGAATGCCCAGTGGTTTCTGTAATTAGTCCTGCTTATGAGTATTTTCTTGTAACTGGTCTTTTGTATTCACACAATGCTTCCAAGAGTAGTTTTGTGCTTACATCAGCCCGTTTGGCTACTAGCAAAGATGAGAGGTATAAGAGCGGAGGAAAAATGGCAGGGATTACTAACATCAGTCAAGAAGCAGGGCCAATTGCTGTTCTCAGTGACCTGCTCGGCAGACAACCCTATAAGCTTTCACCACAAGAAATCAATGGCCAGGACAGCCACCATGGACCCCTGCTGATTTCACCAGCATTTGACCTGCACAGGTATTTATATTGACAGACCCAGTCCCCTTCCATTTCCTCATCTACGCTCTTGATCCTGGGTCCTGCACAGGCCACCAGCCAATACCTTCGTGGCTGCATGAGGGTGAAACACTAGCCTAGTCTTCTACAGCTGACCCTCACCACTGTGCACGCATTCAAAGCGGATGCCTACAGCTGTGTATCTGCACACTGCCAACCAGACACCTGTCACCAGCCTCCGTGTACCATTCATCACCATTAGACAAGCCTTGTAAGAAATGGTGTTATGATTTCTTCGGCTTAAATAAAGGCATGTTACCTAGTAACAGGAGAATGTGCAGCACTGTTCAAGGTAAGCATATAGTCAGCTTCAGAATAGTACAGTTCTGTAATACAGTTATGTGCTAACCACTTAAGTCTTAAAAGTTAAAGGATAAAAGTATTAAAATAGCTAAGGAACAATAATTTGTTAATGGATATGCAATATAAAAAAGATGTAAACTGTGACATCAAGAACTTAAAAGAAGGGAGTAAAAGCGTTGAGTTTTTAAATGCAATTGAAGTTAAATTTTTATCAGCGTAAAATAGACTGTTATATCTATGAGATGTTATGTCTATGAGATGTAAGCCTCATATTAACTGCAAAGCCAAAACCTACAGTAGATTCACAAAAGATAAAGAGAATCAAAGCACACCACAGAAAATAATCAGCTCACAAAGGAAGAAATGAAGAAAAGAATAAGAGAACTATAAAACTCCCAGCAAACAGTTAATGAGACTCACAAAAGATAAAGAGAATCAAAGCACACCACAGAAAATAATCAGCTCACAAAGGAAGAAATGAAGAAAAGAGTAAGAGAACTATAAAACTCCCAGCAAACAGTTAATAAGGGGCATTAGTGAGTCCTTACCTACCAGTTACTCTGAATGTAAATTTATTGAGTGCTACAGACAAAAGACAAGAAGTGATGGGTGGGTTAAAAAAGCAAGACCTTTAAGACCTTTATGCTTCCTACAAGAGACCTGCTTTAGCTTTAAGGATACTCAAAGTGCAGGCGCAAATTACAAAGATAGAAAAAAAGAAAATATCCATGCAACAGGAAACCAAAAGAGAGCAGGGTTAGTTATACTTACGTCAGATAAAATAGACTTTAAGCCAAAGATTGTAACAAAAGACAAAGAAGGTCAATATACAATGATAAAAGGGTCAGTTTGTCAAGAAAATATAAAGCATGTGCATGTGTGCACCTGACCTTGGAGCACTCAGAGCATCTAAATATGTTAATCAAATGCTAACAGATCTGAAGGGAGACAGAGATAGTACAATAGTAACAGTAGAGGAACCCACCGTCAACAATAGATAAATCCTCCAGAAAAAAACAATTCACTTAAGACCCAAGCTTCTGGTACTCCTTTTCTGAAGCAGGGATATGCTGTTTCCCAGACAGAAATAGGGGACTTGGACTGTGTTTAAGGTGATGGCTTAGACGGTAAAGCGTCTGCCTACAATGCAGGAGACCTGGGTTCAATCTTTGGGTCGGGAAGATCCCCTAGAGAAGGCAATGGCACCCCACTCCAGTACTCTTGCCTGGAAAATCCCATGGACCGAGGAGCCTGGTAGGCTACAGTCCATGGGGTCACAAAGAGTCGGACATGACTGAGCGACTTCACTAGACAGAAATAGATTTGCCAGTGTTCCAGGCTGGAGGGGATCTCTGTTACCCTCCTTTACTCATTCTGGACCTCAAAATCTCAACTACAATTGTGGATGGGCTCTCTCTGATCCCAGGGTTGCAATTCAACCAAACAATGCCTTCAAGTACTTTAAACTTATGCTTTTGAACAGTAGGGATTTTCCTGGTGGTCCAGTGGTTAAAAGTCTGTGGTTCCAATCCTTGGTTGGGCAACTAAGATCTCACATGCCATGTGACAGGGCAAAAAAAAAAAATTTTTTTTTAAAATTAAGGTTAAACAGGAAACACTGACTGTATGAGTCAAAAAATATATGGCAGATCTTAAATATTTAATTTAATCAACTTATAGAGAAACTATACTAAAACATCAGAATCACTCTTAGTTGGATGAGTTTTGATTGAAAAGCCTGTATGAGATATTTCTCCCTCTCATCATGAGCCTGCATCCTCTTGTATCATCCTGTGTTCTACATTATACATATATAATGGTATATCTCTTGGGTGGTGTCTTAGGAAATTCACTGAGACACTATAATTTTTCATGTCACACTTATGAGACAAAGGCACAGGCAACTATCCTTGTGTAGACTTAGTTTTCCATCTCCTTCTCAACAATGCGCAGGTCCATGTGTGAAGCAGGTGCTTTTTTCACAATGTTAATCCAATGCAGACTTATTCCTTCAATACATTGGTTCCAGTATCTTGTAGCAACCACTCCTCTACTTTTCCATTAAATCCAATGTATTCATTGATTTCCAGAAAGGAAAGAACTCAACCAGAAATGCAGAAACAATCTTCCAAGAGGAAGGTGTACCATATCCAAGTCTGCACATTTTAGATTACAGAAACACTCCATAAATCCTCCATCATTCTTAGAGAACTTCACACCCACAACAGAATACAAAGTAATAATCCTTGTAATGGTACAATTTAATCTCTGTCTCCTGATATCTTTAACTGTTTAAGCATCTAATGGTCACTCTGACGTGAGTTCACTGGCACAAAACACAGAAGCTAAAGAAAATTACTAATGGTCAGCGGGGGAAGGGGATAAATTGGGAGATTGGGATTGACATGTACACACAATTATATATAAAAAGTATAACAAATAAGGACCTACTCTATAGCACAGGGAACTCTACTCAATACTCTGTAATGACCTATATGGGAATAGAATCTGAAAGAAAAGTGGATATATGTATATGTATAAATGACTCACTTTTCAGTAGAGCAGAAATGAACAGCACTGTAAATCAACTATATTCCAGTAAAAAATTAATTTAAAAAATCACTAACAAAGGAAGAAAGGACTAGTTGTTGTTTCTGTTTATTCATAATACCTACCTGGTCTTTTTAATCTTAAAAAAAAAAAACAAAGGACAGATTGTTAGGGGAAAATAGAAGAAGAATAAAGAAAGATACAAAGAGATGATACAGAAGGGAAATAGAGAAACACTCATAGAAAAACAGCCACACAGCCACACTCATATGTGAGACGTGCCAGCTGGTTCTGACAACTGGTCTCCGTGGAGGGCTCTGCAGAGGATGTTTAACACAAACGTCTGTGACTCACAGTACCTTTGACTATCATGTCTTCCATACCTCAAAGGCTGTTTTACTTGTCATTTCACATCATCGATTCATATAGCATGATTCACTGTCATCTGCCATTCTTTGCAACTATTTTGGAATGACTCTTTTCCCTACACGTCTCTTTCCCATAAACTCAAACATTTTTATGCTGTTTCCCCAGATGTGTTAGTCTGTGTTTTCCCAAATTCTACCCAGTTACATTTTCCTTGCATTTATTCTCACAGACAGGATTACAAACTCTCGCTATGCAAGAGTTGCTGGTAATATCTTTGATAAGCCATATACAAACTACATTAGTCAATGAGTATTACATTTCAAGTGACAGTAAACTAACTTCAGCTCAGCCAATCCTAAAAAGTTTTTATTTGATCACATAACAAAGACAGACAGGGGTATCGCTGGGGACAAATGGACAGCCACAGCTCAGTCTTTCTTTGCTTTGCTTCTCTGCTTGTGGATTTCACTTTCTCCTACTGCCAAAGGGCTTTTTTGCCACACAAGGAATATGAAAAAAGCAGTTCTGCTATTACACATCCACAGGTTTTCCAGCAGAGGGGAATAAGATCTTTAAACGGCCTTCAATCAAAGCGAAAATTTCTGGCAATAGGTTTCAGTGAGGTTAGCTTGGTTCCTGGATGAGTGGATCGGGCACTAGAGGTGAAGGAAAGATAATTAGACTAGAAACTCATAGATGGAAGGATAGAGGAGAGTGTTGTTAGCTAAAGCAGAGGGAAGAAGGAGTGATATGCAGACAAAAAAAATACCTATATGCTATAATAACTAACAATTATGGTCCAGATCCAAAACCGTACATGATCTATAACAATGAATCCACTGTGGTTGTGGTGCTGGAAAAGACTTGAGAGTCTCTTGGACTGCAGGGAGATCAAACCAGCCAATGCTTAAGTAAGTCAATCCCTGAATATTCATTGGAAGGACTGATGCTGAAGCTGAAGCTCCAATACTTTGACTGCCCGATGCGAAGAACCAACCCATTGGAAAGGACCTTGATGCTGGGAAAGATTGAGGGAAGGAGAAGAAGGGGGTGACAGAGGACAAGATGGTTTGATGGCATCACCAACACAATGGACATGAGTTTGAGCAAACTCCAGGAGATAGTGGAAGACAGGGAAGCCTAGCCTACTGCAGTCTATGGGTTGTGGAGTCAGACAGGACTTAGTAGCTGAACAATAATAAACACCCATAGAATTAAGGGAAATATTTGCAAAATCTATACCTGACAAGGGTCTGGTTTTCAGAATGTGCAAAAAGTCTTATAACTGAAAATTAAAAAAAAAAAACAATTTAAAAAATGGGCAAATGGCTAAAGTGGACATTTCTTCAAAGAAGACATACAACTGACCAATAAGCACACAAAAAAATGTTCAACATTATTAGTCACCACAAGGAAATACCCACAAGGACAACTGTATACATTCACCAATGTATATAGCTAAATAGAAGCAGATTCACAGCTAATAGGGGCTTCCCGGGTGGCATAACAGTAAAAGAATCCTCCAACTAATGCAGGAGATGCAGGAGACGTGGGTTCAATCCCTTGGTCAGGAAGATCCTCTGGAGAAGGGAATGGCAACCCACCCCAGTATTCTTGCTTGGAGAATTCCATGGACAGAGGAACCTGGCCAGCTACAATCCACAGGCTCACAGACATGACTGAGCATACATCTGTGCACAGATAATAGAAAACAAATTAGTGGTTACCAATGGGGAGAGGGTAAGACAAGGGCAGGGGACTAAGATATACAAACTACTATGTATGAGATAGATAAGCAGCAAGAATATATTGTACAGCACAGGGAATTATAGCCACTCTTTTACAATAACTTTTAATGGTGTGTAGTCTATACAAATACTGAATCTCTATACTGTACACCTAAAAAAATACAATTTTGTAAATCAACTATACTTCAATAAAAATAAATAAGATTAATTTACTTTAAAATTGTATAGTTATATGAATAAATACCAACGAAAACTAATTAAACAAGAGTTTGGTCAATTATAGCTATTATTTAACTGGGTATATTTTAGACATGATATTTTTATGTCTTTCCCAATTTGAATGAAAATTTTAAGTCCCAATATCAATTATTTTTGTTAAATGTATGTATATTAATTGCCTCTTTTTCATACAAAGAATCAGAGACAGCCTCTCAGAGGTCTAATCTTTATATACATATGTATAATATGTTCTTGTGTGTGTATATATATATTTTTTCTCTCTTCTTAAATTTGCACTTAATCCATTCTGGAAGGATTCTTGTCAATACTTCTCTTAAAAGATTCCTTAATCATTTATAGGCACAAACTCCAGGATATTTTTTCAAAATGTAATAACAGCACTATTCCACCAAAAAGGTTTGCCAGATAATCTTGTTAATATATTTGTAAAAAAGAGGCTCAAATACTTTGCATTATCCAGCATGCTACTAGTAGAGAGGAAACTAAAAATTATACGTCCTAGGTATTGGGCAAAATAGTCAGAGCTGTTATATATTGTACCCTTTCCTGCTTGAAATAAAGACATACTCAAATATAAGAGTAGGGGAGGCAGAAAGAAGAAACTCTTGAAAATATTGTATAAATTCCTTTTGATCAGAAAATAAACAACCATTCAGGCACAGGTTGAGTTTAACTATATATTTCTTCACAGTTCAAACTACAGTCTCCTTATTCATTTAATAATCAACAATTTAAGTATTGAATTTTCAAAATGACCTTTTATGTTGTTTAACCTGCCTCTCCTAATGCACAAAAGCAGCGGCGAGCATTATTTATCTATTCTGCCATGTTTGTTGTTGAAAGAGATGTTGGACCAAAATAGCACTCGGAAACTTAAGATTGAAGTCTAAGTCCATCATGGACTAAGTATATACAATCTTTTTAGTCACTGAATTTCTTTGAGTCTCAATTTTCCAATCTATGCAGAATGGTTGGGTCAGTCCCTACAGAACTAGGACTTAAGTCTCAGGCTAAAGTGTCACTGCTCTGAGATACCTTCCTTGACCACCCCATCTAAAGTAGCTGCCCTGGCTCAATCTCAGTCATCTATTTGAATTCTCTAAATAGCACCTATGACTCTTACATCCTATTTCCTTATTTAATTACTTATTACATATTCATTCTTTCATTGACTGCCACCTTCCAAAGAGCAAAGAACCTATCCAAATGAGCAAAGACCTCATTTGCTACTGTATTGCCAGTGCCTGGCACAAAATAGCCACTCAATATAATTGATGGATGAATGAATATGAAAAAGATTCATACTAACAGAACTGCCAGCTTTGAAAGGTTCTTGTGAGGATCAGAAAAAGGAAATGGATGTGATCATGGTTTTTGAATGATGGCACACTCTGCACATGGATAATTTTATTACTCTGATGTTAGTTTTCCTTAAAGGTCAATCACAATGTCCACCTATCATGAGATGGCTTATTTTTTTGTCTAATAATATGAGCTCTGTAACTTTAGCCAAGTTTCATAAATTCTACCCATGGAAAGTAAGGTTACCCTCCAGTTTTCTGAGGCAATTTCACTTAGAAAAAAGTAAAACAAAATGAAATTCACAGGTCCAGTTACCACAGGGTCTGTATCTTTCTGAATTATGGTTTCTTAGCAAGAGTTAGTTCAAACATCCTCATTTGTAGTCAGTGGAACTTCAGGAATTGAGTTTTTTCCTACAGCATTCCATAAAAGGTCACTAATAAAAGGAAAGGCAAGAAAAAAATTAGTGCGCCTGTATGTATGTGAGTCCTTGATGTTTCTTCTCATGGCCTGTCTTACTCAACTGGTCGAGTGATGACAAAGTAGCTGGTCAGTCACAGACCTAACTTGATGATGTAATTTTGGCCTCTGTGATCTTTTCCAAGTTGACTACACAAAGTCCCACCTCTTTCCTGAGGCCTCATGATTTATAGAGGGCCACAGAGCAAATAGCAGGCTGGAGCTTGCTCAACATGTCAATGCCTTAGTATGAATTCTTTAGCCATTAAGTCACTTGATTTTCCTACTGGGGCTTGAGGATATGGAACAGTGTGAGATGTCAGTGTGGAATCTTCTAAATCCACAGAGCTTCCTGAATATTATGAAAACATAGAGGTTAAGACTATAAACTTTGAAGTCAGACAGACCTGATTCAGAAGATCAGCTCCTTTACCTATGAGCTCTGTAATTTTGGTCACATTCCTTATTTCTCTGAGTCTCAGCTTCTTCAAATTTGAATGGGATGATAAAGTTAACTAGCTTATAGAATTGTTAGGATTAATGGATATAAAGCCCTTCACATACCATGGAGCATCATATGTGCTTAATTATTGTTAATTGTTAGGTTTCAAATAAGCAAAAAATATAGGCTGAAAAAAATAAACACTTGTAAAGTATAAAATCCAAGATCCACAATGCATAAAGGAATAGAAGTTGCTACTGGATTAAAGTTAATTTCTAGAAATCCTTTTATGGTTGATTTTTTTTTCACATGTATGGGCTTAATGCTTTGTTGAGTAACTAATAATTAGATGTATAATTTTAATCCCATTATATGAATAACAAAATATTAATATATATTCTTAAAAGTTATAAAGTGATAAGTGCCATTCTTTAGCTCTGGCTTTCTCCTTGGGTAAGTCACTTAACTTTCACAAGCCTCAGTTTACCATTGGTGATACATAAGGATAAGACTAGATCTACATAAGGATAAGATAGATCGTTGGTTCTCAGAATGAATTTTCCAGAACGTGAGTACTGTTACATAATAAGTAGTGTTTAATGGTAAACTATGTTTGGAAAATCTCAAGTAGCAGGTGTCTTTACCATGGGGTTTCCCAGATGCATTGGACTCTAATTTCCCCAGCGGGATGTGGTTTTCTACATTTTTCAAACATAATTGATTGGAGAATTTTTAAATCATTGAGCATCTTGTGAGACAAGAGTTTTGAGAAATATTTTGTGAAATCCAAGACTAGATAACACACAAGATCCCTTCCAGCTCTAAATTCTAAAGTTCTGATTCACTTTTTCCTTTTCCAGGCTCAGACTGGACTATGCCAGAACCATGCCACTGGTTTTCTTCTCCATGTATTTTCACCAAGACCTAAGCGGCCAGACTCCCTTAACCACTCTGCCCTTCCATCCCTTGCTTCAAAGCTCATCAATCATCACCACTAGTATGTGGAATCAGGAAAAAGATGCAATTATGGCCTACTTGAAAAGTGAAAGTGAAGTTTCTCTGTCGTGTCCAACTCTTTGTGACCCCATGGACTGTAGCCTACCACACTCCTCCATCCATGGGATTTTCCACGCAAAAGTGCTGGAGTAGTGGCCATTTCCTTCTCCAGAGGATCTTCCTGACCCAGGGATTGAACCTGGGTCTCCCTGCATTGTAGGCAGACACTTTACCCTCTGAGCCACCAGGGAGGTCCTACTTTAAAAAGTCTTCTTGCCACATGCCTACATGTCAAAATCCAATACCTCTTTAAAAGTACAGTTGAAAGTTTCTCCTTGATGAAGACTTTTTCACCTACACATCTAGAATTTCTTTTTTTCCAGATTTCTACAGAATTTTATATTATACAAGAATTTCCTCCACAGGCAAAAGTTGACATTTGGGGAAGGGAAAAGTTACCTCTTGTTTCGCTATCCCATACAATAAAGATCTTTAGCATCACCAGTCCTTGTCCACTCACCTAAAACACCTGCCCATTACCACGGCAACCCAAGTTACCCTTATTTCCAAATGCCTTCTAGGAAGGCCTGGCAGGTTGCCTGCCCTTGGGAACCATTGGCCTAATCACCCATTATCAATCAGCACTTATGATCTTTGATCTCTACTGGGTTATAAGTCCCTAAAGGACAAGGGATTAAGTCCTTTGAGTATCCTAAAGTGTGAGTCACACACAACTTCCTTTGCAATCAAAATTCAAAGCTGAATGAATTACGATATCCCAATATGGTATAGTAGAAAAAGTACTGGATTTATAGGACAAGAAAGTTACTTGACCTCTTTGATTCAACATCTGTTAAATGGGAACAAAATAGGGTAATATCTGAATAGAACCTTCCACCACCTAACAGAGACTGCATGCATGGCACGAACTAGGTTCCTTCAGTTTCTTCTTCCTCTCCTCTTTTCCTTTATGTCCTTTCACATTGTATAAACATGAATATCCTTTTTCACCATTAAGATAGGAAAGAAAGGCAAAGGGGTCACTAAAGTCTCATTTTTATATCACCCACCAGACCCAAATAGTGGATTCCAAATAGTTTTCCCTCGTACTGGGCATAATACCACAAGATAATGCTCAGAATTTACTTTTCCTGAATTAAATCAGTTATGAAAGTTGCTTCTGTTCAGAAAGCTAAAACCCTTACACCATAGGGTTAGGCGAAGTGTAGCTGAGGACTGTGAATAAACATCAGTTCCCATGAGAAGAATGTGTGTGTTATTCATATGAGTCAGAGACACTACAAGGGCAACTGATCAGAAAGAGAAGAAAAGCCACACTTCTATGATACATTTCAGGGGCTGGGAAACTCAGTAGGGTAAGGATGTGTGATGCCCCTGACCAGAAATTTTCTGACAACACTCATCTCAGATGAGGACTGCCGCCTGGTATACTCAATGACCGTATCTGATCTAGATTCCACAGAATCAAGGGAAGTGGCTTGGGACACAATTCCCATGACCTGAAATCTCTAAAGTTTCTAAAGAGGTGGATGGGGTGGGTGGAGTGTTGGGAGGATTACAAGGTCATCTGTGCACTCACACAAGAGTCAAGGCAAGGTGGTACTTACACTCCTACACACCTTTGTCCCAGGGAACAGTTTTCCAGAACTGGGCACTAGTTGTGGACTTTCTCATATGACATATAGATGGGAAAAGTGCACACACAGTGGTCTCCTTAGCTGTCGTGATAACTCAGGGAGGAAACCATTATTACCCCATACTACAGATGAGGAAAATTATAGTTCAAAGAAGTTGAGTAACTTGCACAAGTTCATAATGCCAATATGGGGAGACTTGAAATAGCCTTGCCTATTCTGTGTCCTGCTCTTTCTACATCTTGCTAATAAGGAAAATGGTCTCTACAGCAATCCTTGCAAAACGTATAAGTAGATTATAAATTTAGAACATAAAAATGAAAATAAAGAACCAGGGTTTTGCCATAAGTAGATTCTGCTACGTTAATTCCAGAATTTAATCAGAGTGCCTTCAAGTTTTACCTTGACACAAAGTATCTGTTTTAGTTAAATTCCAAAACCTTATTGGAGGCACGTACCTGATAGAAATGAGTAACCCAGTGTACTAAGGACTAAATATATATCTCTTTAGTTTTCATTGACATTGAGAATACGGTGAAATGATAGTAAAAAATTGAAAGCAGAGCTTGTAATAAACTCTCCCAAGATCACATATGCCTCTCTTCACTTTATTAGGAGCCCTGTTTGGGGAGTTAGTCAAAGTAGATTCTGAGAGAACATTCAAGTTCATCTCTACATTAATCACTCCTTTCTTTGAATTCAATTCACTTCTTACATCCAATATAGACCTGTGAGTAGTAAACTTATCAGCCTTTGTCCAAAACTGTCTTTGTTTCACCTTCACTATTAAATTATAATATCATAGTGGGTAGAATTCTAAAACGATGGGATTTTTTCCTCCATATTTTGAAGAGATTTTCTCATTAGTTTCACTTTGCTGTTGAGGACCCTTCTGTTAGTCTAATTTTCATAACTTTCAAGAGAATCTATCTTTTCTAATTGTTATTAGGATTTTTCTTTTTGATAATTCTAAAGTTTTAACTCAATGTGCAGATGTGTGGGTTTTTTTTTAAACTTTGGGTTTACATTCTTCAAGCTGTGGCTTTTCAATCTCAGATTTATATGTTCCTTCAATTCTGGGAAATTATCAATCATAGCCTCTTCAAATTTGCTCATCTCTGACTCTAGTCTACTTCTTTTGAGAATTGCTACTGAACAAATATCGAATCATGTCTTTTCCATATATCTTAACATCATATTTCTTCATCTCTTTGTGGCACCTCCTTAGTGATTTCGCCTGCTCTGTCCTCCAATTCACGAATTCTCTCTACAGTTTCTCACATTTAAACTCTCAATTAAGGGCTTCATTTCAATTATTATACTTTTTATTTCTAGGACTACACACATACTTGTCTAATTTTTAGAGTCTAGTTTTTAAATATATTTGTATTCCTCTCTTTATTTCTTTAGCAACACTTAGTAGATTTATTAATAATCATGTGTATAACCTATTTCCCTTAACCTGTATTGACCAGAGTGTAGACTGACTGTGTGTGGGGAGCTGTGTGAGATACAATAGGTCATGGTGGACTTTAAAGTTCAGATGAGATATTTTCAGGGGTGACCTGGCAAAAAGTTTTAATAATAGGCTAGAATGATCAGATATGCACTTTAGACAAATTTCTCTGACAGGAGTAGGTACAATGGCTCTGAGAAGGCAGAGGTCAGATTCTGGGAGGCTCTTGTATTCTTCCAGAAAGGAAACATCTCTGGTGATTGTCAATGAGGCTAGCATGGTGTGAAATATGTTCCAGGGACCTGTTCCAGGTCCCTCCATGATGTGAAATATGTTGAGAGACTCTGAACTTGTTGAGAAAATGAATCATTCAGCATCCTGTTTATAACAGTTGAACTATGACTAACGTATGACACTTTTATTATTTCTATAAGGTATATGCATAACTCTTTTCTTTCCTTGTTTCATAGCAATTAAAAAAATTTTTTACTTTGTATCAGAGTATTTGCAGTGTTGATTTACAGTTCAGTTCAGTTGTTCAACAGTTAGAACTGGACATGGTACAACAGACTGGTTCCAAATAGGAAAAGGAGTACATCAAGGCTGTATATTGTCACCCTGCTTATTTAACTTATATGCAGAGTACATCATGAGAAATGCTGGGCTGGAGGAAGCACAAGCTGGAATCAAGATAGCTTGGAGAAATATCAATAAGCTCAGATATGCAGATGACACCACCTTTATGGCAGAAAGTGAACAGGATCTAAAAAGCCTCTTGATGAAAGTGAAAGAGGAGAGTGGAAAAGTTGGCTTAAAGCTCAACATTCAGAAAACGAAGATCATGGCATCTGGTCCCATTACTTCATGGCAAATAGATGGGGAAACAGTAGAAACAGTGTCAGGTTTTATTTTGGGGGGCTCTAAAATCACTGCAGATGGTGATTCCAGCCATGAAATTAAAAGACGCTTACTCCTTGGAAGGAAAGTTATGACCAACCTAGATAGCACATTGAAAGCAAAGACATTGCCAACAAAGGTCCATCTAGTCAAGGCTATGGTTTTTCCTGTGGTCATGTATGGATGTGAGAGTTGGACTGTAAAGAAAGCTGAGTGCCGAAGAATTGATGCTTTTGAACTGTGGTGTTGAAGAAGACTCTTGAGAGTCCCTTGGACTGCAAGGAGATCCAACTAGTCCATCCTAAAGGAGATCAGTCCTGGGTGTTCTTTGGAAGGACTGATGCTAAAGTTGAAACTCCAGTACTTTGGCCTCCTCATGCAAAGAGTTGACTCGTTGGAAAAGACCCTGATGCTGGGAGGGATTGGGGGCAGGAGGAGAAGGGGATGACAGAGGATGAGATGGCTGGATGGCATCACAGACTCTATGGACGTGAGTCTGAGTGAACTCCGGCAGTTGGTGATGGACAGGGAGGCCTGATGTGCTGCAATTCATGGGGTCGCAAAGAGTTGGACACAACTGAGCGACTGAACTTAACTAACTTTTTCAGTTTCTCAGTCATGTCCGACTCTTTGCAACCCCATGGACTGCATCACACCAGGCCTCCCTGTCCGTCTAATGGTCTACCAACTCCCAGAGTTTATTCAAACTCATGTCCATTGAGTCAGTGATGCCATCCAACCATCTCATCCTCTGTCATCCCCTTCTCCTCCCGCCTTCAATCTTTCCCAGCATCAGGGTCAGTTGAGTCAGTTCTTCATGTCAGGTGGCCAAAGCATTTGAGTTTCAGCTTCAACATCAATCCTTCCAATAAATATTCAGAACTGATTTCCTTTAGGGACTGGTTGGATCTCCTTGCAGTCCAAGGGACTCTCAAGAGTCTTCTCCAACACCACAGTTCAAAAGCATCAGTTCTTTGGTGCTCAGCTTTTTTTATAGTCCAACTCTCACATCCATACATTACTACTGGAAAAACCATAGGCTTGACTAGACAGACCTTTGTTGGCAAAGTAATATCACTGTTTTTTAATATGCTCTCTATGTTGGTCATAACTTTCCTTTCAAGGAGTCTTTTAATTTCATGGCTGCAGTGATTTTGGAGCCCAGAAAAATAAAGTCAGCCACTGTTTCCACTGTTTCCCCATCTCTTTGCCAAGAAGTGATGGGACTGGATGCCATGATCTTAGTTTTCTGAATGTTCAGCTTTAAGCCAAGTTTTCCACTCTCCACTTTCACTTTCATCAAGAGGCTCTTTAGTTCTTCTTCACTTTCTGCCATAAGGGTGGTGTCATCTACATATCTGAGGTTATTGATATTTCTCCTGGCAATCTTGATTCCAGCTTGTGCTTCTTCCAGCCCAGTGTTTCTCATGATGTACTCTGCATATAAGTTAAATAAGCAGGCTGACAATAGACAGCCTTGACGTATTTCTTTCCCTATTTGGAACCAGTCTGTTGTTCCATGTCCAATTCTAACTGTTGCTTCCTGACTTGCATATAGGTTTCTCAAGAGGCAGGTCAGGTGGTCTGGGATTCCCATCTCTTTCAGAATTTTCCACAGTTTGTGGTGATCCACACAGTCAAAGGCTTTGGCATAGTCAATAAATCAGAAATAGATGTTTTTCTGGAACGCTCTTGCTTTTTTGATAGTCTAACAGATGTTGGCAATTTGATCTCTGATTCCTCTTCCTTTTCTAAAACCAGCTTGAACATCTGGAAATTCATGGTTCACATACTGTTGAAGCCTGGCTTGGAGAATTTTGAGCATTATTTTACTAGCATGTGAGATTAGTGCAATTGAGCAGTAGTTTGAGCATTCTTTGTCATTGCCTTTCTTTGGGATTGGAATGAAAACTGACCTTTTCCAGTCTTGTGGCTGGAAATGTTAGTTTCAAGTGTATAGCAAAGTGGCAATTATAATACATAAACATCCATTCTTTTTCAGATTCTTTTCCCATATGGACCATTACAGAGTATAAAGTTCCCTGTGCTATAGAGTAGGTCCTTGTTGATTACCTATCTTATATAAAGTAGTGTGTATATGCTAAGCCCAATCTCCTAATTTTCCCTCCACCTCCTCTTTTTTTTTCTTTGACACAATTTTACACTAATTTTTGTTTCCTTTTTATAAAACCATGTTAAATATATTTTACTACTTGAGCACCTTCGGTTTTATGTGAAGTTGCTCCTTTGTGAATAAAGAGGGAGTTTTTAATTCTGAAATTTTGCTTCTATCTTTTCAGTTCTACCTGGTAACAAGACAAAAATCTGAGATAAAGTCCAGCTAGACCTCGTTTGGCTTAAAAAAGAAAAGAATATTTGCCTGCTCTGGGGCCACTGGCAGCTGTGGCCACAGCTGGTTATGGGGGAACATTTCCAGTATGCAGGTCCTTGGGCATTTCCCGGATCCCCTTTCCCACTCAGTGTCCTGGTTATCTGCAGCCCATGCTGACTCAAGTCCAGCAGCCTGGAGGGATGGAGGCAGAGGGGATGATGCTACTCAGATTGGCTACTTGAGCCAGAGGACATTTAGATACATGCTGGGCTGCATGGACGTGAGGATTGGCCAAGATGAAGCCCCACATGAACTCTTGTGGGTTAAAGATTCCTAGTCAAGAGCAGACCTTTTTGAGAATTGGGATAATTTGTTTCTGGCAAAGCATGGTTTCTTTTTGAGAGTGAGAAGAAAAACTATGTGGGAAAAGCTTTGGAAATCTTGCAAGACCTCTTGGACATGAACTGTGTGTTACAAAACAAATTGTTGCCCAGTTAAGTGTTAACCAATCAAAACCAGACAGATTGTCTTTGGTGCGCTGGCTTCAGAATGCAACAGGGGAAGTGCCATCACTGAATATGACTGGGAATTTGCTGAACTCAGACATTTACAAAAGAGCCCCAGTGTCTGTATAATGAGAGGACAGAACTGGGTTTGCTGGCTCCTCTGTGCAGGATGTGATTGCAACCTCCTGGGAGGAAAAAAAAAAATGAACACCACCAAATCAAAAGCAGTTTCAACTCTCAGTGGAGGGTGGTCCAGAAGAAAATTTAGAAGAAGGAAATTCATTATAAACCATAATGAATTCTCTTTGCCATTGAAAATTTATCCGAAAAACGTTTCATGACAACTTTGACAGGCAATGACCTGCTGTATCTACAGAGACTGCTATTTCTTACCCTCAAATAGCTCTTAAGGTCACCCTTGGGAAAAATAGACTTGTAAGCAGAAAATAGCATTATATAGTAACTTTATAGACTTCATGAAGCAAGGAGAGAAGTGCCAATTCTGATCAACTTGGGAAAGATCTCACAGAATTGTTGGGTTTGAGTCAGTTCAGTTCAGTCGCTCAGCTGTGTCTGACTCTTTGCGACCCCATGGACTGCAGCACACCAAGCTTCCCTCAAAAGGTGTGCAGGCATCCCAGAGAAGGAAATGGCATATACAAAGACTTGGAGTCAAGAAGGAGCATTGTGTTTATACAGTAACAAAGGGCAAGTGTGTGAAGTTGCAGATACAGTGTTTGGAGGCCTTAGGTCAGATTGGAATGGTTCTTGCATGGCATGCTAAAAAGTTAATTCAGCCTAAAAGGCAGGGCAATATTTGCTTACATAACAATTTCAGTTTTCAGCCAAAAACTTCACTTGTTCAATGGAAACACATGTTTTGTTTTCATGTGAAGAATATACAGTCTTAGGATGCTGTTCCCATATGTATAAAGGGACAAGAGCACTGTCCTCCACATCTAATGAGAATAGTACTGGAACACATCAGGGACTTCTCTGGCAGTCCAGTGGTTGAGACTTTGTACTTCCAAGGCAGAGGGTATGGGTTCAGTCACTAGTTAGGAAACTAGGATCCCAAGAGCCACATGGTGTAGCCAAAAAAAAATATATTTTAAAAAGACTAGAACATGTCACAGAAAGGCACACATGTTTAAAAAACAAAAGAGGGTGAAGGAAAGTCCAATTCAGACACACAGTACGTGCTCAGTCACATTTGATTCTTTGCAATCCCATGCACTGTAGCCCGCCAGGCTCCTCTGTCCATGGAATTTCCCAGGCAAGAATACTACAGTGGGTTGCCATTTCCTCCTCCAAGGGATCTTCCTGACCCAGGGATCAAACCCAGATCTCCAGTGTCTCTTGCATCGCAGGCATGTTTTTTACCGCAGAGACAAAGGGGAAGCCCTTTAGACACATGGAGGATCATTTAAATACTCCACTTATGTTTGAACAGAGTTCCATAGGAGAGAATAATAGGAAAACAGCAATATTAGAAAAGAATTTTATAGAAATGAGGAATAAGAAAGTCTTGAAATTGAAAATAGTTTCCAAATATCAAGAATAAATATGGATTCATGCCCAGAAATATCAATATCACTGTAACATATGAAATGAAAAAGATAAAGGAAACAAAGTCAAATGAGAAAATCTTAAAGGCTTTGAGACTGATAAAATAAATCCCCAAAAAGAAATGAAAATTAGACAACAGCCTTCTCAAAGGTGTCTCCGAAGAGAAGAGAAAAAACAATCATTAAGTTTGGAGTGTATATCCACCTAAACTATTATTGAGGAAAATGATGGGATTTTCAGACTTATAAAGATTATGAAAGTTTACCATTCAAAGAGGTCCTCAAAAGAACTTCCAGGGAATATGCTTCTGAAAGAAGAAAAGCAAGGGTAGAGAAATAGAATAAAATTTAACAAATAATATTGATCACATACTTTCTAAAATATTATTTTTTCAACAGTATTGTGTTTATTATTTTTGTTGTTTTATTTTGTTGTTCAGTTCAGTTCAGTCGCTCAATCTTGTCCCACTTTTTGAGACCCCATGAATCGCAGCACACCAGGCCTCCCTGTCTATCACCAACTCCTGGAGTTCACTCAAACTCATGTCCATCGAGTCAGCGATGCCATCCAGCTATCTCATCCTCTGTCATCCCCTTCTCCTCCTGCCCCCAATCCCTCCCAGCATCAGGGTCTTTTCCAATGAGTCAACTCTTTGCATCAGGTAGCCAAAGTATTGGAGTTTCAGCTTCAGCATCAGTCCTTCCAAAGAACACCCAGGACTGATCTCCTTTAGGATGGACTAGTTGGATCTCCTTGCAGTCCAAGGGACTCTCAAGAGTCTTCTTCAACACCACAGTTCAAAAGCATCAATTCTTCGGCGCTCAGCTTTCTTTACAGTCCAACTCTCACATCCATACATGACCACAGGAAAAACCATAACCTTGACTAGACGGACCTTTGTTGACAAAGTAATGTCTCTGCTTTTTAATATGCTGTCTAGATTGGTTATAACTTTCCTCCCAAGGAGTAAGAGTCTTTTCATTTCATGGCTGCAGTCACCATCTGCAGTGATTCTGGAGCCCAGAAAAATAAAGTCTGCCACTGTTTCCACTGTTTCCCCATCTCTTTGCCAAGAAGTGATGGGACTGGATGCCATGATCTTAGTTTTCTGAATGTTCAGCTTTAAGCCAAGTTTTCCACTCTCCACTTTCACTTTCATCAAGAGGGTCTTTAGTTCTTCTTCACTTCCTGCCGTAAGGGTGGTGTCATCTACATATCTGAGGTTATTGATATTTCTCCTGGCAATCTTGATTCCAGCTGTGCTTCTTCCAGCCCAGCGTTTCTCATGATGTACTCTGCATATAAGTTAAATAAGCAGGGTGACAATAGACAGCCTTGATGTACTCCTTTTCCTATTTGGAACCAATCTGTTGTTCCATGTCCATTTCTAACTGTTGCTTCCTGACCTGCATATAGGTTTCTCAAGAGGCAGGTCAGGTGGTCTGGTATTCCCATCTCTTTCAGAATTTTCCACAGTTTGTGGTGATCCACACAGTCAAAGGTTTTGGCATAGTCAATAAATCAGAAATAGATGTTTTTCTGGAACTCTCTTGCTTTTTTGATGATCCAGTGGATGTTGGCAATTTGATCTCTGGTTCCTCTGCCTTTTCTAAAACCAGCTTGAACATCTGGAAGTTCACGGTTCACATATTGCTGAAGCCTGGCTTGGAGAATTTTGAACATTACTTTACTAGCGTGTGAGATGAGTGCAATTGTGCGGTAGTTTGAGCATTTTGTTTTTAGTATTAATTTAATGTGATCATTATCTTTTAAATGAAAAAGTTCTAAATTAAGTAATGAGTCTTGGAGATCTGATAGCCCTAATTAATCTAATACAGGACACTCTATCCAACAGATATAGAAAACGTGTTTTTCCCAACAATGCTTGAAACTTTTAAATAACACGGTTTTAAATGATTGTTCCTCAGGATATTTCTTCTTCTGAACATATATTCTCTCCTATTTTTCACCCAGACTTACTCTCTATGACTTATACCTTCCATGCATCTACTGAAGAGTCATCAAGGCTGTCAGACAGTGACTGCCATGGCTGTGAGCTGAGACTGATGCATCTTCTGGGAGCCTCCCAACTCGACCAATGTCTTCCTCTTCAGCCTTAGAACAGTCACTAGTAGCAGACTCAGTTATGTTGATGTGAACTGAAAAGAAACCTGTGGCCATGAGTCCTGAGGCACTCACGTTAGTTTTTAATAAAAGAAAGTTTCTCTCTGAGACCACTCCTGCTTTTGGAGTAAGACTCACAAGTCAAAGAGCAAGATTCTCTGTTCTCTTTGGAAGTCCTTTCTAAGAGATAGTGCAAGGACTGCAGTGGAATAACCCCAAAGATGATGGACATTCCCCAGTGCCCTTTAATGTCACCACTACCCCTGAGTACATTAGCCTTTTGTGGTCTTTCCCAAACAGAACATAATCAAGGTATCATAATGGGTGAGAGTACTGTCTTCTGATTCAAGCCCATCACTCCAGAAGCTGGGATGCTTCCTGTTGTAATTTTCCCAGTGATGGAGAAAAATGAATATGCTGTCCTTTGTGAGTGACAATGGATATAAGGTCTTACTCTAGGCCTGCCATTCATTGGGCTGTGATAACAAGTTTCCATGGAGCCATAAAAACACTTGTATCTTCACACTACACAATTTACCAAGCTCTTTTCTAAGCTGATTTCGAGTGATATAATCCCAAATCTGACAATGTAGGTGAGAGGTATTATGATTGCTATCTGAGGGATTTGAAAATAAGAGAATTAAAAATGACACCCAGAATTTCCCATGGCTCTGTGAAGAAGAATGGACTAAGGCCTAGATTTTCAAGCTAAAATTTTGGGGTCTCTCATACTCTTCTTGGCCTCTGACGTACAATGCCAGCTGGCTTCAGGGGGTAGAATGTAGCATGCACTGCTGTCCAGGAAGATATTCCATTCTGCCAGATAGGCTTGACCACACCTGATTATACTCACACATTTGACTAAGAGGACAAACTCTGGGGCCAGCCTGTTTAGTCTCAAATTCTAACTCCAGAAAATAGGGTAAACTGTGTGATCTTGTGTAAGTTTTTAACCTCTCTGAACCTCAGTTTAGTCACCAGTAAAATGAAAATATACCTTGTAAGGTTGCTGTTGGATTCATAAGTTAGTAATACATTCAAAGTGCATGGTAGTGCCTGGCAGGTAACAAGGACTCTATAGGTGTCTGCTGTTGTGATGTTATTATTATTGTTATTAAATTGATGTCAGTAGTATTGTTAGAGCATCAAGGTTGTTTGGTTCAGACAACGAGCTCAGTTTTTAGGAGCTATGACCTAAACACCTCAAACGTGTCCCAACAGAAGTTGAGTTTAAAAGGAAATACTTGCTCTGTTGATGACATTGAGAAGCTTGTGTAACAATAAAATTAAATAAAGGTGGGTTTTCATAAAACAAGGGGTTGCACGGATATACAAGGTCTTTTCAGAGTTGCCGTGTTCCCAGATGTGGCAAGATTGTCACTGCAGTCAGGGTAATTTTTCTACTTACTTGGTTTCTTATTCATCTCACTAATCTCATCCCTCCCTCCATGTTGCTTGGTATCCCCACCTACCATTTTGGACTCATAATGAACAAGAATGAACTAAAGTTCCAGAATTACTGAGAGACCTTGTCCTGCTGTTGATGAAAGTCAAAGAGATCGAGCCACTGTGGCCTGGATAAGCTCACTCTTTTCTCTGTCACCGGTCCATTTCAGTCCAATTCTGAGCTGAATTTCTGGACTGAAAGTGCACACTCTAATTCAAGTGCAAAACTCAAGGGTGCCACCCTGTGCAGACTGAAGTCAAAGTCAACAGGAAACCCTGGAGAATTTGCCCTTTTTTGATGGTCTGGGAAAGATTTTCATTTCCAAACATCCCTTTTTTATCTTCTCTTGTCTCTACTCCCTTTAGTAACCTGAAATTTCATTCCTTTGCTCTGGCTGTCTACCTCCATCCTCCAGCCTATGTCAGTTTTTGCATTGACAGGTGATTAGGCAGTCAAGGAACCTGACCCTAGCTTCTTGGATTCAGTGAATAATTCTTGTGGCTTCTTATCATAACTACCTCCAGGCACCTCCTTCCCTAAGCTCATTCTATTCCTCTTTTAAGAATCCTTGGACTTCCCGTGGTACAGTGGATAAGAATTCACCTCCCAATGCAGGGCACACGGGATTGATCCCTGGTCTGGGAAGATTCCGCATGCCGCTAACCAACTAAGCCTGTGCACCAACAACGTCTCAGCCTTCTAGAGCCTTCAAGCTACAACTGCTGAATTCACATGCCACAGCTACTGAAGTCTACGCAGGCAGTGCTTTGCTCCACAACAAGAGAAGCTGCAACTAGAGCAAGCCCAAGTGCAACAACGAAAAATAAACAATTTTTTTTTTTTAAAGAGGGAAAGAATCCTTACTCTTTGTTGCTTCTCCAGCCTGTTCTTCTAGACCCTACAACAATCCCTGGGCTGCTGGCTTTCTGCATTTGACTTTTTCTGTCCTTCCTTAGACAGTGACTGTTTTTGGTCTTGGACTGTGGACTTGTATGTCTTATACCCCATCCTTCCCTTCTCACACTCCATCCCAGAGACACACATCCACCTGGACTTGTAAAAACAAAGCCTGATTCAGCCTCACCTGTCATCTCACCATAATGTCATCCTGACCATGCCACTTGCTCCCACCATGAAAATCCACTTCCCCTTCCTTCACAGTATGCAAAATAACAGGATGCCAAATTTGCACTATTCAGATGAAATTATTTGGCTGTCAAGGGGTTGTTTATCCATCAGTTTGTGGCCAGTGTTTGAGGAGGTGTCATCCTTTGCTGTCTATGAGGCTCAGATGTGTGCCCCTCACTTGGTACATCATCCAAGGGGTGTATCATTGTTTCCCCCAAACTGAGTTTGCCTCTTGCTGTGTAGTGAGCCCACAGACACAACCAAGCCAAAGATCAGGAGAAGGAAGGAATTATTACTTGCAGCAAGTAAGGGGAACACTGGGGATTTTTTCCAAAGCAGTGTCTCCCTGAACAGCAAGATGGGGGACATTTTAAGCCAAACGTGCCTCAAATTGTAAAGAATCCACCTGCAATGCAGGAGACCAAGTTCGATCTCTGGGTCTGGAGAAGGGAATGGCTACCCACTCCAGTGGGTATTCTTTCCTGGAGAATCTCATGGACAGAGGAGCCTGGAGGGCTATAGTCCATGGGGTCACAAAGAGTATGACTGAGTGACTAAGCACAAGGCCACATGCATATTAATGAAGTGGCTTGAGCAGAATTGAGTTCAGGCTTGAGCTGATTGAAATCTCAAGGATTAACATCATCCTTCCGCCCTCCATCTGAGTGAGAGCCTTAGTTCCTGCTGAACTCAAAGATCTATTATTGTGCATATTTCTTGAGGGAGTTCTTTGAGAGTCCTTAAGACTATCTGCACTGTTGCTTGACTGCCTTTTTTTTCTGTCCCTGTACTCCTTTTTATCCCCTTAGGATCACTGATTACTGAGATCTCTTCAAAAGCAAGCTCTGTGGACCAGCTTAGATCACAAAATGGCTTGGATCAAAATGGCTTCTCTTATGTCAAGAAAGCCATTCCTGATTCTTTTTCTCTTTCTTCTAAGCTATCTGCTTATATCATTTCAGAAATATTCAGGGCACCTCTCTGATACTCTGAAGGTTATAACCACACATTCTCAAGCCTTAATTTCTAAGTCAAGTATCATTTGTGGGAAGCAAATTAAATTTAAGTACATTTCCATTAAGCATCACATTTTGGGCTAATACTTCTTTAAAGTAAGTGTATTGAGGAAGATATAGAAGCCTCATGATAGATATAGCATTACATTTTCTCTGATTTATAGCTAATGTTATATTTAACTGGGTTGTTCCCTGAAGGCTCAGATGGTAAAGAATCTACCTGCAGTGCAGGAGACCCAGGTTCAATCCCTGGGTCGGGAAGATCTCCTGGATAAGGGAATGGCTACCCACCCCAGTATTCTTGCCTGGAGAATTCCATGGACAGAGGAGTTTGGTGGGCTACAGTCCATGGGGTCACAAACACTCAAACATGACTGAGTGACTAACAACTTATATTTAACTAGCTCTCCTGTTCAAACCAGAAATTCAGGTTTATAAAGAATCCTTTCTTTTCTCTCTACCTACATTTTGTCATCAAAATTTTCTGCCTTCTCAGCCCATCAGCCACTCCAGATTGCCTTACTTCTGCTCAGGAAACATCTATTTCATGCTCCAGTCTGCTCATACGGGAAGTCCTTTCCTTCCTTTGTGTATTTTTCCATCAGCTTATATATCAATACATACGTGTATATATGTTCTTCCCCTATTATTGACACAATAGCATGTTAGTTGCTCAGTCACGTGCAACTCTTTGCAACCCTGCCAGGCTCCTCTGTCCATGGGGTTCCCAGGCAAGAATCCTGGAGTGGGTGGCCAGTCCCTTCTTCAGGAGATCTTCCTGACTCGGGGAATGAATCTGGATCCTCTGTCTCCAAAACACATTTATCTGTTAAGAGCATCAGTGCCCACATCCTGATACCTCAGACCCTTCAGTTTCAGGCCTCATTTCACAAGACTTTCAGACCCAAAGCTGAGTCCACTGGTATCTATGTATTACAATATGTATTTTTTTGACTCAGCGTTATCACTGTGTCTGGCAGGTTTATTCACACAGCTTTTAGATGCTGAGTTAAACTTTACATAATTGAAACACTCAACTGATTAAAAAATAGAATGGAAAATTCACTGGAATGGTAACCACCCACTTCCCACTCAGACAGGAATGTGATCTGCAGAACAAGGAGAAGATAACAGCCCCCAGTGGGTGCTGCTGAGCAGAGACCCTGGTTTGAGGGATGTCTTCTCATCCCGCCACCCACCCAACCCTCCGCGAGTACCACTACTCATTGCTGATGTCCAACACCCTGCTGTGAGAGACAAGCTGCATTCACAATGTTTTAAAACAAATAGAATAAGTTAACAGAGGGAGCCTTGGAGAAGGAAATGGCAACCCACTCCAGTACTCTTGCTTGGAGAATTCCATGGACAGAGGAGCCGGGCAGGCTACAGCCCATGGGATCACAAAGAGTCAGATACGACTGAGTGATTAGTAATGAGTAACAGAGGGAGCCTAGTTCCCTTAGCTGATATAAATTATCGTATCAGATTACTTCCAGTTTGATAACAACTGAGAAGATTTTCCCAGAAGAGGCCAAACAACAGCAAGAATTGTAAAGACATGTTCACACTGCTGTATGTAAAATGGATAACCAACAAGGACCAGGCACAGGGAACTCTGCTCAATATTGCATAACAACCTAAATGTGAAAGGAATTTGAAAAAAGATACGTATATGTGCATGACTGAATCACCTTTCTGTATACCTAAAACTAACATAACATTCTTCATCAACTATACTCCAATATCAGATTTTAAAACTAAAAAAAAAAAAAACAAAAACAAAAACTAAGTACTCCTAATGCTTGATTTTGGCCCTCTGGGCAAACTCAAGAAGTTTATGGCAGTGCTGTAATACTAATGACATTTACTTAATAAAGACAAAACCTATCAGTATTCAGGGATTTGCTGCTCTGTGAGTGTGAGGAGGGAAGAGCAGAACAATAAAAATGACTGCAGAGGCAGAAAAGGGGGTGTGCCTTATGGAGCTCCAAATAGGGCTGATGGGTGGGAGTGGGGTAGGCAATTTCAGCCTCCCTCCTAGTGCTTCTCCACCCCACCCTCCCTCCCACCCTGAGAACGGTCTTTTTTCAGGTCTCTAAATACTGCAGAACACTCCTGAGGTCATGGATCACCCACTTTCCCCACCCAGCTGTGGGTAAGCATGTGCCAATAACTGGTGAGACAGGGAGAAACGTGTGCCTGACTCAGCACCCCCATCACAACCACCTGAGTAGTTTTGAGTTTTGTTTGCAGAAAGGCAAGTACTAGTCAACTGTGTGCTACTCGTGAGAAGTAAGGCAGAGATCACCAAACCCAAGAGCAACCTCCTCCTTAGACCTTTAGCTATGTGGCTTTGGGCAAGTTAGTCACATGCTCTGTGCCTTACTTTTTCTTCTGTAAGATAGGAATCATACTGCTGTGTGGGCTTCCCTGGGGGTTCAAATGGTGAAGCATCAGCCTGCAATGCAGGAGACCTAGATTTGATCCCTGAGTCAGGAAGATCTCCTGAAAAACGGAATGACTAACCCCTACTCCAGGATTCTTGCCTGGAGGACCCCATGAACAGAGGAGCCTGGCGGGTTGCAAAGAGCTGGACATCACTGAGCAACCAACATGCTATGGTGTATTGAATCAATAATAGGGGAAATATTTATAATAAAATCACTCTTATGGAATAGAATAACGTTTCCATGCCTCATTTTCTTATCTGCAAAATCATGATAATAATAACTCTTAAAGAATAGACTTGTGCAGATTAAGTGAGTTGATGTGTATAAAGTATTTACTAGGTGAATAATATATAATCAGTAAATACTAGCTACAGAATCTTTGTAAGATTCTGGTTTAAGAGGAACAAACTTGAGTGACACGGAGCTTGGTCACAGTCAGAGCCCCAGAGTTGGTTCAGAGACATTCCAAACCCAGACAACCTCTCCTCCTCCACTTCCTGCTGTGTAAAGCAGAGGCAGGTGGAAACCAGGAACGACACTGTCATTGAGGAAGGCTGAAGAGAGGCCACTGTATTTCAGGAAAACCCATCTCTGGCCTTTTTCTTTTTTTCCTTTTCCCCTTCAGATGGAGCAGAGCTGTGAACAAATTCCTCCTGGCTAAACAGAGCAAACACATTCATAAGCTGGAGACACAGACCTAAGAGGTGTGCAACTTCCTGTTTCCCTGGTGAATGCTTCAGAAACATTCAGTTGGGAATTTTTAAAATTTCCATTTATTGTCACACTCCAGAGCTCCCTGAAAGATGGATGGGGTGAGTCAGGGAGCTGGTCTGGGAGAGCTGACTTCAGGAGGCTCACAGCCTGCCTGGCTTTCTCAGTCACTCACAGAGATCCGTGACCTTTGCATCCTGACCCTGCCTCTGAAGAAGGAAGTGTGACGCCTCAAATTCACAGACCCAAAGCCGCTGAAAACCATAAGGTATTGTGCAGGTCAATGACTAAACCATTCAGGGAAAACGAATACCGATTTTTCTTACAGAAGTATCTTCTGGGATAGTATCCCACACTGATGGCTCATCCTCAAGGCGAAACAGTGTAATTAACTCAGTCTGGTCTTGACCTCACTCAGCTTCTCTGTGGTCCCTCTGACCCAGGCCTAGGCTACATCTTGAGCATTCCCCCCGCTTAACCCTCCCACCCCCAGGGATTCAAGCAACAGTCTCTCTCGGTCAGTTTGCTCTTTGTCTCATCAAGATTCCTCAACCTTCTATGACATCAGCTGTCCTCTTTTTCTAAGTGCCCCTAAAATGTCTGGAGCATTAGGGTTTCATATTTGGGTTCTTTTTACATTTTAACCCTGGCCATTGTTTTTTTAATCTTTTCTGATTACTGACCAAAATAATCTAATAAATTCTATGGCCTTTCTCACTGTAAAATTCAGGCTATCACTCTGAAATGTAGAATATAATTGCAGGGGGTCATGAACTCACTGAAACGCTCCCATAAGCTCTCCAGCATCCTTGTGGGAAACAAAGACAAGCAGCCTCTAACAACCAAGAACTGGTCCAGCGCTTAGAGCTGGTAGAGGCTTGCTGGCACTCACAGCAGGTCTGCATTATTCCCCCAGGGGACCCCGGCAGTCTCATCAATGTCTGCCAACATCAGGATCAGACAAGGTCACTTTGAGAACTTGATAAAGTAAATCACAGCCAGGCTGCTCCATACTTTTGTCTAAGGACAGATAAAAGCCAGTTCACTATGTAACTGACAAAACACTGCACTTTTCCCCTCTTGGCAAATACAAGTGACTTCACCAACTACTTCTTTATTAAGTACTGTTTTCTCCTTGTTCTCCTCTATAGGCAGGATTTATTAACACATTGAATCGTAGAATTGACATTGCCTTCTATTTATTGTTTTTGTAACTTTATTGAGATATAATTCATAGACCACATACTCCACTTATTTAAAGTATATAATTCAATAGGTTTTACATATTTAGAGTTGGGCAACCATCACAGAAATCCACTGTGGAACATTTTCACATATGCTCCATGGGCAGGAGGGGATTTATGGATCTAACTGATGTCACTCAGCAGGTCAGCAGAGTATCTGTGGGTCAGAAAGCTCCAGAGGACAGCAAGTCTCAGGGGGTTATAGCCCTGGGGCTTATTTGCAGTATCTGATTGATTTGTGGTATCAGCTGTTGAGTGTAGTTTGGCAGAGTATACAGAGCAAGCAGGCTCTAAGTGGCTAAAATTATGTGAGCTATGCTGAATACAATTGAACATGTAATAATTTGAGTTTGACGCCAGTGGGTTTTGAGCTAATCAGCCTCCACTTGCTGTGAAGAGTAAACAACCTAGGGGCCCTCATACGAAGGCCGTTGTATTCTCATTCACGCAGAGCATCACATTATTCTTTGAGTGGGGCCACACGTAGACCAGAACTCCGTTAGAGACTCAGTCTGCAGTGAAAACAGTCTTTCTATAGGGGCCATATGACATTAAAACTCTCGTTTTAGAGGCATCTCATGTAGAGCTTTTGGCAAGCTCTGATAGAAAAATCTCAGCAGAACACACTTAAGGTTCTGAAACAAGGCCTTCTCTTTTTACTGTAGAGAATTATACACTGATTGGAAAGCAACTCCTGTTACTGGGATTTCTTAGAGGGCAGGACCATAGGACAGTAAGTGACCTACCACAGAGCCAGAACTGCCCATCATTAGCTGTGTTAGACTCATCAGGTCACAAGGTCAAGTGGGTTCAACAACTATTTAGATGTGGTATGTTCAAGACCAGAACGAACAAGGATGGGGAGAAAGCACAAGTAATTAAACGAGCATGTGGCCCAGATTCTCAAGTTAATCACCACTGTTGTATTATCGGAATCTCCTCTTCAGCAATTATGACTGGCAGAAGAGGAAACTGACCAAGTTTGGATCACAAATGGGTTGGTTAAGTATGTGGAACAAGCTAAAAATATGGCCAGACTCAGGTAATGATCTTGAAAGTCTGTGGTGAGGCTAAAGCCTCTTTCAAAAAAAAAAAATTATTTGGCTGTACCGGGTTTTAGTTGCGGCATATGGGTATGACATGTAGGATCTAGTTCCCTGATCAAGGATCAAACCTGGGCCCCCTGCATTGGGAATATGGAGTCTTAGCCACTGGACCACCAGGAAAGTCCTTGAAGCTAAATCCTCTTGATCGGCAGAGCTTGGGTAATGCAAGTGGTCATTGACACTGTGGGCTTGGAAAGTGATCTGAAGTGAGAGTATACACAGACTCATGGGGAGTAGTGAATGGTTTGGCTATTGGCCATGGCCTTGAAAAACAAGCATTAAAAGATCAGGAATAAGGAGGTCTGTGAAAGAGGCATGTGGATAAGCCCACGGAGCAGGCACCCCACATGGAGATTCTGTATCACATTTTAATTTAATACTCACCAGAAAGCAATCACCACTAAAAAGCCAGTAGACAACTAGTTAGACAGAATGACCGTAAGACTTGACAACAGCCAGCTCCTGTCCCTGGCTTGATCTGGAGCAATGAACATATGACCTGCATATTCAGAAGAAGCTTATGCATGGGCCCCACAGGCAGGTTCTCACCCACCAAAGCTGATTAGCTGCTGCTGCTGTCATACTTCCAATCTGCCAGCAATAGGCACCAATGCTGAACCATCCAATATGGCATAATTTCTCAAATGCCTACTTGGTGGCCAGTTGATTACACTAGGCCTTTTCCATCCTTGAAGGGGTAGAGAGGCATCTTGACTGAATAAGTAGACATTCTAGGTATTGGCTAGTCTTTCTTGCTTGCAGCATCTCAGACAACATCACTGTTCAAAGGCTTACAGAGTATTTGATCCACCAACATGAGACTCCACATAACATAGCTTTGAACCAAGGAGGTATGACAAAGGAGCTGTATCAGAAGGTAACAGGACCTATGGTCTTATGACCTATCACACCACCAGAAGCTGCCAGTCTGATAGATCAAGGAAATGATCAGCCTTAGCGTTAAGTTTGAGATGATGCTCTGTGAGAATGGAACACCGTCCTTCATGTGAAGTGTACACACTCAGTCATAAATGATATGTTCTGACCCTGACGAGTAAAATATAGAGTCCAAGAACCAAGAGACTGAAATAGACATTGTCTGGCTTACCATATTCCAAAAGATCCACTTGAGGAAACTTTGTTTTCCATCTCTGAAACTCTTGGCTCTACAATAAGTAGAAATCCTAATTCCCAGGAAAGAATCATGAGGAACATTGGAAGGATCCCATTTAAATTTGAGTTATATCTGAAGTCTGATAACTTTAAACTCCTTGTGTTAGAAATCCATCAATCCATAAAAAAATCACCAGAGTTCCAGGTTTTGTTGACCTTGATCTTCAGCGGGAGGTATCCTTGCTGCTACACAATGAGGGCAAGGAAGAGATTTGGCCCCAAGTGATCCAGTGTGCCATCTCTCATTACTCTCAGCCCAAATTTGACAAGAAATAGATAAGCAGCTTTGGCTGGAGAATGTCATGGTCCTAAGGGCTCAGATTCCTCAGGGATAGGAGTCTGAGTCACTGACCAGTAAGCCACCAGACTGAGATGCTGGCCAGGGGTGAGGGGCATCCAGAACAGGCGATAGAGGAGGTAGGGAGTACACCTTGCAGCTGCAGACTGTTGGGGTGCGGGACATAGTTCCTTCCCCTGACTTTATTCCTCTGTAAGTTTACACAGGAAAGGGGACTGAGCCCAGTCCTGAAGCATCTGTTTCTGCATGAAGCTGACCTCACTAGATGAAGTAAACGCATCTGAAAGGCGTGAGAGAAAGACAATGGGAGACACCAGGCTGTGCCGCCCAGATCCGCTTTCCAGTTGTCAGCAGCCATTGCTGCAGCCACTGGGAGTGTTGGGTAGGTAGTGATGGCTCATCAAAGAATCCCTTTCCTGAATTTCCCTCAGCCAAAGGAAATTTCTTCTCCCAAGGTTATGTCTTTTCCTGGGGGCAGCCTGCATCTGATGACTGGTTCTGCTGAGGACATAAGACCCGACTCCCATGCCTCAATCAGGTCACTTCTCGAGGGCTGTCCCTGTTCCAGAGCCCGCAGGAGGCCCCCATTGAAACTGTTGAAGTTCAGCCTCTTCCTCTGCCCAATTCTGATTCTTTCATTCTTTACAGATTTTGTTCAAGAGCACTTCCTAGTAAATGTGAAGGGAAGTGTTAGTCACTCAATTGTGTCCAACTCTTTGTGACCCCAGGCTCCTCTGGCCATGGAATTCTCCAGGCAAGAATACTGGAGTGGACAGCCATTCCCTTCTCCAGGGCACCTTCCCAACCCAGGGATTGAAGTCGGGTCTCCTGTATTGCAGATTGATTCTTTACCATCTGCGCCATCATGGAAATCCTACCTAGTAATCATTTGTTATGAAAAGCTCAGGGTTTTGGAGTCTGTTTTCTGGGAAACTTGCCCTAAGACAAGTGGGTAAATGAATATTCGGAAAAGAGATAATCAAGTCCACCTAGCTCGACTATCACATTTTCATGGAAAGAAACTGAAGTTCAGAAAAAGTAAAAGATTTACATTAAGCCACAAGGTTAGTGATTTCAAAGAAGGTAGACTAGGACCCCAGTTTCATGACTCTTTCCTCTCCTGTTTTTGTGGGCTCTGACACTATTTCCACTAATTACATGCTGTGTGATCTTGAGCAAATTACTAAACCTCTCTGTGGCTCACTCTGTTCATATGTAAAATGGAATCTAGTAGCTATCTCTCAGTGTATTGGAAGACATAAAATGAGATAGCGCACTTGCAGTCTTTTGCAGAGCAAATATCTTAACATATAATATCAAAGACACAGGACTCCCTGAATATGGAGCTACTATTTTAATTATGAAATGCCTTGATTTCTGGGCTTCCCAGTTGGTGCTAGTGGGAAGGAACCTGTCTGCCAATGTAGGAGATGTAAGAGACGCAGGTTCAATTCCTGGGTCAGGAAGATCCTCTAGAGGAGGGCATGGCAACCCACTCCAATATTTTTCCCTGGAGAATTCCATGGACAGAGAAGCCTGGTGGGCTTCAGTCCATAGGGTTGCAAAGAATCAGACATGACTGAAGCGACTTAGCAGGCAAGTAGGCCTTGATTTATATTAGTTTTGCCTTCATAGCACCGTCCTATCTCTTGTCCTTCTGGCTCCATGCGCAGCTTCTGTGCTCGGCTCTGCTCTGTAGAGCAGAAAGACAAATCAGAGAAAGGACTAAATACCTGGAAATTCCTACCTCTGGCTCCTCTGGGTTGGGGAGTCAGGGCATGGTGACAGAACATTCTGGGGTATAGGATGGGGATGTTTGTGGACACGGCTGTGTTTCATTGGAGGTGAGCACTGCCTGTTCAGGTCCTGTGGGAAATTCACTCTGCATGCCTATACCAAGCCCACAGGTCAAAGAGAATGTTTGACGTCGGAGGAGGTGACCAAATATGGCCAAGTTTAAATTTCAAGTGAAGGGAATCCAAGAAGGAATGGTGATATAGGCAAACAAATCATTTGTTGCTGTTTAATTGCTCAGTCATGTCTGACTCTTTGCCACCCCATGGACTGCAGCCCACCAGGCTCCTCTGTTCATGGGATTTCCCAGTCAAGAATTCTGCAGTGGGTGCCATTTCCTTCTCCAGGGGATTTCCTAACCCAGGGATCGAACCCGCATCACCTGCATCTCCAGCATTGTCAGGCAGACTTACCACTGAGCCACCAGGGAAGCCCCAAATAAGTCATAAACACCTCCAAAACTCTGAACCGTAATGACCACATCCACCTTGTTCCAGACATGTAATCCAAAAGGAGACACATGAGAACAGAAGCCAGAGCGTCTTTGACTCCAAAACAATGCATTCTAGGCACTGGAAAGGAGTCTGGATCCCAAATCACTTGGGGGGGCCTATCAAAAAAGTAGATTCCTAGTGGCCAGCAATTTGGATGAGACAGGACCCAGGAATTTGGTTTTCTGTTCAAGAAACAACTCAGAAGATTCTGATGCAAATGATCTGTGAGGTACCCTTTGGTAAGCATTGATTTCCTGTCTCTTGGAGCCAAACAAGCAGCAGCTGACAGAGGTGGTGCCTCCAGCTCAACCGCAGACAGGCTTTAAGTCAGTGTCCTATCCCTTTCTGCGCCCCTCCTGTATGCTGTCTAACATGGCAGCCATGAGCATGTGAAATGTTGCTGGTCCAAACTGAGATGTGCTGCAAATATAGCACAGACTTGATTTGTTGTTGTTATTGTTGTCTAGTCGTTCAGTTGTATCTGACTCTTTGTAACCCCATGGACTGTAGCCTCCAAGGCTTCTCTGTGCATGGAATTCTCTAGGCGAGAATACTGGAGTGGGTAGCCCTTCCCTTCTCCAGGGGATCTTCCCAACCCAGGGATCAAATCTGGGTCTTCCCCATTATAGGCAGATTTTTTTCTTTTTTTTTTTTACCATCTGAGCCATCAGGGAAGTGCATGGTATATTGGTCAGCACTCTGGACTCTGAATCTAGTGATCTGAGTTTGAATCCATATGGAACTCGAGAGAGACTTGATACAAACAGAAAAATGTAAAAGACTTTAGTAATAATTTTTGACATTGATCACACGTTGAACTGACAATTTTGGATAAATGAGGTTAAATAAAATTATGATAAAAAACAATTTCAGTTTTTTAAAAACTTTTTTCAGTCAGCTACTAGAAAATTTGAAACTACACTTGTGGTTTGCAGTCTATTTCTATTGGACAGTCTAGGCAATAACACTTCCGTCTTGTCCCCACACCTACCGCTGTCCCCAGCTGATGCTGTCCCTTTGGAACCCTAATAACCACCCCTTATTGCTTCTTGTGTGCTAGACACCACGCTAAATGCTTCCCATGTTATCTCATTTAATGAGACAGGCAACACCATCTCCAGTCCTCAGATGAAGGGGCCCCAAGACCAGCCTGCCCAGAGCCTGTGGGGGCCTCCTGTCGGCTACGTGTTGCACCAGTCCCTGGCTCTGTTTCTTTCATAACTCTCAGTTCCTAGCACTGTGGTACACAGAGTGCAGGCCTTAGTGGACTGAATGAAAAGAAATAGTGAAACTAAAGGAACTTTCTATAAGAACTGTGTGACTCTCTGGGTCACGCAGCTACTCCATGGCAGTGTTACCCACCTGGGTTCTTGGACTTTACTGGTAAGGCTTTACTGGGACTCATGTTGCAGCATGAGGGAGCAAAAACAAGAAACATGTGTCCCTGCTTGCTCCCTGAGGCCAGGGGTGGGGGTGGGGTTGAGCTGATCCTTTAAACAGGGTGAGGATGGGGCTGATGGTGGGTGAGGCTGGAGGGATGACTTGGGTGATCTGCCCACCTCCTTGGTGTTTGGGGATCTTGCACAGTATCCTGCTTTTGCTTCTGAACCTTAGAAGTAGAAGTTAGGTTTTGGTCTTTTTGTATCTTGTTCATAATTTGCCCCCAATTGTGCATGCTGCTGCTGCTGCTGCTGCTGCTGCTAAGTCGCTTCAGTTGTGTCCAACTCTGTGTGACCCCATAGATGGCAGCCCATCAGGCTCCCCCGTCCCTGGGATTATCCAGGCAAGAACACTGGAGTGGGTTGCCATTTCCTTCTCCAATGCATGAAAGTAAAAAGTGAAAGTGAAGTCATTCAGTCATGTCCGACTGTTCGAGACCCCATGGACTGCAGCCTCCCAGGCTCCTCCATCCATGGGACTTTCCAGGCAAGAGGACTGGAGTGGGCTGCCATTGCCTTCTCCCTACAGTTATTTTTAGTCCCTTACAGTTTCTTTGTATTCTGTTGCTCAAGCAGATAGATGTTTGTTCAGGTGCCAGCCCTCCAGGAAAGGGTCCCAGGTCCCAGCCTGTGTCAAAACCGCTAGATTCTAATCCCAATCTGTCTGTAAAGCCTATGCTTTTTAACCATTACACAGACCACCTGGTCTGCAGTGCAAAGGGTGTTGGTGAGGAGACCAGACTTCTACAGTTATTCTGTGGTTTGTTTTGTTTTGTTTAATCTCTGTGGGGTTGTGCGACCAACAAGTGTGCAAATAAGATGAGAAAGACTGAAATCGATTCTCCTCATTGACTGCTGGGAAGATCTGCAAGAAACCAGAAGACCTGCGAAGAAGGAATTTGGTTAGGTTAGATGAAGCCTGGCTGTTCTGTAGCCCTTCCCTTCCCGGCCTTTGGAGACAGACTACCTGCAATAAGCATCGCGGACACCAGGGGGCGATGTGTGACCGCCGTTTCTCACCGGGCTCCCTTCTTCAGCATCTCAAAGCTGAGCTCAGCACCCGCCCTCCCCTGCAAGCAAAAGGTCTCCGTTTCGCTAAGTTGTGACCTTCGCCGCCTCTCTTGTCAGAATTTCCCGAGTGATAAAACTGAACTTAGTGACAAAAAGCCCACGACAGCTGCAGTCTAGTCCATTCTCAGTGGCAGGAAAATGTTTCCTTGGCTGCTCAGAGGACTCTGAGAAGGATATAAAGTCAGAGACTCGTAGATGGTTAACCATCGACTGGCGAGGGGTGGCTGAACGTTGTTCTAAAAGCCCTGGGGCCTGTCTGGGGACAGTCTATTATGTTTGTTATCTACAAGTACGTCGTTTCTGCTTTGGGACATGAACCAAGGCCATCGGAGATGAACTTTAAGTATGATATGCTCACTCACAGGAGCTCCGACTCCCTGACCTCTTGGGCGTTTGCTCACGATGCCCCTTGGCCCTCGGCATGGCCTCAGCAGAGCTCACCATCCTCAGCCATCCCCACCATGGACTCCCTTCCCTGACGCCCTGTGTCTCTCTCACCCATACCGCCTGTGACCTTGTTCTGCCTGCTCTCATCTCCTCTCTCTGGTCCTTGCTCCACCTCACCCGGGAATCCAGCTCACTCTGCACATTCAGGCTTAATTCAAGAGGCTCTCCTTCTCTCTGAGTCTGTACGCTCTCCCTTGGTCTGTTGTCCCTGGGGAGGCAGCCCAGGGAACTGGCAGATGTGTGAGCCCTGCCTTCACCCTCACTGAGTACCTAACTCCGTAAGAACAGGTAGGGAGCCTTGTACACTAGCTTTATTCTCTCTTATCAAATCCTTTAATTTCCTCATCCATGGGCTTCCTCTAGGGCACACGTGGTGGTACCCATAACCTGTGGTCCCCACCATGATCTGCACCTGTTCTTGCCTTTTGAAGGGCAGAGTTGCCATCTGGTGTACAGATTTCATTTACATCCATGATAGAAAAAATTACCTGGACATGAATATAGGGATCACAGTTTAAACAGTGCTGGAAGTAAAGAAGACCTTGTTAAAAGGGTTGGGGTGAGTGAACTAGAGAGAAAACACACTTCGTTCAATCCTTACAAATCATCTGCTAGATAATGAGCATCCCCATTTTACAGATGTGGAAACAGAGGCTCACTGGAGGTTAAATAATTCACACAGAGTCTCTTGCTCTCCATGGGTGCAATTCAAACTTGTAGCTGTTGTTCCAAAGTTCATCCCCACCTTGCTGTAACTTATAGCTCCCCACAAACCTGCTCACACCCAGTTTTACAGAGGGCATCATGTTTATGCCTTCCAAAAACGAAGCCACAGCTCTAAAAAAAAGGAAACCATAAATGGATGAGGACATTCTGAGAAATGCTGTATTTGATCCCTCCAGGGACATGGGCAAACAGATCAACAGAGAGGCTGAGATTCGTCCTGGCTCATGTGACTGGATGGTCTCTTCAGATTGTGCGCAGGTGGGGTCAGCAGTGGGGTGCTATTGCCACATCACCTCCACTTCTCCATCCAAGCAGTCCAGGCAGCCCTCCTCCTATATTTAGCAAAAACCAAAGACAGTGTCTTTGGTTGTGATGTAAGGGAGCCATGGCAGCAGCAAGAGAGATGTCTCTCTAAATCTGTTATTTTAACTTATTATTTTTTTAATTGAAGTATAGCTGATTTACAATGTGGTGTTAGTTTCGGTTGTATAGCAAAGTGATTCAGATATGTATATTCTCATTTTCTGATTCTTTTCCCTTGGAAGTTAGTACAAAATACTGAATACAGTTCCCTTTGCTATACAGTAGGTCCTTGCTGGTGATCTGCTTTATACTAAATCAGTTTCATATTGATTATAAAATTGAGAATCCCAAACACATTTGAACAAAGACTCCCATTTCCAAAGATATTTTCACCTAATATTCAATCCTTACATTGTACTTTCTAAGAGGGAAACATTTCCTGTGTGTTGGGCCCACTTATTCTTTCCCTATTAGCTCAGAGGTCAGTTGGGGAGGTAGGCTTGATGGCTCCAAAGTGGGGAGGAGAAACGGGTGTAATTCTTTATTCCACCACGCGGTGGCAGTAGCAGCACGGGATGGAAGGACTGAGACATTCCCGCTATGCTCCCTGAGAAGCCACGATATAATGCCCTTCAGGTTGGCTGTGCCCCTTGGGGAGGTTGGAGGCGGGGGTCTCCGAATACGTGGTGAAGAGAGTGCACAGAGAGGGAGAAAAGTGGTGGTCAAATTTTAGAATTTGTGTCTGAGAAGACTCTTGAGAGTCCCTTGGACTGCAAGGAGATCCAACTAGTCCATTCTGAAGATCAGTCCTGGGTGCTCTTTGGAAGGAATGATGCTAAAGCTGAAACTCCAGTACTTTGGCCACCTCATGCGAAGAGTTGACTCATTGGAAAAGACTCTGATGCTGGGAGGGATTGGGGGCAGGAGGAGCAGGGGACGACAGAGGATGAGATGGCTGGATGGCATCACTGACTAGATGGACATGAGCTTGGGTGAACTCCGGGAGTTGGTGATGGACAGGGAGGCCTGGCGTGCTGCGATTCATGGGGTCACAAAGAGTCGGACACGACTGAGCGACTGCACTGAACTGAACTGAAGACACAGACAGACCCTCTTGAGAGTCCCTTGGACTGCAAGGAGATCAAACCAATCAGTCCTAAAGGAAATCAACCCTGAATATTCATTGGAAGGACTGATGCTGAGGCTGAAGTTTTGGCCACCTTTTGCAAAGAGGCGATTCATTGGAAAAGACCTTGATGCTGGGAAAGATTGAAGGCAAAAGGAGGAGGGTGGCAGAGGATGAGATGTTAGATAGCATCACTGAGCAAATTCTGGTAGATAGGGAAGGACAGGGACGCCTGGCATGTGCTGCAGTCCATGGGGTCACAAAGAGTCAGATGCAGCTTAGCGGCTGAACAACAACTGTTGACTGGGTGTTCTGGAAATACACCTCACCTTCTTTTCTCTCATGGACATGGGGAACTAGAGACAGCAGCAGAGGATCAGGAATTTTTCTCTTGCGATTGTGGTGCAATAGACCTTGTCACTGTCCCTAAGCTCCCTAAGGCCAGCCTGTTCTCCTTGTATGTGGGGCTTCCTCATCCCCAAGCTGATGACTTCTAGAGTGAGTACCACCGACTTCCTCTGTCTCCTCCCTCTTTTTCTGTATGGTCTCCTGGAAGCACACCTCCGAGCTTATCTGCTACCTCCCTTCAGTTCTCATCCTCAGGACCAAGCCCATGTTCTTTCATCCAGTGTCTTGGCCCTGAGGCTTTGCTCTTATCAGTCCCCTTCGCCCACCCGCATTGCTGGCCAGACTTGGCTGTTGGTTGCCCCACCCACGGGGTCCACTACCCATCTCACATTGATTCCTATAACTTCCTCCACCACCTCTTCATCTTCTGAAAGGACACCTGCCCATCCCAACCTTCACTTGTATTCTTGGAACCTTTCCCTGACACCTGGAATATTAACACACACAAGCTTGCCTGGTGCCGCCAGCATCCTGAAGGACTTGGCTCGCCTGCTTCTCACTGACTCAGTGGACTCAGTCCTGTACCTTCTTGTTTCAAGGGTGAGGACACTAAGGCACGGTGATGTCCACATGCCAAAGTTCCCAGGCTAACATAGGCAGTGGGGACCACCAATGCCCGCCGCCAAGTGAGCTGACACACTCCCTGCCACTAAACTCAATGCTCCTCTGACTGTCACTCGTCTGGATTCCCCCGACTGGAAGCATGGAGATGAGGCTTGAAATGCCTGATCTGCACTTGCTGACTGAATGGAAACTTCACCTCTCTTCCTTTCTTTGTTTTTTAAAATGGTGGGGAGAATAATAGGGTTATTGTGAGGATTCAAAATTCTTTTTTAAAAATGTTGGGTTTGTCATACAGTCTGTGAATGTAGTAGTTATCCGTCAGCTTTGCTGGATGCCCCTACCCAGGAACTCCAGAAACACAAAGAAATGCAGCTTTTTGTGAGGTTTCTAAATAAACACTATAACTTAGAGTCCTGCTATTGGAGGCATTAAAACTCTGGAGGACTGAAGAAAACATATTAAGAAATGTCAGATAAGACCCCCTTCATGGCAATACCCTGTCCCCACCCATGAAGCAAGTCCCGTAGACATCCCATCAGGAACAGATGGAAGGAGTTGGGTTCTCGTTTCCAGAGAAATGAGAGAGACCAGTTTGCAGCCCCTCCCGACCCAACCTGTGCACCGGGAATGTTTCCAATTGTTCTCATTCAATGATTCCATCCTTGGCGAAGACAAACACAGCTTCTCACCTGGCTGAGTAGTTCCTAGACCCTCCTCAGGAATGTCTGAACTGTGAGTGAGAACAAATCAGTCATTTCAGGTGACAGGAGCTTTGAACTAAGAACCTGGATACCGTGAGCCATGGTCTTCTCCTAACCATCATCAGAGCCAGTCTGCTGGAAAAGATGTATGAAAATGGTACAAATCAATTTACAAGATAGAAATAAAGTCACAGATGTAAAAAACAAAACAAAACAAATTATGGTTACCAAGGAAAGTGGGGAATGGGGAGCGAAGGCTAAATTAGGAGACTGGTATTAACATATACACACTATTATATTTGAATTAGATAACTAATAAGGACATACTGCTTAGCATAGGGAACTCTACTCAATACTCTGTAATGACCTACATGGGAAAAAAACCTAAAAAAGAGTGGATATATGTATAACTGATTCACTTTACAGCAGAAACTATTGCAATGTTGTAAATCATCTATATTCTAATAAAAGTTCTTTTAAAACAGAAAAGCAGAAAATGAAGATGGAGAGAGAGTTCACATCCTGTTTAGCAACACTCAAGCTCTTAGGACCAGTCTTCCTGAGAACACATTCTCATCATGGATTCCGTCATCAGCGCATCACCCACACGGCCACCTGGGATTGGTCCCTGTCACCTGATACTCCACTGACCTACCTGAGGCCCCAGCATGTTGTAACCAAGGGTTTTTGGACACTGGAGGCCTTGCTGCAGCCCCTGGGTCCCACCACCCCAAGTTGATCTTCGGGAGAAAGGAAACCCCTTCCCTGACATTTCCCACATGAAGGACAGAGATACAGATGGCGCTGGTGATGCTGCTGCCATAAGGAGAAATGTTCTGTAGGCCCCAAGGTTAGGGGTGGAGCCTCTCTCTGAATAGGCTGGAGCCCACTGATTCCCGGAGCCCGCAGTCTGGATGGATCAGGTCTTCCCAGACCACCAGACCCCCAACCACTGCTGTGATTGGGAGGAGAGAGGAAACCACAGCCCTCCCCACCTTACACGCCTCAGGCACCCTCTCCAGGCCTCCCCACAGTCCCCTGAGGCCCATGAAACCCTTTATCCTTGAGCTTCACTTGTTCCGGGCCCTTGAGCACCCAGTTTCCCCCGGAAGCTCTCCCTGAGACCCCGAGCCCTTAGACTGTGAAAGGGGTGTCACTCCTCAGCACCCCCAGGCCTCTGGTTTTACAATACATGTCATCCCCTCCTGGAAGGATCACTTGCTTTTCTTTCCTTCCTTCTGGACCACGAGGTCCATAAGATAGGGGTTATCTTTTGTTCTCTTTTGGACACATCAGTAGTAGTAAGCACTCAGTAAACACTGGCCTTGACTCTCTGGGTGGCTAGTTCTGGAAGTCCCCAGGCCTCTGCTTGTCTGTTCTGATGCCCAGGGCGGAGTGCAGTGAACCCAAGACTGGCAATGAACCAACAGCTCCTGAGGGTTAGCATGTGGGCCCGAGGGCCACCTTGAGGCAGTTTGTTGGTTAACACACCGACACTGCGCATGATTCCAAGTAAAGAATGCGGTGGGCAGGTCAAGGAGGGGACAGGGATGAGGGATGAGGTTGGGGGAGGCGACACTGAAATGCACAGGGAAGCACGGGACGAGGCTGGAATGTGAGTGAGACGTGGATGAGCAACTCTCTGGAGAAACTATCCGCAGATCCTGTTAAAAGTGTCTCCATCAGAAAAGCCCCTCATCATGTACTCAAGTTCCACACCCCCAGGCATCCCTCCCCTGGGTCTCATCAGCCCCTTTGGTTCTCTGCAGTAAGGCTTAAAACTCCAGCCAGAAGGCAGTGTGGAGGGTTCAGGAGCATCCAACACGCTGTCCCTTGGGATCCTCCAGCAGTCTGCTCTTCCTGGGAACCCTGGCCACTGGGTCCTCACATCCGCTTCCCTCCACCACCGCCACACCCAGAGGTACAGATCCCTGCCCCGCCAGAACCTTTGGAAGCCCATGTAGGATGGTGCGTGTGACAGTGAGCAGAGGTCAGGCAGCATGGGCGAAGCTGTAGGTGACTGCTTCCAGCTGCTGAGATGATGTGGTCCTTTGCCATCAGCACATCCCTAGCCTTTCCTGCTGATGCTTCTGCAGCCAACACCTGCACAGCCAATCAGGTTTTGTACCCTGGTTTCGCGCATGCACCCATGGCCTGCTGGAGGTTCTGAAAGATTAGTACACAGGAAATTCAGTGAGCATTTTCTAATCCTTGTGTGCTATAGGATCTGAATAAGTGAAGAGGCATGGACATAGCAGCTTTTTGTCTACCTCTTCTGTATCTTACTCTGAGTGCAAAAATCTACTTACAGATACACAAACTCAAAGAAAGAAAGGACGTGGCTAGCCTGCAGTTAGGCAGTAGGAAGGCCTCAGCATGGAAGCAATAGTCCCATCTGCTGACCCCGCCCCTATCACCTGTTTTTCCATTCCCTGGCCCACATCCACATATTTTAATAGAATTTTTAATGATATGGGAAAATGTTCATAGTGAAATATTACCTGTATAAGGAGGAACCAGAACTATATCACAAAAAGTTAATAGCAGTTATTTCTGGGTGGTTGAATGACAGCTGACTGTTTTTTTCCTTCTAATTGTTTTCTATTTTTCACACAGCATATCTCTTCATTTTATAAAAAGAAAACAAATGTTATTGGAAACAAATGCATCACCCAAAAGCCTGAGAGTAGACACACGAAAATATCCAAAGTGACTGTCTTTACAGAACCAGGATATGTTTCTAATCTCCAGACTGACCACTGGGTCATATTCTTGAATTCTATAGAAGATAGCTTATCTTAATTTCTAAATACTCAAAGCATCCAAAGAACAAAGAGTGATAAAATAAGTGTGAAGACATGATCCTCTGCTTTCAAAACTACTGCAGAGAAGTAGGTGAGGATGCAGTTGGAGCAGTGTTTGGAGAGGCTCCTTGGGGATTGTCTCTGAGCTCTGATCTCACTGCAGGATAAGGAGGTTTGGCTCCTGTTGCCCTGCTCTGGTGGAAAGCAGAGATGGTCAGGAACCTGCTATACCTTGGACGTTCGGGTAAAATAGCAGCTTCAGTATTTGCTTCTTTGGACTTGATTCCTGTGAGGTTGGTCTGAATGCAAACATCTTTTTAGTGTTCAATTCTCACCTCTGAAAACCCTGACTGAAGTGTTCATGTCTGTCTGCTTTGTGAGTCAAGAGTTAACAAGCAGGCAGGCTGGTTGGGGAGTAAGGGCTTAAGACCTCTGGCTTTGGGGGGCCTTAATCTTCCTGTATATCACAGATTTCCTTTTTATGCACTCCAATCATGTGGAATTATTGCCCGAGTGAAGGAAAAATAACCACAAAGATAAACATGTCCATTGAATGCTCGCTGGCTCCTGCATATGCCAAGCATGTTCTATCCACCATATGAAGCCCCCTTCAGGACAGCTCTGAGGCAGACATAAATACAGCTCTGGGGTAGACATACATAACTAAGCCACATCTGTAGATAAGACCACTGATGCTCAGAGACTCACATCTCACTAGTGAGGAGGTGCTGGCACTATGTCCTCATGCCAGCTGAAGGGGGCACCTCTTCTCAGTTGAGTTGGGACCTCATAGCTTTCTTTGCTCCTGGATTTTCCAAGGAGAAGCTCTCTGTTATGACCCCATGGACCACAGCCTGCCAGGCTCCTATGTCCTTGCTGATTTTCCAGGCAAGAATACTGGAGTGGGTAGCCATTCCCTTCTCCAGGGTATCTTCCCAACCCAGGGATCGAACCTGGGTCTCCTGCATTGCAGGCAAATTCTTTACTGTCTGAGGCACAAGGGAAGCCCAAATGAAGATTCGGGGGAGTTTAAGTCTTTGGAATTCCCCAGTGATAGCAATGTTTTTGTTATTCAGGAGCCCCTGGGGTCACACCTGAGTTTATGTTGTTGAGGTGATTCTTGGTGGCCCCAAAATGACTTTAGGGCTGGGAGCTGGTCACCAGAGGATCCAACCATGAGATTAGAGGAAGACTTTGAACTAGTCTGACTTCTGGGGAGCAGATGGCGCTGGAGATTGTGCTGAATCACAGTGACTTTAACAATTATGCCTATGTGATGAAACCCTGATAAAACCTCTGCACCAAGGCTCAGTGGAACTTCTTGATGGTGGCCACATGGATGTGTCCAGAAGGTGACAGGGCCTGACTCCACACGTGGGGAGCATGGAAGCTCTGTGTTCAGGATACCCTCATAGTCCTCAAGCTAGTCCTGACTTGCATCCTTCATAATAAAACTGCAAACAGAAGTATAGCACTTTCTTGAGTTGTGAGTCATTCTAGAGAATTATCCACCTGAGAGGTTGCAGGAACCCCTGAACTTGTAGCTAGTCATTCAGAAGTGCTGGTGATGACCTGATGCCCCCTTGAACTGACTGCTGCCTTCGAAGTTGTGAGGGGTGGCAGCCTTATGGAAGATTAAGTCTTCACTCGTGGGTTTTGCACTAACGTCACGACCCGGGGGAGGGGCCAGAACTCACTAGCAAGAGACTCACTAGCAAGACTCCAGCTGGGGCTGGAGCCAACCTCTCCCACCACAGCCCCGCCCTGTTCCCGGCACCCTCTTCGTACTTCTTCCTTGAAGGGGAAACTCTGTCTGAATGAAGCTGGAATCCGACTGCACAAGACCAGCAAGGACGGATTGAAATCAGCTTATTTTTGAAAACCTTCCTTTTGGCTGAATGTTAAGCCCACTTGATTTAGGAGCGCCTCAAAACACCTTTCCAACAAGCTGGAAGGCCGCCGTGTTGGAAGCTGTCGGCCTTTCAGTCGAAACAGTGGAGAGTAGATACTAAATTGTCTAAAACTGCACAGAGAGTGAAGACAGCCCGGGTCAAAGCAACCCAAGGAAAGGCTGTTCCCTGATCTCCTGTCTTCAAAGTCAGTAGGACATTCTGTTCTTCTCCCAACGGCCTTGGAACTCAGAGAGAGTGTTGTTTGCTTGCCCTGCAGGTAGGGCAGAGACAGGTGAAAAAGGATTACCCAGTCACCTGTTACCTCAATTCAAAGGATGCAGGAATCTAAGCTTTAGGTGGAGGGAGCTTAGCTGGGGTCTTTGGGGTTTTTCTTCGCATGAACTTCAGGGGAAATCCTTATGGCGATGGTTCATGACTTCATCTGTGGAAGGATGTAGATCAAATGGGAGGTGTCGAGAGGCCTGGGTTCATGGAGCAGCCACCTTCTTAAGTTGGGCTGAGAATGGCTGTGCAATGGATTTGTAACTGGTAGACACCCACAGAAGGCTTTCCTGGTGGCTCAGGGGTAAAAATCTGCCTGCCAATGCAGGAGACAAAAGGTTTGGTCTCTGGGTCGGGAAGATCCTCTGGAGAAGGAAATGGCAACCCACTCCAGTATTCTTGCCTGGACAATCCCATGGACAGAGGGGCTTGGAAGGCTATAGTCCATGGGGTTGAGAAAGAGTCATACACGACTGAGCAACTAAACCGAAACAACAGACACCCAGAGAGCCTGGGATAGCTAAGGTGCAGGGGGAGAAATCGCCTATTCAGGAGACTAGACAACCCTTGATTTGAGTATACACTGGGCTTGTTTGTTTGTTACCCAGTATTCCATTTCTTACCTAACAAGTTTGATGCTTATTAAAAAATCACCTCGGGGCAATGCATCTAGGTGTGTTTTGGGGAAACTTTGGTGGGTGCCAGAATCATCTTCAAATGAAAAGGCAGAAATCTCTTGCCTTGACTCCCTGGGGACGCGGCCACAGAGCCTTATCTTGGTAGTCAGTGAAGCGGTCTGGTTCCTTCCCTCTGCCCCCCACGTCCTGGCCGGCCTTCATCTCCATGCCTCAGTGGGGGAGGAGGAGAAGTGAGGTAGCTAGTTGCTTGTCTCCATCCAAACAGCGATGGAATTCCTTGGCCTGGCTGTTCAGTAATCCTCTGCCAGCTGGCCGCGTCCCTTGCCTCTGGGAACTCGGTGAATCACACCTCCGCATTGCATTTGGCCCTCATAAGCCCTGAAGGCTGCAGGCCTGCGCCTGCCAGCTGGGAGGAGCTGCAGTCCAACTGCCAAGCGAGGATCACGTCGGCTGGAGAATTTCTGAGTGCTGGAGGCTTCACAGCTGCGGGGCAAGATCACTGATCTGGAGTCCTGAGGGGTTTCTTGCAGGGGCGAGCCTTCCCTTCCCATCTCCTGAGGGGCCTTGCAGGAGCAGAGGGACTGAGAGGCAGGCCCAGCAAAGAAAGAGCAGTCTGTGGGGCCCTCTCCAGTCTGCCTTCCCCTTGATTTCAGAGAATCTAAATGGCTGTTTCATAAGCCCTCCAACTGGTACCCAGGGAATTAGCAGAACACCAGGAGTGATGCACTGGGTGAAAAACTACCAAATGCATCTTTGTTGGGGGGGGGGGAGGGGGCGGCGGTGGATGGTTCAGATGTGAATGTGGTTCAGATGGTTCACGGGTGGAGGAGCTGTGATGCCCCTTTACCACCAGCATCAGAAGCTCTCATGTTAACTCTATAGCTTTTATAAAGAGTAGGGACAACCTGGGGGTTTTAGCTGCTTCTAGCTGGAGTAGCTGAGGAATCTTTCTTCAGCTAGAGCTTGAGTAAGAAGGCCGATCCCAAAGAAGCAGCTCAGGAAGAGGGCAGAGCCGATCCACCCCGCTTCCTGCCCCAGCCCGATGGTGGCTGCAGACCGGGCAGCAGCAGGCTTCTCTTCCAAGAGGCCAGCCGGGGCAAGGCTGGCTGGCTCTCCAAGGCTGCCAGTGCTCCCTCCAGCTCGGCCTGCCGGCTTGCCAGGCCACCTCACACCTCTCATGGAGCCCTGGCTTTGAAAGGCTCTAGGCAGCAGAAGGGAAATTAGAATCAAGAGGCGAGGTGTGAGCTGAGCCTTGCAGAGCTATGGCAGGTAGGAAGTGGAGGTAAGAGCTAGGAAGCACAGCTGCTTTATTAAAATAGTCCTGTAATTGAAAAAAAAATAGAACATAAACCCTCTATGCACCATTGACTAGAAATTCCACATAAAGTTTCTTGCTTGCTCGGTGAAGAAGCAGTGATGGAGAGTACCACAGGTACCAGTGCCTGCCCCACCCCCTTCCCCCGCCCCAGCATCCCTAGTCCCTGGAGCTTGCTCTGCCTTTGAAGGGCTGGGCTGGACCCCACCTCCTGAGGGATGGGAAGGCAATTGTGGGGGGCCCCTCTTGCCCCTTCTCCTGCTTCCCTAAGGCGCAGCAGCTCTGGGCCGTCCTTGTGTGGGTCCAACGGCACACTGCCTCCACTCCCTTCCCTTCCACATGCCTCCCACCATCACTGCCGAAAGGTATTATCTTACTTTCCCCGCTAAAATCACAATAATCTCCCAGTTGAGTCTTACTCCTGATCAATCCAATCTGGATCCCGTGGAGCTGGAGCCGCGGGGATGAATTTGGGAAGCTCCCATGGCTTCATGCTCTTCCCCCCTGACTTTCACTCCCTCCTCACCCTCCACGCATTCTGAAAACCCAGTTCAAGGTCACTGGCCTTCCTGACACAAGCCGGACCGCTCTTGTGTCTTCACAGGTCTAAGTCACTGTTGAGTTCCCTCAGCCTCTCCATCTCCCATATCTATTCCTTGCCTCTGGCTACACCTGTCCCCATCCTTCCCTCCATCCCTCATTTCTCAGGAGAGTCATCCATCCATCCTGTGATCCAGGTGGTGTTCTGAGTGCTGTAACATCAAGTGCCTCCTCTCCTCTGCCTCTTTCTTATTGGATGATTAACATGGTCAAGCCTCTATTATTAACGAAGGAAGGAAGAGAAGATGGGAGAGAAGAAAGAAGGAAAAAATGGAAGCAAGTAAGGGCAACCACCACAAGAAAATACAATTTTCTACCTCTCCAGCCTCTTTCCCTTGGCAATAATGTATTTCACATTCTCTGAGGTGACCGTAACACCTCGGATTGGAATGTGTCTCTTAGCGGACAGGAAGCATCATGCCCTAGCTTCACTGCTTGCTTTTTCTTCGTGAGAACATGGAATCATGTGTGTTCTCACTCTGATGGCATCTGGGATGATGACATAGCACAGGCTGCTCGAAAGAACTCACCACATTCCCCTTCGTGTTATGCGTCATTGGTTTCTTAATTGTCATGAACCCATGTCTATTCTCACCACGCCAGTGATAAATTCTCCCCCACAATCTCTGGGGTCTCCTGACTCTTATAATGGGTATTTTTCAGCTCATGTTTTCCCAGGCCTACACATAGCCCTCTACAATCTTGGCCTCCTGGAAAGCATCTCCCTGTTTCGAGAGCACGCAGTCTCTCCTGCCTCTCCTTCTCTATTCAGCCTGCTCACCTGAGCCCTCCGTCTCTTGGTTCACGGGGCCAGTGTTCCTTGGGGTCCATTTCGTAGTCTTCTTCTCATGCTATACCTGTGCCTGTTACTGGTGCTTTACTCTTTGCTGCTTCTGTCATCTGTGTGCCAAAGACTCCCAAGTCTGAGTCTACACTTGAATCCTTCTTCAGGGCACCTGTCTACAGTATGTCTCTCCTTGTATTTTCACTACCTAAACTGGAGCATCTCAATATGGAACAATTTTATGTTTAAGGGACATGTAGGTATGTCCAGACACATTTTTGACTGTTACAACTTGTGGGGTGGTACTGGCAACTAGTCACTAAATATCCTACAGTACATGAGATAGACCCCCACTATAAAGAACATCTGGCCCCATATGTCAATAATGTCAAGGTTGAGAAGCCCTGCTATAAGGACCTCATTTGGATAATGCCCCAAACTGAACCTGCCCTTGAATGTCTTCTGTTACAGCCCACTGTTGTATTCTGTGGTTATGCGTCTGTCCCTCCCACTGGTATACAAGCCTATGGTCCCACAGCTTTAGACATCTTTCCATCTCTAGTTCCTATCAAGGACTCTGAATGGATATTAGACATAGAGGCAGTGCTGTTGAATTAATATAACTCTTGTCTCACACCCCCAGATAACCTATAAGTAGTTTTATGAGGGTAGAGACCATCCTAACCTACCACTGGGCCTTGAGCAAGGTTGGACGCAGCAAGAGAGGCAGCAGAAGATTCAGGGACAGGTCAGAAAACGTGTAAAACCTAAGATTCCATACCTCTGCTGGGTGAGTATGGGTAAAAAAAATGTATGGAAAGAAAAAAGAAGCCTAAAACCAGATTCTATTCTAGATTCTCTTACTATTCTAAAAATAGTAAGGAGTTTGGATGACTAGGTGGAGAAAGCATAAACTAGGTGTCGGTTGGCAAAATGAAAATTTAAGGAAAGTGAAAGTGAAGTCGCTCAGTCGTGTCCGACTCTTTGCGACCCCATGGCCTGTAGCCTATCAGGCTTCTCCGTCCATGGGATTTTCCAGGCAAGAGTGCTGGAGTGGATTGCCATTTCCTTCTCCAGGGGATCTTCCCGACCCAGGAATCGAACCCGGGTCTCCCGCACTGCAGGCAGATGCTTCACCGTCTGAGCCACCAGGGAAGCTAACATTAAAGGAGATATGAGCTCAGATTGTTTTTGGAATAGTAAATATACTATAAAGTAAGGCCTGTGAAAATAAAAAGGAAACCCCAACAAAAATTGGAATAGAGAAGGCTACCACTTCTTGTCCAAACGTGAAAACGTCAAGCACAGATCCCAACAGGAAGAGACTACCTTGTACTTCCAGACAGGAGGTACAACAACCTTACTACAACAATAGAAAGAAGGCAGATTTTCTTCCTGTCCATCAACAAACCCAGCTGATGGAAATACAGCTCAGCCAATGAGGAGCCTTCATTACCCAAACTCTCACTTTCCTCCAATGAACTTTCATTTTTCTCTTATGAATGACTTTCCTGTCCCACTCTTTTCTCCATAAAAGCCTTCCATTTTGCACAAAACCTTGGAGTCTCTCTCTGCTTCCTAGATGAAATGCTGCTCCATTCATGAACAGTTTAATAAAGTAAATTTGATTTTCAAACTTACTCAGTTGAAATTTTTTTTTACTAACCAAAGGGGAAAAACTGCCAAGAAAATAGAGAAAGTCATGGAGGAAAAAAGAGATGAATAAGACGTTTTGGCACTTGGTTAAATTTTCCATCTTATACTAGCATTCTCCTGTCATAGTCTTATCTGGATAATACATAACACCTTCGAACCAAACTTACTTAATATAAATCTTTATGAAATACCAAATGGATTGCAGCTCTGCTATTTTACCTCAAACTGCCTCCTTCACATCTCCTTGACAGGAGGAGTCTTTTAAACAAAGCTGTTAGCGGTACCTGCATCCTGTTCACACGAACTTACAGGAGTTTGTCATGCGCCTCATTTCTGGGAATATCTCATTTCCAACTTTTCCTTTTTGTTAGCCCCATTTCTCTTATTTAATTTTGACTTACTACATGGCATGCATCTTTGTGAGAAGACAATTTAAACCTAAGAAAGGGCATAAGTTCCTGTTTTCCCCCTTTTTTTTTTTTTTCTGGACACATTTGGACACTTTCTGTGAAGGATCTAGTTATGAAAGCAAAGAATTTTGAATTTATGAGAGGAAATTCTCCTTTGTGAATGAGGAAAGAGTGAAGCATCCTTATGACTGGAAAATCGCTGCTAGAGGTCAGGGAGCGAGATATTCACCACCCACGAGACAAGCGGTTCCCTGGGACAGGTGCTGCGAGTGTGTGTGTGTGTGTTTGTGCATCTGTGCACATGTGGATGAAGGCTGACCCATCCTGGTAGCCCTAGGATATTGACAACCAGGATCACCCGTCCTTCCCAGCAACAACCAGTGCCTTCGCCTGGTAGTTCAAAAGATACCTGATGCTACTGAGAGGAAGAGACCCTCCTGAAGTCTTTTTTATAATGATCTGGAGAAAAGACAAATGAGAGAAATAGCTTCTATTTCTACCTGGTATCAGTTATTAAAAGCTACATTAAAGTAAGCTTCTACCATGTCAGATTTTCTGGTAAGGTGTGTTAGGGTATCTCCGAATAACAGGATGATATATAAAAGAGGGACAAGTTGTGAGACATTAAACCTGTTCATGTCCTTCCTCTTAAGAGTTTGGCCAAGAGATAAAATTAAGAAAAATGCCCACATTACAACTGGCATGCCTCCCAGGTACCCCTTCTCACACACCACTCGGAGAGTGTATTGCCTCATTCTCCATCTTAGGGATGAAGAGTCTGGGTCTCAGACTAAGCTTGTGTGTGTGTATGTTAAGTCAGGGGGGTGGTCTGAGTAAATGCAGGTTCTGGATTTTTCCAAAGAGAGCCCCTTTTCCATTCAACTATGAATTAAATAAATCGCCTAGGAAACATTTCAGTACAAAGAGTTTTTTTATTGACATTGTAAGAAACATTGTTCCTTTTCTTTGTTATAAAAAGACTAAGTGGTTGTGAAAGCGGAAGTAGAGTCCATCTGTTGGGGGCGCTGCAGCCCCGGGCTTGAGGTGGGCGTCGGGGGCATCGCACAGGCTGCAGGCTGATCCGAGGAAGGCCCGGGGCCGGCCACGTCCAAACACTATGCCTACAATACTTAAATGTATTTACACGTTTCTTTTAAAAAAAGGGTTACACATTTTATTTTTTTAAAAATCTAAAAAAGGTGAAAACAATGAACTTGTATTTTATCTTACACGTTTGCAGGATACACAACAGTAACTTGTCAGAAGAGAACATCCTCCTGTGCATTCAAAACAACATGGGAAGTCAGGTTACGAGACAGCTCAGACTCTGCTACAATCGGGTCCTCTTGGCCGGTGGCAAGCACACAGCCTCAAGCCCTGATTGGGCAACACCAAATGGTCCCTCGCTCCGACGACATCAACATAAAATAAGGCACATACATCGCAAGAATCAAAATTCTGTGGCTCAAGAGTGCGAGCCAATGTGTGAAGAGCAGGGCGGTCTGATCAGTTCTTTAGAGGAAAAAAATAAAATGGATTGACAAGGAAAAACACGTTTGTCACAGGTGCTAAACAAAAGTACCATGCATGAGCCTGCATTAAAAAGCCGGCTATGACCCTAGTGAGTCGCTGTTATCTCCCCAAGTGCAAGGGACAAGAGAAGTGGAGGGAAGACTGCAGGCTGGGGATGGGTCCCATCACAGGAGATTCTAAGTGTGCAGAAACCCACGTCCAGACAGAACACTTGGAAGTGACCCAAAAAAGATCTTCTTCACTGACTATCACAACAGTCCATCACATTCAAAAGGACACTTTCCTCTCCCACCTCCCCTCTCCTCCATTCTTCTGAGATTTTTATACTGAGAGAAACCAAATACTGAGCTGAAAGGTGAGCGAGTCTTCTGCAAATCTGAAGGCCAGAACAAGGAAAACAAAGTATGGAAAGAAAAAGATAGGGGGCAACCAGGAGAACTGCTAGAAAGCAAAGGAAAAAAACAAGGGCGCAAGGTGACAACCATGCTCATCTCAGTCTCCATCCATCCTTCCACGCACAGCGAAGGTGATCTGGGAAATCTGGTAACTGAGAAATGCAGGGCACATCCAAGGACTCTAGTGGGGAAGTGCAGGAGGAGGGAGACAGGAATGGGGTTAAGCCACAAGAGCAGGAGAGCTCAGACCAGGACCTTGGGACTTTGAGTTCACCTAGATATGAGATTCAGGGACCTGGACTGCCAATTCTGTGACCAGATCATGACCCGTTTGAAGAATACAGAAAAGGCCTCGATTTTTCCACTGAAGAGTGATAGAGACTCAACTCTGCTAGCTCAGATCACTACTTGTCTTTTGATTTGGGGCTCTGTTCCAAAGTGGATGCTTCCTTTGATTTAAAAGAAGGTGCTGCACATGGGGAACAGCAGGAGGACCTCAATACCCCTCTGCTTTCATCTAGTTGAAAGCAAACCCAACTGCCTCAGCTGAAGTCCCAAAAGTCTAAGATTCAGAGGGGAATTTTACCCCACGTGAGATTCTTGGTCCAAATAAGAGAACATAAACCTGAGAAAAATGAGCTGGTCCTAATATTCTATTATCTCACACTTTTACTTGATTTTTGTCTACTACTAATTTAAATGGCAGAAAGGGGAAAAAACACATAACAGACTCATGAATCACTCTGGATAAATTACGACTGAGCGGCTGAACTGAACTGAACTGAACTGAACTCCAAGATCAATAGGACAGAATACAACATATCGACTGAGGTGGTGATGTTGTATTTTATTAGTTTACATATTTTTTAAAAGTAAAACGCTGGGTAGTCCACATACCCTATGCACACATGGTATGTCTTTTATGTGTAGCAACTGTACACACGGGGAGTCGCTGCACTTTTTAAGTCTTTAAACCTTTTCGTCTAAAAGTCTAGCTTAAGTCCACATTAAGGACAAACTGCATAGAAGACTTAACTTCTTAAATGGGTGCATAATGTAATAGAGTGTTAAGAATGTAGCCACACAGCTATGAAACTGTGCCCTTAGTGTTTTTAAATACTGAAAATGTTTGAAGCAATTTATTCCAAATATCTTGGTCTGTGAGCTTTTCTTTTACAAACAAATTTCATGAGTCCCCTAAAATAGGGCACTTAGAATAGAAATACTCTTTTGCTATAGTGGAATTGATATACTGTTGATAACATAGCCAGCTGTGGGATTAAGTACCTATATACTCAAAACTAGATATAATCAATTCTCAGTTATTCTGTTATCTATGAAAATGGGGCGAGTGATGGAATTAATCAATAAATATGCCAACCCACAAATATTTCCCAAATTCTATGCAATAGCTTTTATCTATAACATATCTACCTTCTTACCAGAACAGATGAAAGTAATAGTGTGTCTGGGCGTCACCCAACATCCCTCCCAGCCTCTCCGTGGAACAGTGCTGAACACTCGTGGACAGACAGAGAGGGGAGGCAGGGTCCATAACTGAGAACTGACATATAGACGTGCCCACCTTCCTGTCCAGCACACGTATGGACAGGAAGAAGTTTAAACCCCAACAGTGGGCAAACAATTTCCTGCACAGGAGCCCTGAATTTCCACTTTTGTGTATCTGTCTGAAGCATGCCCCAAACTGAACGGGGGTTGGGAGCTTCTCAAAAGCCTGTCACCTCTGCTGTAGTACACCCACAAGAGATTCCCAAACTCACTCTCCAACTTCCGACTCCTGAGCCCAGGGTGGGAATTCAAAAACAAAAGAAACAAAGCACAGAAACAAACATTGAGCATATGTAAAGGAAAATGGAAAAACGCTGGACAACCCCTTAGTCACAAGCACACCAACTTCCTAGTTCCTTGGAATAACGGAGAGACACGTCAAATCCTTTCACTTGCCCTCTCTGAAAAGAAAGAATGCGCACATCACCATTTACACCGGTTTACTAAAAAAAAGACGGGGGCGGGAGGAACAGGCTGACAGTTTTCTTTTCTTTTTTTAAAGAGGATGTTTTGAGTGTAACAATACTGATTCAAAACTGAAATGGAAGACAGTTTCTCCCTAGAATACTTTAGGGTTTTTCAGAGTCCTTTTCCATAAAAGGAATATACTTGAAACACATCCCAGTTAGGTGAGATGAGATCGCTAAAATACATACAGAACTAAAAAAACTCAGCCAAACAAAAATGGGTCAATTTAATCTTTTAAACTCCTAAAGTTTCAGGTCTCTTGGCAGTCGTTTTTTTCCCCTAATGCTTACTGCATAACCGCAAGGAATTTGCTTTCTTCCGCGAGGGAGGTCAGCAGAGAGCTCATGTCCCCGATTGCCATGTTGGTGGTGCTCAAAGACAGAGGCGGGAACGGGAGGGCGGCCCGCGGCGTGGTGAGTCGGGAGGAGCTATGAGAAAGGTTCTGAATGATGCTTGGGCTCAGGGCTCCTGACATCAGGCTGGCGTGGTCCCCGTCGTCTATGATAGCGTCGAAATCAATCTGCACCCCTTCCAGGTCATGGCTGTCGAGGCTGTCAACTGTGCTTGTCACCTGGTTAGCACCTGGGGAGAGTAATTCAGAGTTTTCGGCGCCGGCCCCCTGGAGCAGGCAGTTGGCTTCTGACATGGAGAAGGAACCAGTTTTCATGTCTTGCTGACCGAAGCCAACGGTTTGGTCATAGAACTGACCAGAGTAACTCTGCACATTCGAACAGAGCTGATGGGGCTGTCCTGGCATCTCCATCTTGATGCCATTCACCCTGCAGGTCTGACTCGGGTCACTGAACTGTCCTGGCTGCTGAGCGAGACCACCCCTCGGCCCAGCCTGGCGCCGGCCGCCCCCGTAGCCAGCACATGGCTGGTAGCCCCTGACGGCTGCCACACTTGGCGGCTGCACGCTGATGCTGGGAGGCCCGGGCAGGCTGCTCTCCGGCCCTTGATAGATGTGTGAGGTAGCACTAGCCTGCCCCAGCAGGTTCTGCCCGGAGCGGCCTGCCCCCTGCGGGTGTGTGCTGTCACTGAGGAGCTGCTGAGCCAGGTACCCCTGCCCTGTGGGGTCTGGGGTGGGCATGCCATTCACCGTGCTGCCGGTTGACTCATTCGGCACCACCGACAGGCCAAAATCCAGATGGCTCCCGCTCCCTTGCATGGTGATGCTTTTCAGCTTTACCGCCTGGATCCCAGGGCCGCAGGCCCCATCGAGTAAGCTGGGGGCACCAGGCTGCCTGTTGAGGCAGTTCCCATACTGCTGGGCCTTATAGGGTGGTTCGTGGAAGCCATTCCCGTTGGTGCCAGCTCCGCCACCGTGGCTCACTAAGTGTTCCGGGCCCCCGAAGGAGCTGGCATGCTCCCCAAGGGTCGGATACCCCCCAGCTGGGCCAGCCCCACTCCTCAAGGGATTCTGCGGGTGAACACCCATGTGGCTGTACGACCCAAAGGCCCGGGCCTGCTGCCCCATGGACCGCTGGCCGCATTTCAGCTTGGAGGAGGACAGGTCGGCGCTGCCGGAGCTGACTTCATTCCACTGAATGGGCAGGTCGGATTTACTGGCATCGGGGCAGGGCTGCTCTAGGCCGCGGTACTGCTGGCTGCCGGTGTGGCTAGCGTGGCTGTCGGGCAGTCCCAGTGGGTCAAAGTCCCCGGGTACACTCCCCAAGCCATGGGGCACTTTGCTGTCATCAGAGAAGGTGCCTGGGAAGTGCTGCTCATACCCGGCTGGGTTCTGGGAATTTAAATACTGCACCACGTCATCTGGCAGGAGGTCCTCATCGTTCAGGCTCACGTCGGCGTCCATGGTCAGGGACTCCAGGGTGACATTCTCAGTGATGCTCGGGGGACAAGGAGAGGAGTGGAAGTGGCGGGCCTGGCCCCCATCGGGCCGCGTGTAGTTCTGAAGCACGAGGTTGCGCTTTTCCAGGGATGGAGGCAACACCGGAGGGTTGAAGCTGTTAAGGCTGTTGAACCGCTGTACCCGGGGCAGAGACAGGCTCTCTGAAACCGTCCTCACCGGGTCGCTGGCTCTTCTCACGCCGTTGCCCAGTGCATCCTGGGGCAGCAGTGGGCGCCGACCGTAACCGTGGGCCCCACCGTCGCTGCATCTCCGAGGAGGATGCACGGGAGGCAGGGTCCCCGCCGGCTCCCGGCCATCTCCCAGCAGGGCCATTCGGGTCTTGAGGCTCATCCTCTCCATGTTGGGCAGCGGCGTGGGCGGGGGGCCGCCCGTGGCGGCAGCGTACTTGGCTTTCAGGCGGTACTGCTGGGCGGGAGTGAGGCTGAGCAGGCTGGGCAGACCGTCGCCCTGGCTGGCCTCGCTGGACCTGCGAGAGGCGTCGGTGGAGATAGGGTCGTAAGAGTCGGCCACGCTCACGTTCTGGGGTCGCCCCTCGGCCTGGGACGCCTCGCTGGACCGGCGGCTGGAGAAGCAGGGTGAGATGCCAGAGGAGCGGCGGCTGCTCAGGTAGGCGGAGCTGACGGTGCTGGTGCTGCTGTCCCTCCGGTTGAGCATGTTCAACATGGTGATATCCACCCCAGACAGGTCGCTTCTGTTCGGGAGAAGGGGCATGGGCCCGCCCAGACTGCAGCTGGTACTGGGCTGCGTGCCTGCAGAGACAGCGTGGGAGACATGGGTTCACCTCGGAATGACAACACAGGTTCTGGGGCCAGAAACCAAACCAAACCAATCCATGGCTGGTCACGGTGACCCACCCCTGCCCTGCAGTGCTGAAGGGCCAGTGACGAAATAAGGGGTGGGCGAGCAGGCGGCAGGCTGCACTGGTGGATTCCCTGGCTTAAACAAAGCAGTAACAACTCCCTGGATGAGTTAAGCGCCTTCGCAGGGCACTAGTGCAAGGGCAAGGTGAAGAACCACAGGGTGTACATACAGTGCTCAAGTTACAGGAAGCCCAAGGGCAGAAGGCATTCTGAGGGTCTCATACCCATTCTCAGGGCTTCCTCCGACATCCTATGCGGGTGTAAGGCACCTGAGTTGGTGGGGTGGGGGAGTTCACACCTGGGCTCTGCTCCAGGAACTGAGTGTAATCTCAGAAACACAAACCGCCTAGTGGCCAACAGTGGCAGAAGTGGCTTCCCTTTCTCTGAATTGGGCCCACATTGGTCAAAGTGACTGTTTATCCACTGGCTGTAGACTGTGGAAATCAGAGGCAGGGGCTAACTCTGGATGCCTCTGCAGCTAAGATTTCCTTACTCTGATCTAATAGTGATGATTTCACCATCAGAATATGAGTCACGTGCAGTTTTATTTTTTATTCCAGTATTATCCTCTTACTGTCTGCTTTTATTGGGTTGGCCAAAAAAGTTCATTGGTTTTTTTCCCCCTATATTATCTTACAGAAAAACTTGAACGAACTTTTTGGCTAACCCAATAAAATATGGGTTCTCCAGAAAGGTAACACTAATATGCATAGTTCCAGCATGATTTTAGGGCTGGTGGGGAAACAAGCAAACAGAAAACCCAAGGACCTGGGTCCGCACAGTGCTCTGGCTGCCTTCGCAAGAACAGAAAACCCTGAGCAGACATGAGGTCTGGCTGGCACTCACCGTTTCCTATGAGAGGAGAGACTGCAGGGGCTTTAGGGGGTAGAATGGGGTTCAGTCGTGGAAGCATTCCATTCACTTGTTTGAGCCTTTCTAGTTTGACGTGCTCCATCCACTTGGTCCCTGCTGGGTTCCTCCGGGCTTGCAAAGCAAGGGCTGTGGTTGCAGTGGAAATGGTCGAGTCCATGATTGGGGTTTCATCGATGGCACTGAGGTCGCCCACACCACCTCCATCGGTCAGAGGAAGCTCGAGCCCACTGTTGGAATAGTTGCTGATGGGGGACTGTTGGCTGCTGCATGAAGACTGACCACCAGGGCTTGGCTGAGATGTCTGTGGGGTCAAGAAGAAAAGGACATAAATGTTACCTAGATGATCAAGGCCAGGGAGCAGACAATGAGCAATCCCACAGATCAAGTCCTGTGGGATTCTCAGAGAGAGAAGAACTATTGTCTAGTGAATGGAGGTGGCCTCCCCTGAGCTCAGTGATGATGGATGGGCCAGCAGGCAGATGTACTGTGGAGGGAGATGGACAGCAGGGGGAGCCAGGTGTGATGGAGCAGCCATGGAATCCCTCCCCCGATGCCAACTCTGCGTCACATTTCCTCAGTTCCCACCCCACCTCCATGACTTGAGACTTTGGGCAAATTACTTAGCCACTCTAAACCTCAATTTCCTTATCCAGAAAGTGGGGACAATTTATTTATCCTAAGGATTGTTGTGGAAATTAGGAGTGAAGCCCTGAAAACACACAAAGTTCAAAAAGACCTGGATAAAAGGTGGTAATTAATTGGCTTGGAGAGTATTAGTGGTTATTAGTATAAATGCTTTAGACCTCAGGATATATATGCCAGGAACACATGTTACCCCCTCTCCAACCAGTCCCTCTTTACGGTTCAGGGTTGGTTCCCCAAGCTCTATAATCTCTGTCCATTCCTTCTACATTCTCTTGCTTTGTGAAACTCCAAGTAGGGGGATATATGTAAAAGCAGTTGTAGGAGGGAAGACTTCAGTCACTTAGTTTCTGCCATGGACAGAAAGGAGTCTCTGGGGAAGTCACAGGCGTCTTCCAGTCCCCAGTGTGCACCTGGCCTTGCACTAGGAGAATCAAGCCAGGTTTCCCTAACCCCAACCAAGTGGACTTGGCAAGCCAATTCTGCAAATCTTGGGAACTTAATCTAGCCCACTAGGTTCTCAGGGAAAGACCCCTCCCCCAGGGGCCCCTGACCATGGGGACAGCTCATTGTGTCTATGTTTGGGAGCACCCTGGCTTGCACTGAGCGGTCTGCACAACCTGGACCTGGCCCATCTGAAATTCCAGTGCTGCCCCGGTGGACAAACAGTTGCATCCTTTTCGTAGAGATAAGAAAAGTGATGTTCAGAGAAGTTCAGTGACTGCCCAAAGTTACAAAGCGAACAGTGTGATGACCTGGACTCCTGGCCTGGCCTCACTTCTGTTCCTCTGTAGCACTCTCTCTGGTGCTACCTAGCAACTAGAGTCTGACAGCAGCCCATGAGCAAGGAGAGATAACTACACACACTCTGGTACACGTGGCTATGGTCTCAGGTGGAACCACAGTGCTGTCAGAAGGGGCTCTGGACACGGGTCATTTCCGTGGAGACTGTCACACTTTTCCTGAGACCACAGTACACACACCCAAGGAAATGAACACTTTCTAAGTGAGCACCACACGGTACACTAAGTGTGTCCTGGGCAACCAAGCAGAGAAAAATAAGATGCACAAATGTGATCATGAATGCATGAAGCCTGGCTTATTTTTGCTTCTGCAGAGCACTGAAGGGCCAGACCACCTGCTCCTTTGCAGAGAACTTAGATCATCCAGGACTTTGAATGACTTTTCCTCTCGGATTATCAAATCAGTATGTGTGTGTGTAAATCTGTGTGTATGTACACACACTTCCTTGTGGAGGAGTACAGATTCACGTTTCCACAGGGCCTGGAAGAAGGCTCTCATACATCTACAATTAGAAAATCCTTAAAGGACCCCGACAGTTCAATACAGGTTAGATTGCCAACAAGTATATCCAGTTCTTGCTCTAAGAAGGTGGTGCACGTCTGGTCCAAGAATAAATTTACACTAGTCAACATAACAGTTAAATGGTCTTTGAGAACATCTGCTTGGTCGGCCCCAGCGTGATTTATTATGGAATCCTAGACAAATAGAACGATGAATTTCAACATCTAACTCCACATTTTCACATGCTGAATGTTCAAAACACATTGCTTCTATGTTGGAAACATATCTGGGCAATGTTCACTACCAAAGATATCACAAAGGACAAAGACTAAAGAAAATGAAATAAATAAAAAGCTATATGTTAAAATGAAAACAAAACAAAGAGAGCAGAGAAGCCAAAATTCCCTCACCTTATTACCCACTGTCCTTAGGAAGTGAGAACAAGACATTTAGGAGCATTACACAGAAGAGATGTTGGAGTAATCAGAAAAAAAGAAGAAAGAATTTAATTTATAGCGTGATGAACAAATCAAAGACAAGTTTTTAACGAAAGAATATTAGAAATGTATATCTCACATGCTTCAGTAACTACGTCTATGAAGATACCTACTCATTTACATGTGTGAGCACATATACATAAAAAAGTCTCCTGTGGAAATTTGATTAATTTATTAACCTCACTGAGCCTCTGTTTCCACACCTGTAAAATATGGGGCCTAGTCTCAATATCCTGAAATCTCTTTCCAGCAGTTTGTTTCTATATCAATATATCTATATCTCATAAAATATTTCACATCTGGGAGCATGTCAGATGTCACTGAGCAAAATCGCTGTATGTTTTTATTTCTACCCATTTTCTTTTTAAATAATGAGTGTTTGGAGAAGTGATAACTTTTCTTTCTTTCCTTCTTTTTTGCTAAGGATGTACATAAAAGGTACCAGGGACTCTGAGCTCACAGGACGTCCTAAAAATATAAATCGTTGTCTTTCAATGACATTATCTAGGAGACCACAGATTCACTTTCTTTGTTTCAGTAAACACTAAGGATAAACGGTTAAATCTTTTGCATAATTTTTATACAGGTGGACTTTATTTTAGGAAATTGATGAATACTCCTCCTCCAAAAGTATATAAAACACAGTTTATGAACTGATTAATTTAAACGTATAGGGATCAGTTATAACACATATATAAACTTCTTAGTAAGGTGTTTTTTAAAAGCAAAGTACAGCTATCCACAGGGAAATAACGATAAGATAGCTTATTTGCACGATTTTTGGCTAGACCTAATGTCACTTGCTAAGACTCTTAAGAGTTTAAAAACAAACTCAGTTAGTCACTAAAGTGCAATTAAGTCATATGCGTATTAGTTCCTGCCCATACATACTGGCTACACATGATATCACTCGGGAATTCACAGGATGTCCATCCAATTTCTGAACTTTTCTAATTTTATGCAAATGATTCCTTACACTGAGTAGAAATCTGCCTGCCTGATCATTCCCATGCATGTGGAAGTCTAAGCATGTGACTCATCTAGTATCTTTCCCATCCAAAGAGTGGACAGACTAGAACCCCAAACACAGAGCTGACTCCATTATACATATGGCAAATACAGATGAACTAAATCTCCTCTGATTGCTACTCTTTTCATTTTGTCTTTGGGAAAATTTTAGCTGTTTTATTCTGGCCCATGCATAAGGCAAAAATCACCAAGTGAAGTCTGAAAGAAGCCGCAGCAATAGCTTAATCCATGTGTCCTATTTGTCATCAAACTGTAAGATTTTTGTCGATGACATTTTTCAAATCCTTCCCTTGCTTTCTACCTCCTTGTTTCAGGAATCATTTTAGATATGGTCTCAAGTCTATCAACTAATCTCTAGATTGGCACAGGAGTTGTCTTTTCTAAAAATTCAGAAAAACATTTTAAAATCCCTTTGTATCTTCCCCTCTTTTTACTCCGGCACATTCCCCTGGGGCCCCATGCCTCGTGTTTGGCTGTGCCAGGTCCTGGGCCCCTGCACACATTCCTTCCCCACTCTGAGTGTTGCACTTGGCAGCCACTTGCCCTCTGCCCCTCCCATGGCATTGCCAAGCGGACCTTGTTAGCTCCGCTCTGAATGCTCGCACCCAGACTTGTCTTAGAGCCCTATTACCCAAGCTTTCTTGGTCTGCCTATCCCACTGGACTGCAGACCCCTACAGAACAGGGACCATGGCTTATTTCAGGAGGTGCTAGTAGTAAAGAAACCGCCTACCAGTGCAGAAGACATAAGAGACACGGGTTTGATCCCTGAGTCCGGAAGATCCCTTGGAGAAGGGCATGGCAACCCACTCCAGTATTCTTGCCTGGAGAATCCCATGGACAGAGGAGCCTGGTGGGCTGCGGTCCACAGGGTCACAAAGAGTGGGACACAACTAATGCGACTCAGCACTTGTGCATGGCTTATTTCTCTTGGGGTCACCAAGGCAAAGAAGTCAGAAAACATGTTTACAGAGGGACCCGATGAATAATTCTCTATGTTAGAGGCCTCCTGAAAATGTGGATAGTGGTGTGTGTCTACCTGCCACAACTTCCAGATCGATTTTAAAAAAGCAGTTAGGAAACCTCAAACCTCTTTTCTGAGCTGGGGTAAGCAATTGAGATCAATGAGCTCTGATCTCCTTAAGTCAAACAGTGGGTTCCAGTGAGGACAAGGGTGATGTGGTCCTCCCTTAACTCAGCACCCTACCTGGCCCCTTTAGAGACCTGGGACAATCAGAAGGAAAGCGAATGACATACCATGGGCTTCTCCGCCTTGACCGTTTTCACTTGGAGGCATTCTTCCCGCTTTGAGGTAGTGTTGCTGAGGTCCTTCTGCTCCCCGAGGGCTCCCTGAGTCTGCCGGCCAGGTGACCTAGACTGTGAGTGGCCGCTGGAATCTCGCGGGGGCGGGGGCCGGGGATGCACGTCCCCTCGCTGCTTCTTGGTGACATGAGCCTCTGGGCCGTGCACAGTCTTCACGTGTTTCCGGAGGGAGCTGGGGTCTGTGTAGCGCTTGGTGCAGCCGGGGATTTTGCACACATATGGTTTCTGTCAAATGCCCCAACAATGAAAGAATAGATTGTTATCAAAGTGATATCCGGCCCAACAGTCTCTTGTGGCTCTTCATTATATTTTTAATTCTTTCAAAGCATGATCACAAGGTTTTGAGGTATTCAAAACCCTCTAAATGATGCAGTGGTTTAATAAAGACTATTTGGACACAGTTTGGGGTCCATGGAATCTAGCTTGAACACATTACTATTTTAGAAAGTGCTCAGGGAGAGCTTGGGAATTTAAGGTGGCACAGTGATAAAGAATCTGTCTACTAATACAGGTGATACAAGAGACATGGGTTTGATCCCTGGGTCAGGAAGATCCCCTGGTGTAGGAAATGGCAACCCACTCCAGAATTCTTGCCTGGAAAATTCCATGGACAAAGAGCCTGGTGGGCTGCTATCCATGGGGTCGCAAAGAATAGTACACAACTATGTGTGTGCACGTGCACACACACATACACACACAGGGAGAGCTTAGAACATGTAAATTGTGTTTGTGCTCCTGGAAAAATTTATTCTGTGAGTAGGAGGAAGTGTCATGGGGTCACATGGTGTCCAAGATAATTTGATGATGGTGGTGATGCTAATGGTGATGATAAAAGAAGAAGGCTTAAAAGACATCCATCCTTTCATGAGAAGAATGCTACACATCTTTGGGGAGAGCTTGTGTGAAGACATTTCTTACAAAGTCCTGTTTCCTAGACCTAAAATCACTCTTCCACCTTTTATTTATTTATTTATTTTTTAAAGATTTATTTATTTATTTTGGTGGCTGTGCTGGATCTTCGTTGCAGTGCTTAGTTGCCCTGTGGCATGTGGGATCTTCCTGAACCGGGAATCGAACCAGTGTCCCCTGCATTGCAAGGCGGACTCCTAACCACTGGACCAGCAGGGAAGCCCCTCTTCCACCTTTTAAAATGTGCTCTTTACACATCGACATAGTAGAAAATAATAATTGCCTGGAACTTCCCTGGTGGTCCAGTGGCTAAGACTCTGTGCTCCCAATGCAGGGGGCTCTAGCTAGAAGCCCACATGTCTGATCAGGGAACTAGAGCCCATATGCCACAACAAAGATTGAAGATCCTGCATGCTGCAACTAAGACCCAGTGCAGACAAATAAATCATAAATAAATAAATATTTTTAAAAATTGTTGTAGCCTCTCTTAGGTTAGGTATCACTAAAGTATGATCCTTTGGGTTGTATTACAACTGTGTGGGGGTGTTCAGGGCTCAGAATATCCAGAACCTTTCTGATCTTCAAAGTCCTAAGCCCTGTTGGAGTATCTGCAAACGCTCACCTATAAACTGACGAGGGCTGTTAGATGTCATTCTGGAGACGAGTATTTCTGGGTGAGGCTCTGCTCCTGAGTACTAAGGTCTAGAAATTACCTCATGCTAATTTCATTTTCTGTGTGGGTCAGTAGTCAAACCTATAGTCATCAAAAATTATACGGACCCTTGTAATTGAATATTTACTCACATCACGGAACTGCTAGCATTATATTCATAACCAACATCAGAATTGTGATTCTGTTTACTTCATTTGAAATATAATATATTCACGGATGCTTATATGAGTCTATATTTACATCTGTATGTATCAGGAGGTGAGCTATTAGATAAACAATATTCATGAAAGACACGATTAATATAATGCATCCACTGGATTAAAAAAGAATCCCTGTATTATAGAATGATGCTTTTCCACTAAAAGCCCAAGAACAGACTGAGTGCTGCCTAAAATTATGGCATGCCCTAATGGAGTGAGGTAAAGATTCCAGAATGCTGAGAGACCTCACCTCCAAATTTGAGATAATTTTGGGTTGAATTGATTCCCATTAACTACAAATTACTTCTCTTCAGGAGCTTGTGTGATCTGCAGCATATATATGTATAATGAAATGAGCACATCAAATTCTATGCATTAGGGACAGAAGAATGGCTCTGACGATTAGTGCTATTACTGTATAGTGTCTGACCCTGGCCCGCTGCTGGCTCACTGCACTGCTATGACAGGCAGATAGCTATGTCTGGGGCGGGGAGAGGCAGCACAAAGCCAGGCCAGCATTCCAGGTCTGAAGAACTATTCTTCCCATAGATGTCTGCATGTGTGTATCATGGGTTAATCTGGAAATGAGGACACAGCTAGGGATGGAATGAATCTACTAATATTCATCAGCTCCTGCATTTCCAGGACCAACAAGTACATGTGTGCCCACGTGCCCTTGTATGTGCACATAAACAATAGCTGCCTACAAAAATCTCTAAGCACACAAGGTCAGAAAACAACAGTTCACAACAAACACTGACTACATGATGTAGATTGGACCCCAAATTCTATTCTGATTAATGACTGAAATGCAATCTAAGTGTAGGTAAAGATAAATGTTGTTCTAATTTACCCATGTTTCCTGTCCTGGACATTTAAATTTTGGCACCATGATTGCCTTTTTGACTCCCTGAACTGAAAGATACTTTGTGAACACTTTCATTCTACTTGACTTTGTAGAATTTATCCAAATAAAATTATAGATAAACATTTAATGATCCTTACTAGATACAAGACTCTGAGCACAGTTTTATAAATGACAGGATTAAATCTCAAAGAATGGAAAATATGAAAAGTGTGGATGCTAAGAAGGATATGGACAGAGGGGAGCCATTCTTTCATCGGGAAGACGGTGGAAGGCATCAGTCATCAAATTTCTGTATCTGGGTATAATGCCCAGCTCATGGGGTCAGGGTATGAACTAAATCTGACCATGTATACATAGTACTTACCATGATGTGATATGGACACATAATAAGTGCTCGACAAACAGAGCTTTGATTAAGAAAAGGTGTGGTAGTTGGGTCCTGAAAGAGGAACAAGATGCTGAAGGATAAAAATGAGGGCAAGAGAATACAAAAAAAAAAAAAAAGTATCCAGAGCAAAGGTCCAATAGTAGGACCACTCCAGGCATGTGGGCATGCTGTCTGGAAGGTTGTGTTCATGTTCACCATGGTGAAAGGTCAAGGGATTGTGGAAAAAGAAGACTGGGGTTGAGCAGGTGAAAGTAGATATGGGGTTGGCCAAAAAGTTCACAAAGTGTCTTACAGAAAAATATTTTCTTGGCCAATCCAATACAGGCATAAGACATCTAAACTTTTCCTAGGACAGATGGAGCCTCTGGAACTTTCTGTATAGGGAGATACAACCAAATCAGAGCTCAAGGAAACTGGCTTCATCTGGTTTGGGGTGGAACAGGAGCTCCATGTTCTGGAGTAGGGAGCCTGGTCAGAGGCCTCTGAGATGGTTCAGTGGGTCTACATGGGCAGAACAGTCACGGGGGTGAGAGCTAGATTAGCTTCCCCGGATGGGAATTGCTGCCTATTCTGTTCCACGCCATCTGCCTCATCCAGAATAGCAACCTGCTTGCCAGATAACCATCTATCAATATTTGTTCAGAATCCTTCCTTCAGAAAGGATGAAGATACAAATAAGAGGACAGATAAATGAAAGAAGACATCTGGATTTGTCTGTGGTTGATTGATGATACAAATCTGGATTTCCTGGACACACTTAATTTTGATGTATCTGAAACTGTCTATCATTCACAGGCAAAGTTGAGGGCTTTCTCTATTCATGGAACAGAGAAAAATGATTTACGTGATTGTGAATAAAATTTTACTTATATGTTTATGGTCAATGTTAATCATTTATTTTAGGTAAATTGCTCCATTTTGGTGAAAGATATTGTTGACCCAAGACACATTTTAACCTCATGATGCGTATTCAACTCTCATACAACATTGCACTTTCTAATGCACAGAAGAATTCAAGCTCCACTGTAATGCATTTCATTAAAGCAAACAGATGTGGGCACACATTTGAAGCTCATAAAAAGATAAAAACTTAGTAAGCATGTTTATATCTATTCATTGCTGAAGTTCTTTTTTTTTTTTAATTGCTGAAGTTCTAACATTCTCAGTGCCCAACTGGCTCCACAATAACAGGAGAGAATCTATAGGAATGTATGCCTTCTAAGAGTCTGGTCATAATCGTACCTAAGTATATGAAATAGAAATAGATTAATTAAATTCTAGGTTAAGTTAATCAAATCCCCTGAAACATTTTAAATTGAGATATTTGGTTGGCCAAAAATTTGTATGGAAAGTCCATATGGAAAAACAAATGAACATTTTGGCCAGCCCAACATAATTCACATACTATCAAGAACACCGTTTTAAACGGCACAGTCCAGGGCCATTTAGCACATTCACAATCTCGTGCAATTGTTACCACTATCATGTTCCAGAATATTTTTATCATCCCAAGAAGAAACCCTGTACCTATTTTCAGTCACCCCCATTCCTCCTCCCCCCAGCTTGTGGCAGCTACCAGTCTTTCTGTCTCTATGGATCTGCCTATTTCAGATTCCCCTAAAACTTTGTACGAAACAAGCACATTGGATTACAATGTGTGGCTCAGCTGGTAAAGAATCCACCTGTGATGCGGGAGACCTGGGTTCAATCCCTGGGTTGGGACGATCCCCTGGAGAAGGGAAGGGCTACCCACTCCAGTATTCTGGCCTGGAGAATTTCATGGACTGTATAGTCCATGGAGTCGCAAAGAGTAGGACACAACTGAGCGATTTCACCTTCACCACACACTGTAAAAGCATTTTTGACATTAAAAAAAATGGAGATGTAGCATCTTGTCTAAAACATCTGCGAACAGTGGATCAATATTATAGATCCCAAAGGACTCAGGTTTCTTTATTCCACTAGGGTCTGTAAAGGTGAACTCAAGTGTGTGAGTTTATGTGCGCGAGTGCTTTTGTAGAGTGTGGCGAAACCTCTTTGAGATACTTTTCCTTTATCAGTTCAGTTGGAAGGAAACTTGTGAGGGCCATCTCTGCCACCTTCAAGCCAGTGGCCAGTGAACGGAATGTTGCACTTTTACAAATTCCCTCTTCCAGCTCTTCTCTGGAAGATCATGAAGGGCCTGGCTGGCACCTTGTAGGGTCAGATAGTCACACCAAGGTCAAAATGTTCCCTCTCTCACACGATTTCAGTCAAACAGATGACCCACTCTGTGGGGCAGAACTACATCTTGTGAACAAATTCTGGTTAGCTAGCTTAATTTGCACCACAGATATGGGAAGCCTTTGTACTAATCTCTGAATTCATTCAAGAGAAGGTTTCACAGAGAGAGGCAGAATTTGAGCTAGACCTTCAAGGAGAAGCTGGAGATCTGCAGGCAAAAGTGAGTTAAAATGTAAGCAAAGTGAATTAGAAACCATTTTCATTTACTCTTACAGTTCTCTGAAATGTGTGAGGGATAAATATCTCAAACTAACAACAACACAACAGGAAATCCTTGAAGCTTTACTCAATATATTATCTTAAATAACTGACTAGAAACCATTCTGAGTTTCTGAGAATAAGCTTCCAAGACCCTTTGGAATTTAGACTGTCTGGAAATCCTATTTAGCCAAGTCAGGTTGCTCTGCAGAAGTCTTTTTTGATATAATGCATTTGAAGATACCACCTGGAGAAAGCAAATAAAAGTGGCTGTCTTAGCAGTAAGCTGTCAGCTGTCAACACCTCTCTTCTCGGTCTCTCCTTAGTGCTTACAGGGTCATCGTCCTTCAAATGCATTCCTGCTATTCCAGGCAGAGCGAGTGGGTGGAATTCCAAGTTAAATGCTCCTACTGTTTGGCCAGTAGGTGGCAGTACTGAACAACAGGAAACTTGCTCCCCCTTCCTCAGCTTGTCTCTCCCATCCAAGACCAGGTTTCAGCCCTTCCTCTGAGGGCCCCCAAGCCTTCACCCGCAGCATTAATATCCACTCATGCTGGGAGTGGCCAGAGGAAACTACAATGGAACAGGCTTGCGTCTCCCCAGAGGATTCTTTATTTCCGCCCCCTGAGCTCTGGACCCAACAGGCGTCTCCCAGAGGAGCCTTACCTCGTTGGAATGTGTCCTGTTCTGGTGCTTGGCGCGATCGGAGGCATTAGAGAAAGCCTTGTTGCACCCTTCGTGCTCACAGACGTATGGTTTCTCTCCAGTGTGAGATCTCAAGTGTGTTTTCAAGTTTTCGAGTCTCGAGTAGGCCTTTGTGCAACCTTCAAACTGAGGACGACAGGTAAATCTGGATGACCCCATACAATGACAACTTCTGCCTCTCACTTGCTCCAAGTGAATGAAAGACAGACGTCTGGAGGGTCGGCAGCTTTTCAAAACCAAGGAACAAAAGTCCACTAAACTCTGCCTTTATTGGGATTCAGATGGTGGGCTCAGGGCAATTCTAGAGAAAGCATTTTCAGTGCTAGTAAAAATCCCGGGACTTTTTTTTTTTTTTAATAGGCCACTCAATGTGGACAATGGGTTTCATTATCTGCTCAGGGATCTCCTTGAATTCCCACTGATTTCAGATTCAGCACAAAGTTCATTAATATGGCTTTGTGTCCCTACAAAGACACGGAATTTGATCCTGTTTGTAAAGGCCCTTTAACATGTAAAGTACCAAGGCTCAGTCCTGAGTGTGCCTGGCGGGCACCTTAGTGAAAGAAAGCTTAGCCTCCTGCTCTTAGGTCTGTACTGGGCCCCGGTGACAGACTGGTGGGCTGGTGACAGACGGGGGTGGGGGGGGCGGGGAGGGCTGAGGAAAAACTCTAAAGCCATACAGGTTATATTTTTGAAAAGTCAACTTAAGTTTTTCAAGTTGAAACTGGCCTTTCCCTGTGCCTTCCATGGCTCTGGTGTGACAGACCCTGGTGTGAGAGCAAGCCCAGTGGTCATTCCCGGTGCTAGATGGCCGGCCCCTGCTGCGACCTGCCCACCGGCTACTCTGCAGAGCTGGGCTGACTCAGTTGCTGTTAGCCAAGTGTTCCATTAAATAAAAATGAAAAAAATCAGCTCCTTGATTGGCCAGTCACATCTCCAAAGCACGTGGTCTTGAAGCCACCAGGCTGGACAGGGTGGGTCTAGGACACTTCCTTCCAATATCTCTCAGAGCTCAGCTGTCAGCGTTCTCTCTAATTCTTCCCTCCTCTCCCCTCTCCCAGCCCCAGGAGTTGATCACAAACAGCGCTTCAACCCTCTTCTCCCACCACTCATCAGCTGGCATGGTTCTGGTTCTTGGAGTAGGAGGAAGGACCCACGGGTGTAAGACGCCCTCTCGGTGGACATCCCGCCCCCTCCCCCCGACCCCAGGACTCACAGTGCATTTGTGAGGCTTCTCCCCCGTGTGCCTGCGCATGTGGACCACCAACATATACTGGGCTTTGAAGGGTTTCTGTTCTCTCGAGCAGTCGAGCCACCGGCACACAAACTCCTTCTTCTCTCCATGGATGTGGTCATTATTTATATGCTGGGTTTTGGAAAAAAAAATAGAGAAATCAAATGGAAATATACAACTCTTTTCTGCAGGCAGCATAACAGAGGGCCCCAAACCCCCTAACTTTAAGTCCTAAAGGCTCCAAAGTCCTAAAGGCTCCACGGTACCTTTCCCATATGGCAGACGATTCTGTTCTGGTTAGTACATTTCTTAAGTCAGTTTGCTCTTACCAACTGTAGAGAGACACTTTTTTTAACTAGCAGGAGTGACAGGATTTGGAAGAAGCTTGGAGTCCTGGAAAAGATACCACAAGGGCAACGGAAGACAGGAGTTGTGAAATGGGGTGAGACACACACGTCCTCTCTGGGCCTCTGCTATCTTTCACCTGCCAAGTTGGGGTCAAGGCGAAGTGACCACAGAGGGGACCTCCAGCTCTCACCCTCTTCAGGCCTTGGGTAGCACTTGGGCTAGTGATGTGGCTCAAGACTGCAGGAAGGGCACACACACACACACACACACACACACACACTGACACACACGTCTGTAATAAGAACTGGGAAAAACCAAAGCACTTTTTCAAATGGCACTTTAGTTCCAATTAGGGAGATCATTCTTTTGATAAGAATCACAGAGAAATGAACTTGACTGAAAATGAAGGCCAGGTGATCATCAACAAAACAGTCTCTGAGGGTCTGTGCTATCCTCCTGCACAAAATAAAGGAACAAATCTCCTAGTTTCTAAGGTTCTTTCCAGCTGTAGAATTCTGTGAATTTGGTTTTAAAAATGAAGTTGAATGTCCCTGAAATTTCTCTGAATTCCGATTCAAAGTTTTAGAATCCCATTGTATATTAATAGAGTTCCTTGGCTCCATACATCAAATGTCCTATAACTGGGAGACAGGTGCAACCTACAGACGTACCAGAAGACGTGGTTCTTAATTTGGATCAAACTTAGGTCTACTCCAGTAAGATAATGTTCAGTCATGGATGACGGGGGAAATTTGTGCCCTAGCTTGATCCTCTCAGTTTATTCTCTGGTTGCCCCATACTTTATCTGCCTTAATTCAAGGCATTTGTGAACCCTTGCCCACACATACATAGAAATACCACCAAAAAATTTGTGCAATGACAGAAACCTCCGCTGGGTTTCCTGGGCCACGCAGCAGTGACATGACGTTTAATTACTTTCTTGATAAGGTTCTGGGTCCTAACTGAGTGGTCTCTGGGGGCCTGGGGATAAAATCCCACCATCACTCAACCTTGCTCAGTTACTCCACTAGGCGGCTGGCTGTGGTAAGAAAAAAAAAAGAAAGAAAAAAAGCAGTCTGTTGTGTTGTGTTTGTAGTTTAAAACTGGATGAAGGCAGAGAAAAGCAAACACGGTGTACTCTCCTAGAGCAGCTCTCAGAAAGCCAGAGAGATAGGAGAGAGCAGGTGACATGGCCCAGGGAGCAGGCAGACAACCAAGATCCTTTCAGAAGCTCTGCACATGAAGAAGAACCCATGTAGAATCACTCCAGTTCATCACGGCACCGCAACCCCCTGATAGACAGTTGTGTGTTTTCTCTAAAAAGCTAACTGTCCTCAGTATGAGTTTCTTAAAAGTGATGCTGGGCACAAGTTCACCTGTATCATTTTTCTATATTCCATACATAAGTGGTATTATACAATAGTTTTTTTCTTTTTTACTTCACTCTGTATGGTAGTCTAGAGACACAGACGTAGAGAACACATACGTGGACACCAAGGGGGAGGAAGGGGATGGGATGGATTGGGAGACTGGTGCTGACATGTATACACTACTATACGTGAAACAGATAACTAATGAGAGCCGAACTGTGGAGCACAGGCAACTCTACTCAGTGCTCTGTGGTGACCTAAGTGAGAGGGGAATCCAAAAAAGAGGGGAGGTATATATATATACACATATGTATATGTATGTGTATATGTATATATACTTGGGCTTCCCTGGTGGCTCAGCTGTTAAAGAATCTGCCTGCAATGCAGGAGACCAGGGTTTGATCCCTAGGTAGGGAAGATCCCCTGGAGAAGGGAACGGCTACTCACTCCAGGATTCTGGCCTGGAGAATTCCATGGACTGTATAGTCCACAGGGTCGCAAAGAGCCAGACACGACTGAGTGACTTTCACTTTCTTTTTTAAAAAAATTAATTTATTTATTTTACGTAACAATATTGTATTGGTTTTGCCATACTTAACGTGGCTTCCTAGGTGGCACCAGTGGTAAAGAACCCACCTACCATTGCAAGAGACATAAGAGACTCAAGTTCGATCCCTGGATTGGGAAGATCCCCTGGAGAAGGGCATGGCAACCCTCTCCAGTATTCTTGCCTGGAGGATCTCATGGACAGAGAAGCCTGGCAGGCTATAGTCCATAGGCTTTCACAGAGTTGGAAATGACTAAAGCAAATTAGCATGCATGCATACTGATAGCTGATTCATTTTGCTGTACAGAAGAGACTAACACAACATTGTAAAGCAACTATACTACTATAATATATATTCTTTAAAGTCATACAGGGGCACATACATGGATGAAGAGAACAGATCTGTTGGCCAGGGGACAATATGCCATCTTTAAACGTATGCTTCAAGAACATGTCTGTGGTCCTTTCACATCGCCCAAGACTGTCCCAGATATGTACAGAAGCCCAATCATTAAGCCCACATGATACGGAGGTGTTATATGAAGTCTCCTTTCTAAGGAAAACAATGGTCACACAAATCCCCTCCATAAAGATTGCTCTTGGTACAGCTATTTTCCATGTTATTAGACAGTGAGCACCTTGGATGAAGACATGAAAAAAAAAAGAAGGAAGGATGAGAGGAAGGGAAGAAAGAAAGGAGGGAGGAAAATGACAGGGAAAGTTAAAATTGGAATATGACCTGAGAATTTGAGTTTTGTTAACTTCTTGAGTCAGGACCCACATCTTTTGGTTTCGTATTCTCAGCCACTGAGACGGGGCCCCGGTACTTGGCAAGTCCTCCATAAATATCTGTTGGTTTGATTGGCTTAGGCGAGACACTGAACTTTCTCTGGAGCCAAGAATTTATATTTGATGCTTTTGCCTGACTTACTTCAACTGCATTTTACCCAGTATCCATACAGTAAGATTTTAATGTAGATACTGTATTACTTTAAAATAATATAGTATTGAGAATTCAAAAGAACTTGAATGATTGGAATGATATCGAAATGTGAATCCCATCTTGCCAGAGGGAATAAAAGAAATACTCAGTGATCACAACATTGCATCTATCCCCACATACTGACATGTATGTGCTGAGTCCTGCTGCACATCCGGTCCTGTGCTGTAGACTCAGACAGACCTGAGTCTTTTCCTGAGGAAATTACAGTCTGCTGGAGGGACATGGATAATGGCTTAAATGACTGTGCAATTATAGTTATGATCAGTGTTAGGAAGGGAAATAAGAGGGCTTTAGAAAAACAATTAACAGAGAGTCCCAAATCTGTGGGGAGCACCAAAGGCCAGGGTCACCTTTTCCAGTGAGTGGCATTTAAAATGGGACTGAAGGATGAGTGGAGACCTGGTGGGCACGCAGGTGAGGATGGGGGTGGAGAAAAAGATAGGTGGACGCCCCCAGAGAAGGTCAGATCTTGGTGCCATCGAGGAGCCGGGAGAGGAACATGTAGGTAGGAGCGGATGTGCCAGGCAGACATGGGAGCAGCCCAGCATTGCCATTCTGGGTGTAGTAGGAAGGCATGAGCTTCCAGGGGCCCACCTAAAATGCAGCCCTCTGGGTCAGGTGTCCAGCAGGGAGACTGTGAGATAGACCTCTGCATGGAACTCACGTGCATCCACCAGGACGCCTGCCCCGATGACCAACAGGGAAGGTGCCACCTGAAGCTAGCAAGCCTCCGGTCCTCCCCATCAGGCTGGAGGAGCCAGACTCTGGGTGGAGAGGAAAGAGGTGCCCTCCTTCAGGTGGGTGAGGTGGGAGAAAAAGAGCCTGCCAGCCTCCTTGAGCTGGGAGCCTGGCCGGTGTAGGGAAGAAGGCTGTGATTGGACAGGAGGCTTTAAGTTTAAACTGGACGAGACTTTAGTAACCAAAAGTGTAGAAGCTGCTGACCAGGGAGTCGAGGGACCTGCCGTTGAGCTGGGATGGGGGCGCTGACAATGGGCTGATGAGAGCAGTGCCTGGAAAATACATACCATCTCAGACTAATACCTGGCCAAGTTGCATCAGCCTTGACCTCTGGACAATGTCTGAAAAATCCCAGTGGCGGGAATCCAGTGCCCATCAGTAACCACAATACCCAGCCTTCTCTCATCTGGAGAGGAACAGAGGAGAAGTTCCTTGGGACCGTGGAAGCAACCTCACTTTCAAAAAGGTTAGCATCTTGAGAATTTTCCCTTTCTGCCCCATAGAGTAGACCTAAGTCCTGTCTAACATGCTTTTGTGTTTTTTCCGAAACTGCTTGAGTGCCAACCTGGATTGAGACCACAAGTTACTGTTCTTGGAATGAGATTCTCTGACCTCAGTTGGCAGAGACCAGGTCAGTCTTGTTTGTCTTTAAGGATTCAAATACTGAGCACAGGACATAATCAATTACTTCAAAGAAACACAGAAATCTTTCTGCTTATTTAGGTTATTTATTTATGTTTTAATTTTTATTTGATATTGGGTTGATTAACAATATTGTGTTAGTTTCAGGTGTACAGCAAAGTGATTCAGTGATACATATACATGTATCTATTCTTTTTCAAATCTTTTTCTACTTAGGTTATTACAGAATATTGAGCAGAGTTCCCTGTGCTATACACTAGGTCCCTGTGTATATGTCATTTTGCATCTTTGAGCTTAAAACACTTCCTGAAGCTAGATTTCAGGTGAAACTTAAAATTCCAAGAAATCAGAGACTTTATGTGTCGAAGTGTCCCAAATATTTACTCTGCTAAAACAACCGCTTTGGCTTCTGCAGGCACTCATGTAGGGCTCATGTTTGGACAGAGCTCATACCACATGAGCATGGGAATGGGGCTGGAGGGTGGGTGGGTGAGGTGGTGCACTGGAAGATGCCCCCAGACCAAATTCGAATGAGCTGTGTACTTTTGGACAATTCACCTATCTGGGCCTTAATTTTTCCCATCTGTAAAATGGAGGTGATGAACTACAAACTACAACTGGATGTTTACAAACTTTTTCTGTAAAAAGCCAGAGAGTAAATATTTTAGGCTCTGCAGGCCAAAAAGTTTCTATCCAGTCTGCTCATCTCTGCTGCTATTTTAACATGCAAATAAACGGGCTCAGCTATCTGTTGACGGACACTGAAACTGTCAAGTATCCTAGGACAGTCTTTACATCTTTTTCCCAATTATTTAAAAGTGTAAAAATCATTCTTGGCTCCTGGGCTGTATAAACACAAGCAGTAGCCAGATTTGGCCTATGGGCCATTTGTTTTGCTCTCGCTGAAATCTATGACTTCAAAGTTTCCTTACTGGGCTAACAGCCCTTGACATTCTTGGTTAGGCTGGCTCTAGAGCCTGAGGAAGTAAAATTAGGAGGAGCTATGTCTCAGGGCCAGAGTACAGAGAAGGCAGTAAAAGGGAATAAAAATGAGGGTCCTGGGATGATGACATGAGGGGAGGGAGTTAGCCAGACAGATGTCCCTGTCTGCCCCATGTTCTTGGGACTGCGTGAAAAAAGCACCTCTTCTTTGCTCACCAAAATGCTAAGTAGCTAAGAAAAGGAATACACAGTGAATTCTTAACACTCAAACAGACAGGCAGATTCCCTAGGAGGCAGGTCTGAAATTCAATGGGCCTGTGTTTATTTGTGGTTTCACTCAAAATTTGACTTCCTGGCGGTGAAAACGTTAATCAAATATATAAATAATTTAATTGGAGGGAAAATAATGCATGATTAAATTCCAAACTAATCCAACACCAAGACATGCAATTTGCCAGAGGCCCAAGCGCCAGAAAGAGATAGATGGTGTAAATTACAGCTCTGGATGCCAACTCTCTCGGCGGGGCCAATCCGGACAGCTCCCCATCTGAATAAAGAGGATGAGGACATCAGGACCAGGCAACCCCAGAAAGACTGGGTCCAGCCACTGAGCTTCCTGATGAACTGAGATTGTAAACATTTGCCTCAAGAAACTGAATGCTGATGAAAAAAATAAAGCATCTCAGGAGCCCATAGCCAACCAACCAAGCTGGTATTTGGCCACCTGATCGTGTTTGTAACAGGATGAGCCGAGACCTGGGATTCTTGTCTCTTGCACTCCCCATGGAGCTCTGGGGGCACAGAGGAAGATGCGGGGGGAATCACTACAGTTGGCCTGGCCATTGGAGAAGTGGAAGGTATTTCTTTCTTCTTTTTTTTTTAAAAAACTTCTTTAGGATATACTTGCTTTGCAATGTTGTATTAGTTTCTATTGTACAGTAAGTAGAGTTCCCTGTGCTATACAATAGGTTCTCATTAGTTATCTATTTTATATATAGTAATGTATATATGTCATTTCTGGTCTCCCAATTCATCCCACCTTCCCTCTCTTCCCTTGGTGTCCGTACTTTGTTCTCTATGTCTGTCTGTGTCTCTATTTCTGTTAAGTTACACATATACACATATATAAGATCAGCTGTAAACCATTTTTCTAGATGATACTTCTTTCAAGGGCATCTCTTTGAGAAGCCCACCACTTGGCATCAACCTCGGAGGCGGCAACGGTGCGGGAAGGAAAATGAAGCTTTTCTTTTACTAGCAGCAAAACACATGCCCACAATAGACTTTACTGACTTCACCAGGATCCTTTCTTGTTTCTTATTGCAGTCTGAGTTCAGAGCTGACCATTCATCCTCAGTCTGTCCCTAACCCTTCAGATGAGACACACACACGCCGACCATCTATCCCAAATGTTTGCTGCTCCTCAAATAAGGCTGCTATTCAAGCAGTTCATGAACTCTGGAAGGACACGTCTGCCTTTTTAAAATTGGAATATAATTGCTTTACAATGTTGTGTTAGTTTCTGCTGTACAATAAAGTGGATCAACTATAAGTGTGTGCGTGTATATATATATACACACATATATATATCTCCTTCCTCTTAAGCCTCCTTCCCATCCATCCTGCCATTCTACCCTTCTAGGTCATCATTGGTATAGCTAGCTCCGTTTGCTATATCACTGCTGCTGCTGCTGCTAAGTTGCTTCAGTCGTGTCTGACTCTGTGCAGCTGCCCACCAGGCTCCCCCGTCCCTGGGATTCTCCAGGCAAGAACACTGGAGTGGGTTGCCATTTCCTTCTCCAATGCATGAAAGTGAAAATGAAAGTGAAGTTGCTCAGTCATGTCCAACTCTTAGCGACCCCATGGACTGCAGCCCACCAGGCTCCTCCATCCATGGGATTTTCCAGGCAAGACTACTGGAGTGGGGTGCCATCGCCTTCTCCACAGGGTCCCACTAGCTATCTATTTTACACATGGTAGTGTGTGTATATATATATATATATATATATCCAAATCTCCCAATCGATCCCATCCCTCCCTCTCCCCGCCATGTCCACATGTCTGTTTCTGATGTCTGCATCTCCATTCCTGCCCATAAGTTCATCTGTGGCTCCTTCTCCTTTGGCCCAAGTCCCCACCAACTGACTCGGAGGAGAGGCTACCACACCGCTCAGCAGTGTGGGTGGAAGGTTTGCACAGCTCCATTCACACTCTGCCCAGGTTAATCAGTAGACAAACACCTTGCTGTTGCCGGTGGGTGATTCATTCTCTAAATTAGCCACCTCCCTAACATCAAGAAGGTAAATTCCTTCCACTGTTGTAATGAAAACATTGCGGTTATGCAACCTAAAAACAGTGAAGGCAGGAAATGTAAAACTTCAGGCTCAACCCTCACCATTTCCATCAGGCTCCCCTGTGCATATATGTTACACACCAGTCTTTCTGTCAGTATCTCGTATTTCTCAAATAATACCGAGCTTTTTCACCAAATTGAAAAGTTGCTACAAGGAAAGTTGCCAAGATTTTCACAGCACAAAGTATATGTGAAAACCAAGAGTTACAGTTTTTAGAAAAATAATGTGCAGGTAAACATGATCTCTCTCGGCACACAAATGTCCATGGTCACATGTACACACATATGCAATCACACACACATGTATGTACATGCACACACACAGTATTCTTGTTTTAATAGAAAAGAAAATAAAGGCTTGGAAAGTGTTGCATTTTGTATTTAAATACCCAAGACAATGGAACTGCACTGTGGGACTGCAAGGGATTGGGCTGACCTGGGATGTTGGCTGTATTCTTGTGCCATTTCTGATTTAATCCTTTGCTACATTTCTCTGTATCTATACACACGAATATGCCACTATTTGAATGCCATGATAATATTTTAAAAAGGAAAAACATGAAACCAAGACTTTCCTTCTCAGACTATCAAACCAGTAATGTTTAATACTTTCTAAGTCAATTCACATTGCTGCTAGATCAGCTCACAAACAGGCCTGAGCAAATTAATATGTTTAATAGAACTTGATAATTTGAATCTTCTCCAAATTGGCTCAGGAAGTCTGTTCAGAAGGCCTTCTACTTTGGCACAGAATGTGATATCAACAAGTAAACAAGTTTAAGAAAGCTTAATTTTCAATTGGCTTTCTGACCTTATATTATAAATCTATGAGTAGCTCCTGATTTAGTAGTCCAGAAATATTTCTGAAAAGCAGAAAAAGGGAAAATAATTTTGAATCAAATAAAATTGAATTTACTTTCAAACTGATTTGGCAGAGAGGTTTAAAGGCTTTGCCTTCAAGAATTCCTTGAAACTTTGCAGCTGAAAAGAGCCATATACCTTTCTGTTTTGTGTATTATTTGACACATGTAACATTTGGGAAAGTTTTACTATTGCATGACACGGATTCTATTAGGTAGGCCCTGTGATTGGATTCTTTAAGGCTTTAGAAGGCAGAAGTGAAGAAAGCAGAAGTCAGAGACTATCGGGGTTGAAATAGGCCTTTTATCTCAATATGCACTTTAATTTTAGATAAATAAAATAATTTAAATGGGTTTGGTGGCACCCATCAATCTTCCTGGCAGAGTATTTAAAAAGCTATCATTGCTTGCTGTGGGAGGGATCTTCATGAAGACCTCACAAAATGACTGTTTCAGTTCACACTGGCTAATAAATATATTCATGTAGCTTTCAGTTTTCTAATCTAACTATAAAATGATACAGAAAACATCAAAAGTACTCCAGAATTTGGGTACAAAACTACATTCTCTTTCTAAAAGTAGAATACTTTCTTTCCTATTTCTGATCTGTGACTATTAAAAATTAGGGTGATATAAAAATTAAAATATGTTTCTTGGTTGAGAAAGAATAAATAAATGTGCTTCTTGGTTAAGAAAGACTCTCTCTGACAGTCATTAAAATCTTGTTTCTAGCTATAAATCTGTAATGAAATTATTTTATTCTATGAGTAAGAAAGGCAAAATTCCATAAAAAGGTAAATGTCTGGACAAAGGGCTTCACAATGTTTAGTTGAGGGAACTGATATCAGCTGAAAATACTGCCCTCACTCCCAGCACCACCAAGGTAAGCCGGAGACTGGAATTCCTTACATCATTCACATTTAGGAGCAAGCATGAACCTTGGCAACATTATGTTAAGGAAAGAAGTCAGTCACAAAAGGACAAATATTGTGAGATTCCACGTATTTGAAAGGCCCAGAACAGGCAAAGCTATAAGTTAGTGCTTGGCTGTGGTTGAGGAGGGAATGGAAGATGGAAAATGAGGTTTCTTTCTGGGATAATAAAAACATTGTATAACTGATTGGAGTGATAGTGACACAACTCTGTGAATATATCCAAACACACCGAGTTGTTGTATTCCTGAAACGGGTGAACAGCATGATATATGAATTATAGCCCAAGAAAGATGTTACCATCCCCTCCAAAAAAAAGAAAACCACAGAAGTACTCTTGGTGATGGACTCTGCTAACAGAGGAAATTATTGCAGAAGATAGGAAAAGTAGTCCAGGAACAGCCAGGCTGGATCTGCTCCCTCCAGGACTGTATCTAGGGCTTGGGGCTGGCAAATGATTTCCCAAGGAACCAAAGAGTGCACCATAATCATAGCTTGTATTCACACACACACACACACACACGCACACACACACACATCCACAGACAGATTGAGTCAGAGAAGAACATACTTTTATGACCCGATATTTCCTGGTGGATTTCACACTGGACCCAACGTTAACAACCTGGGAACCTCACTTGTATAACTTCTCTGAGTATTCCTTCTTCATCTTTCAAGTTGTAAAATTGAGTAGAAAGGTGGAGAAAATGAAATTATGTGCTGAGTTGTAAACAAAAGAAAATGAAAACATTGTACACTAATCTGTATATTCATATGTATGTTTGAGGATTTTAATGCAAAAATAGTGTATACTGGAAAAACTGCTATTTTCTCACACGTGATCTATGCTGCTGCTGCTGCTGCTAAGTCGCTTCAGTCGTGTCCGACTCTGTGCGACCCCATCGACAGCAGCCCACCAGGCTCCCCCATCCCTGGGATTCTCCAGGTGAGAACACTGGAGTGGGTTGCCATTTCCTTCTCCAATGCATGAAAGTGAAGTCGCTCAGTTGTGTCCAACTCTGTGCGACCCCATAGACTGCAGCCCACCAGGCTCCTCCGTCCATGGGATTTTCCAGGCAAGAGTACTGGAGTGGGGTGCCATTGCCTTCTCTGATGATCTATGCTAAGAGTCACTAAAAACTTGTGGAAAATTCAAGCACAGGTAATTCAGAATTCTACTTTTATATTTTTGTTGTTTCCTTGAATTAGAAACTAACTGGAAATAAATGTGATATAATTTATGTACGCTGATACCCCTCCCCCACAAGAAGCGCATGCATCACTGGTTCAACTCCAGGATACAGAAACAGACACTGGCTTAACCAAGCCAATGATTTAATGTATTAATGATTAAGATGACCTAACAGTAAAGAGATTACAGTTTTTGAGAAGAATTTTTAAAAAGAAAAATGTAAATACTATTGATAAATGTTGTCTATTTTACTTGGGCTTCCTTTGTAGCTCAGCAGTAAAAAAAAAAAAAAACTCCACCTGCAATGAAGGAGATGCAGGAGATGAGACATGGGTTTGATCCCTGGGTCAGGAAGATCTCCCGGAGAAAGAAATGGCACGCCACTCTAGTATTCTTGCCTGGAAAATTCCATGGACAGAGGAGCCTGGTGGGCTACAGTTCATAGGGTGGCAAAGAGGCAGAGACAGTTTAGTGACTAACAACAAGAAGAATAAGAATGCTACCATTAATAAATCCAGCAGGCAAGACCATTTTGGCTTCCCAGGTGGCACTAGTGGTAAAGTGCCACCTGCCTTTACATCACCTGCCTGCCGGTGCAGGAGGTGTAAGAGATGTGGTTTGATCCCTGGGTCAGGAAGATCCATGGAGCCGACTCCGGTATCCTTGCTTGGAGAATCCCATGGACAGAGGAGCCTGGCAGTCTTTGTGACCGCAGGGTCACAAAGCACTGGACACAAGCTACTTAGGATGTACACGAGACCTTTTAAACTATGTGTCACGGAATGAAATAATTTGGAAAGTCTGTCTCCCAAAAAGCATCTTCTACTGCATTTCTTTGCACTTAACAAATTTATCAAACATGGTAAGCATCAAGCCTTCTGACCAAAGGTCTAGTTCCAAAGGAGAAGTAGCAAAAGGCTTCCCTTCTGTTCCTCACCCCCTCCTAGGCTGAGAAGAATGGCCAGGATGCAACCTGTAAGAGGCAACCTTTCCTGAGGACCAGGTGAATCAGGCACTCACATGACGGGTCATTTCTAAGAGTCCAGCGTATCTGGAAAGCACAACCGTCCACGACAATGGCATTTACCATCACACACGAAAGACTTCAGAAGACAAATTGTGTCCCAGAGCATTAAAATCTTCCCACCTTGTGGGCTTGGATTTCTGCTCTGAAGAGAAAAGAGCGTTCACGTGCGGTTTCTCTGTGCAAGAAGAATCCAACTAGTATTTGTAGAGTAGTTACACTCTGCAAAGTACTGTCAAAATATTTCTTCTGTGATCAAACTTTGAAAGGTGGGTTATATGGGTACAATCATACAATTGTAATAGCACACCTTATACTTTTAATTTGCACACACATGTGCATGCACACACACACACATATACTGTGACTAGCTCTAAGAAGAATAAGGAAGACTCACTTTTTAAAAGTCTTTCTGAATGTGAAGGTAGGTGAGAACTTTTCCTGTTTGCAATATAAAATATTAAGAATTCTAGTATCCAGGGGCATACAAAATATTAGCCTTTAATAACTTAATTTTTTTCTAATGAATTTCTTTTATTTTTTTATTGAAGGATAAAATTCAAAATTAATTTTTATTGATTTAGAATGTTGTGTTACTTTCAGGTATATAGCAGGATGATCCAGTTATATATACATATATATATGTGTGTATATATATATATAATTTTTCAGATTCTTTTCACTTCTAGGTGATAAAAAATATTGAGTGTAGTTTTATGGTCATAGCAATCCAGCAAACCTGAACATCCAGTTATTGTTCTTTGTAAAGAGCCTTAACAGATAGTATGATTGTGAGAAAATTCAAAATTCAAGGAAAAATAAATAAAAGTGAATTAAAGGTGTGACTTGACTTTGAAAGGTTGGTTTCTCATTCCCTGCTCTTACAAAAGCTGCCATGTTCCCTCCATTCAAGTCTGATTCAGAACATTTTGGCACTCAGCCCTTGAAGTGGCATCCTGTTTTGTTCATTTCAATCTCATAATTTTAATGGTGAGAATTTTTGTGAAAGTAGACACAAATACAATGAAATGTATTTGAGGACCCCTCTGCTGTTCCAATGGTTAAGAAACCTTGCAATGCAGGGGACATGAGTCTGATCCCCGGTCAGGGAATTAAGATCCCCACGTGCAAGGAGCAACTAAGCCTGCACACACAGCAACTAGAGAAGCCCACGAGCCACGGTGAAGATGCCACACACTGTAACTAGCATCCAACGCAGGCAAATAAATAAACATTCTAGTAATACTTGGATTTCAAATCTATTTTTAGTATTTGGAGAAGAGTCAAGTATCTGTTTTTTTCAATAACGTCGTTTGAAAATATGGGATAGAAAAGTTATTCTGAGGCCAGTCCAGTACAAGCCATATCTCTGACCATGGCCCACCCTAAGGGTCTTCTGCCCATTACCTTGCAAAGAAACTGTCTTCTTGAATGAAAAGTGCCAGCAGAGTTTCTCACAATCAGAAGAAGATTCAGTTAGCATGTATGTGCCAAGAAGGCGGTTGTGACTGCTGATAGCAGAAACACAGGCAAATCTCAAGAGCTATTGGAAGAAAGGAAGGAAGCAGGCAAGCAGGCAAAATTATCCATTTGGAAATCTGCCCACAGTCCCGCTGGGCTGACTCATTCATTCACTCTTAACTCAGTGCTTACTTATGATATGACGGTTACCGAGCTAGACAGTGAAGAGCCAAGACTGAATAAGACACGTCCACTGGATCTTAGCCAAGACTGGCTGTCAGAACAACGCAGAAAGGAATACTGTTTAAAAATTAGCTTTCACATCACAGACACCTTTGCAATTAAGTGAGCCACCCAGAAGAATGCACGAGTCTCCATATCATAGACAACTGGCAGGCCCATTTGCCCCAAGCTTTTCCAGTTTTGTCTTACCAAAATAAAATGTGAACAAGGCCTCTAGACCTCTGCTTTTGTAAGCTTTTCAACATGTAGAACAATTTACCATTTTTCAATCAACGCAATTTATGTACCTGCTACCATCCATGAGGGGGGTGAATGGCCTAAGGCGCCAGACCCCAGGCAACCAAAAGAAAGTTTAAGCAAGGCAGTGATCAGATTTTTGTTTATAAAAGGTAACTCTAGCAGGCATACCAGAGGAACTGGACAGTGAGCCCATTTGTGCTTTTATGCATACTAGGTTGCTTCAGTCACGTCCAACTCAACTCTGTGACCCTATGAACAGTAGCCCACTAGGGTCCTCCGCCCATGGGATTCTCCAGGCAAGAGTACTGGAGTAGGTTGCCATGCTCTCCTCCAGGGGATCTTCCAGACCATGGGATCAAACCTGGGTCAGTTGCACTGGCAGGCAGTTCTTTACCACTAGTACCACCAGGGATGCCCAAGCCCATTTAGGGAGCTGCTATAATTATCCAAGAGAGAGGTGTGGTTCTGAACTAAGGGCAGAGGCCATGAAGATGGCTGGAAGGGGCTCCATTTGAGAGACCCTCGGAATAATGTGTTCAGGGTGAATTAAAGAGAGGTAATAATAAGTGATACCAAAGTTTCTGCACTTCCCTGGTGACTCAGACGGTAAAGAATCCGCCTGCCAATGCAGGAGACTCAGGTTTGATCCATGATTTGGAAATATCCCCTGGAGAAGGGAACGACTACCCACTTTAGTATTCTTGCCTGGAGAATTCCATGGACAGAGGAGCCTGGTGGGCTACAGTCCATGGGGTCACAATGAGTTGGATACGACTGAGCGACTGACACACACACACACACACACACATACTGTAGTTTCTAACTTGAAAGATTCTGAGACAATAAATGGCATGGGAGGTCAAAGAGATTTGGAAAAGAGTCTGCTTCTGTTTGAGAAATAATGTATTGGAAGTGCTTCTGAGGCAGGAGGTAGATGGGCCCCTCAGGGTGAGCAATTGGAGTTTGTTCCCTGTGGACAGAAACTCTGTCAATAGCGGGACAATCAAGAGGGGAGGTCGGGCCCCTATGTAAGTAAGAGATGAGTCCACATATTTCTCATCTTGAAGTCAAGGAAACTCTCCTGACAAGAAAGCTCTTTGGAGGTCAAAAGGGGAGTGATGCTAAGCTACCCGTAGACCTCTTCAGTGGAATCTATCTTGGCTGAGAGATGCGTGTGCACACATGGGAGGATCCTGAGATATACCAAATACAGACTCAGAACCAGGCAAATCAGAATGGTTGGCCAAAGGAAACCAGAAGAAATGCCCCATAAAAGTAATTCAAACTACCACAAGGGTACAACTCTCTCTCTCTGAGTCCACCTGTGTGTCTATCCACACATACCGTGCTCTTTTTCCTCCTAGTAAACACTTTTCTCCCTACTCTCCATCTCTGTGGAACTTCTCTGCAAAGCTTAAGGGTCTGGGCCTTGTCACTGGCCACTGGTCTAGTGGTTTGAGTTCAGTGCTCTCACTAACATGACCCAGCCTCACTCTCTGGCCAGGAACCCAAGAAACCCTGCTTCAAGCCTCTACAGGCTGGGCCACCAAAGATCACCTCCAGGACATCTCCAACAAAGAAGACAAATCTAAACACAAAGATTCAAGAAACAAAGACTGTAGCTGAAGAAAGAGGGCTGCTCCCTTCCCTACCCCATATTGTGTTTGGTGACCCCAATATACACAGAATTTTGTAAAGCCCAGTTTGAAAATCACTGACCTATGGAGACTGTACACAAGATGAAGAAGGACAGCAAATGGAAAGGACAGAGACCAGTGTTTAAGAGTCAGGGAAATAAAAAAGAAAGTGGGAAACATCAGCTGTGTTGAGTGGATTTGGAGAACTCCTGGGCAGATGAGGACAGAAGAAGTTAAAGCAACAAAAGGTAAGTTTTCTTCCAGAGGCAGCTTCCCAGTTCCAGTAAGTCTGGATGATCAGATAAGAAAGAGAGGAAATGTCTAGGAACATGGTTGGTCGTGGTTTAGTCGCTAAGTCATGTTCAACTCTTTGCTACCCTATGGACTGCAGCCCACCAGGCTCCTCTGTCCATGGGATTCTCCAGGCAAGAATACTGGAGTGGGTTGCCATTTCCTTCTCCAGGGGATCTTCCCAACCCATGGTTAGAGAACATAAACTTAAGAAGGGAAACCAGCTCATTTGTCATTCCCAGGCTGGAGGGGGCTGAGGAATGTTGGACAGAAGTCAATAATATTTGATTTTTAAGCTGTTTGCTGTTTTGAACACTTTTTGTTTTCCCCAAAGCTATCTGTAAAATTCAGTTCTGTGTAACAGTGTTCATCAAGGAGCTGTGCACAGCTGGAGGAGGGAAGACCACCCTCAACTTGCCATCCCAAGGACAGAGTGCAGGAAATGGAGCCTCAGTGAGGTCTGAGTGCTCATCAAGACAGGAGACGGAATCCAAGATCGCCTAGACTATGCAGCAGGGGGCGGGGGCAGACAGAATGTGGACAGAAGTGCAGAGCCAATGCTTTAAAGGAAAATGCCACTTAAGAGGCTGGACAGCTTGGACCTGCAGCTAGAGACACCTGGGTTGCATCTAGGATGGAGCCCTAAGTCAAGATAATTTTACCTCCTTCAAGTCCTTGGAATGTTGCTTCCCTGATGAGACTCATCATCCCATTTAGGGTGCAACCTCCCTACACCCACCTTGAACTTTCCACCCCTCCCTCTCCCCTGCTGCTCTATCCATTACCCCCCTTATCATTGCTAACATACTATAATTTACATACAGAGACTGTTTATGATTTATTGCCTGCCTCCCCATGAGAACTGTCAGTTCCACACAGATGGCAATATCTACTGATTTTGTTCAATGGTGTGTCCCAAGTGCCTGGAACTGTGCCCAGCATAGAGTAAATACTCAATTAACATTTCTTGGAGGAATGCATTATTGGAAATACCATGTTTAGAACTGCTGTTTCCAGGCGTCAATATACTCCCAACCTGCCCCCTTAAGGTTATGTTTTAAGAACCAGAAGCCACAGGAAACAGAAGCAATTTCCTGTGATTCCTCTACTCAAAACAATCGCATAAATCTCAGCATCTCATATGCCTTAAGGGTCCACCAAGTAGACCCCCTTTCATACTTTAATTGTAAATTAAGATTTAGAGCTAGTAATGGCATAATTCAAAGTTATCTTAGTTGGTTCCTATTCATTATTAAAGAAAAGGAATTCTAAGCTTTATTTTTGCCCACCATGACAATGTTGATGTAACTTTGGGGTAAAGGCTCTAACAGTTAAGTGGTAATCCTAACTTTCAATGTTATATTTCACTACTTGTAGAAAGCAAATAATCTTATGTTTTCCCATAGGTTTCTCTTGAAATAATTCAATAAAGCTTCACATGAACGAGAGAGAAAAAGGCCAAGTTACCCTTCTGATTAAGCTACACTCTGTCTCACTGGAATTTTGCCCCCTGGCTATTGTTTTTGTGGATGGTTTATACTGAGATTTCTTTCTAATGCAGTGCTATTAAGTAACAGGAGACTGAAGGGCATATTTCCTCTTAATCTGCTTGTGGAAATCTCATTAATGAAATGGAAATTTTGCCCCCTACCATAACTAAAGTGCTTGAAAAGACAGAAACAAGGAAGTTAAGTTTGCTCCTATATTGTTTCAATTTAACAAATAAATGAAGAATGTGCTTTACATTGAGATGCAGGCTTCAACCTGGCAACTTAAAAAAAATTTTTTTTAATTAAGGCTATGTGTGTATGCAAAATGATCTCTTTCCAAAAGAGAACTCAGAAGCCAGCCCACCTCACACTAATTTTTCAGATGGTGAAATCACCCCTTGGGGAGGATGACTTTTCTTGAATATCAGCCATTTTTGCAATTTTTTCCACTTTGCCTTTTACCTCTCCACCAAAGTAAGAATTTCATTTCTCAAGAAGTGTTAAATTATTCCTAAAATATGTTTTTAATTTGGGGGCATGATTCTATAAAGCATATTTTTATAAGCACATTTTCCTAGGAAAATATGGCCAGTGTATACTGAGTAATCACACAACTCCTGAAAAGTTTTCATTTGACCTTTCAAGCATATGCATGTCTCCAACATAGAGGTGGCTTGCCTAATTGTCTCTACATTGCATATTATTAATTCAGAGTGATTATAACAGCACAAAACCCAACTAAAAATTTATAAATGTTAACACTCTATAGGGGAACAACAGGGGATGTACTTGCCCCAAAAACCAGAGATTGCAGCTAATGGAAACTCAATGTTTCGCCCAAATTTTGTCACCCAGTTATTTAAAGTAACAGTCTACTATATGTTTGTTATCTTTTCTAGACTGTCTGCAGAATGACTTCTGTGTATTTCATTTTTCAGGTAACTCAACCACAAGTATAAATACATTTTAAGGAGTCCAGGTGGTCACCCTGGTCTCCGACCATCTTCATCTAGATGTAAGTATGAATCCAGGCAAGACCCTGTGGGGCTTCTGAGCACAGAAACCTTCCTGTGTCCCCATTTCTTGTTTGTATGGAATAGGCTTCAGCCTCCAGGATACTCCCCGCCTTGCACACACCCTGATCCTTATCCACAACCCTGCCTTTGAACCATTGCCATAAAACTCCTCAGTAAATAACCCTGGGTTGGGGACATACAATTTCTGAGGGCACAAGCCCATGATGTCCCCCTTTGCCTGGCAAAGCAATAAAGCTGTTCTTTTCTACTTTGCTCAAAACTCTGTCTCCAATGTTCAATTCAGCACTGGTGCAGAGAAGCTGAATTACGGGGCCATAGCAGGTGGCGCCAGCATCATGCCCATTCTTGCTTTCTCTTTTATCTCATCTGCTTCCCTGGAACTGGCCTGTGAAGGCTGTATGTACAGTACTTTAGTTCACACAGTGCCTGGCCTGCTTGTCCAACGTTCCTCCACTTGGCTTATTTCTCATCAGTCTTTATCTCCCACAGGAAGCTTTTCCTGATACTTAGAGGAGTTCAGAAACTAACCGAACAGTGTGCCATGAATTCTTGGCATAGGTAATAAGAACAGAATCCAACAGCAAAACTTTCCACCTACATATAAATGGAACTTAGAAAAAAAATGGCAAATTCATGACTGAGAGAGTTGGATTGTGTATCAGAAAGAAACGGCCAAAAGCTCACCAGAAGGGAGCATTTCTCAGAGTTTTTTTTTTTTAATGAAATGCTACAGAAAGTACATTGACCATCAAGGGTGACCTGCATCCTTAAAGAAGCAAAAGAAGGAAAGAAAACATGCATCCCTGCAGACAGACAGACAGAGAAACACACACACAGCACAGAGTGTACACTGCTTATAGTCTGCAAGACTATTCTGAGATCCTAGAATCCAGGGTACTATCAAAACCAATTACTAGTATTACAAGGGTTAAATAAATTATCCTTGGTTGGAAATGGCCTTGACGTCTGGCAACTATCAGAGGTTGCCAGAGGTATCAAATCAAAGAGAAATTTCTCTTTATTTCAAATGCTATGTTTGCTGTTTTTGGATCCCAGGTCTATGGTTCAATTCCTAGAGGTATGTGTTAACACTTCATACGTCTGATAGAAGAAGAATGGCTATTTTTAGGAAAATCATTTTTGGTAGCTAAATGCCTTTAAATTACATGAATACACACATATGCTAACTGTAATTCATCTTTATTTCCATCTTGAACCATTATTATTCAAGTGAGCCAGGTAATTTTCCTAAATTATCACTTACATTTTATTGGTTATTAGAATAATGATTCCCCCCCCCACCCCCCCCACCCCCCGAAGATTGCCTGAAAGAAGGCATCTGGTCCTGGTGCTTCTGTGCTCAGTCACTTGCTCCTCTGTCCATGGGATTCTCCAGGCGAGAATACTGGAGTGGGTTGCCATTTCCTCCTGCCCAACACAGGGATCAAACCCAGGTCTCCTATGTCTCCTGCACTGGCAGGTAGATTCTTTACCACTGAGCCACCAGGGAAGCCCTGTCTCTTCCCAGACTCAGGGCCAATCCACCTTCCCAGAGGTTTTCACCGAATATCAGCAATTCAAACATGCCCAACCTGTATCTTTAAAATGCTCAACACAGAGAATTCCCCATGGGTTAGTCAACTGCTGGCTCATATACAAAGAAAATACTGTATTTTGCTCTGAAGAGCTTTCTGCATCAATTTAAACACAGTGAGACAGACACAATATCCCAGAGAGAGGAAAACCTACCTTATTACATTCCTGACCCAAGAGAAAGGATTTGCCCTGAGGACATAAAAGGAATCTGCAGGGGTGTGGGGGAGAGTTATTTAATCCTAAACATAAAAACAGTTCATAATGCGGCATGACAATGCTCTTAATCGCCGACATAATTGTAATATGTATGTATAATATGATACAAGGAAAGCAAATGCAGTTTGCTTCTCAGTCTTAGAGGCTTTCTTCAGTACTTTCCTTTAGGTCTTCCTGATTTTGTACATGCTTGGGGGAATTTTCAGGGGGAGGTAATGTGATATTATAAGGATTCCTTCTCTGTAAGATCACATCTTGTTCTGATTTGAGTTGAAGCATCTGTATGCGTTAAGTGTGGTCAAGCAAAACGTTGAGCTCCATGAATGCAATGTTTTACAAGTCTTTCCTGATTTCCTGTGCAAGTCCATGGGCCATGAAACGATGGGCGGAAGACTGGGATTTTTATTCATATTGCAAAGCTGCTGGGAGGGACACTGCATCTCAGCTGTGAGTGCTTATAGGTGTTTACCATTTCCCTTTTATAGCTATATAGAAAGTTTTTTTTTTTTTTTTAAACAGGGGTTTATGGGGGGTTAGATTTTTCCCCCCCCTTATGATATTTCCATACACAACATAATCTAAACCTAACGTGCCATCTCCCAGAAAAGAATTGCATCCTTGCTTTACTGGTTGGGAGGTTGATAAAGAAACGTGACATTTGGAGAAGTTCAACATTCTAGCCCCTTCAATATTATTTATGGGAAAGATTTTACAGCATCCTTAAAAGCGGCTACATGGTGGCTGGGCTGCCAACTTCACAGGTCGACATTTTTACACCGGGCTTGGCTGGGATCAAGGGGTTGTCAGTGTCCACATTTGATTCAAGTTAAAGCCACTGATGTTCCCTGGCAAAGCCTATGGTCATTCTAGATCAGCTGGTCTCAGCAGTCACAGTTTAGATGAGTAAAGGAGGAGAACGTGTACTAAGCAACGAAAATTTAAGGAGAAAGAAAAAACGGAAGAAGGATAGAGCTAGTGTCCCAGCTGGACATCAGGGTTAAGTGGGCTCTAACTCTGAGATTCTTCTAATGATCGTCGTTGTTAGCTATTTAGTCTTTAAGTTGTGTCCAACTTTTTGCGACCCCATGGACTGTAGCCCACCAGGCTCCTCTGTCCCTTGGATTTTCCAGGCAAGAATACTGGAGTGGGTTGCCATTTCCTTCTCCAGGGGATCTTCCCGACCCAGGGATCAAACCCAAGTCTACTGCATTGGCAGGCGGATTCTTTACCACTGAGCCACCAGGGAAGCCCCCCCACCTAATGGTACCTTCTGCTTTACACTGGTAATGGGTTTATGTTGCATGAGCTCAGCCTTCCCCCGTTCCAGGCTGCTTCCTGAGTTGAGGGACTGGATCTCATTGATCTCGGTGCCCCACTGGCCTTTATGGTGACTTCCGCATGGCAGGTGCCTAGGAAACAGTGCAAAGCTGAACCACATGAATCCAAGATGTGATTCAATAATCTGTTTCCTCATATTTCATTGTAGCTGGAGTCAGCTAGATGCACTAAAAAGATTTTCTCAATCTCACTCTCCTACTGGTGTTTTTTTCTGCTGTGCTTTGGAGGGAAGTTTAGGCTCTAGGGCCCAAGACATCTCTTAGTTGCCTGCTGCCCAAAGACTTTTTAAAATTCTTTTTTGGCAAGAGGCAACGATCAGGCATTCTTTTTGGTTCAGATATGGTCATTAAGCTGGCTCCACCAGGTCATCCCAGGGTAATGCTTGGAAAGAGGATATAAATGATGGAAGTGGTCATTAGGGACTTTGAGGGGCCAAGGGCTGACTTCATTTATTTTATAAGTAAACTGAGACAGCTGAAGTAATCAATATATGGCACCTCTTTTAAGGGAGTCTCACCACGGGCTCAAATTCCAAGCATGTGACAGAGAACACTGTATTTTCTTTATACATATTTTAAAAACGAGCTCCTTTACTGCTTCTTATCTGAAGTGTCCAGAAAGTCTGTAAAAACCATTGAAAGGATGCCTGAGATTGGATGCAACCAACTGCCTCTCACTCTGGCAGGACGTGGGTTGTGTCAAACAAATTGGTAATGAAACGTGAATAGGCCTATTCTACAGCCATTCATTATATAATTTTTCCCTTCTTTAATGTTGCAAAAATAAATTCCATTTCTCACTTTTAACACCTCTCATCAGACTATGAAATACAAAATGCATGACTTTAGCAAGAGAGTAAAATAATGAACTACAGCATTTCAGTAGAGCACTTAATTTTATTGGCAGAGGTTCTGAATGGTGTTAACATAATATTGGCTCCATACAAAATACACTGAGAGAGTTGACTTAATGCTCAGGCCATACAGAGTCTCACCTCTAGATTACTCACCAAATTATCCTTCACATTTGGATGTCAACAGTCAAATCACCTTTTCATAAGGCAAAACTTTGAGGTGGATATGAACTAACATCTTTAATTATTTTGTTTCTTTCTCTTCTGCCTGAAAGTGTTATTTTTCACCCCAAATGTACTCCAAAGGCCCTTCACTTTTCTACATTTCATACCACACAGCTTGTTAGCTTCTATGGAGGATGATGTGCAGGGGGATTTAAATCTCATTCAAGGAGATTCACAGTTTTCTATATTCTGTGTCAAGCGACCTGAAAAGTTGGAATTCTGCTTAGTTTATTAGATTATTCATATGAGTGGAGTTTCTGGTTGATAAGAGGGTACCATACCATTTTCTTCACTTTCCTTTGAACAAACTGCCTGGTAGGAAGTTACTATCAATAAAACTCTATTAAGAAAAAAATGAAACCAACTGGATTAATGTGGGAAGCACAAAAAATGATGGAGAATGTTTTCTAGCATCAACGGATAAGAGGAACAGCATTGAAGACTCATACCACAGATACATTACTCATTAAAGCAGCAGAGTCTTGACTTCAGTAATGCGGTACTTTGGATACATCTTTTGAATCAGACCTCACAAATGTCCAGAAGGCAGAAACAAAATTTCAGTGACTTTACTGCATTCATTGGTCTTGGGGTTCCTGGGCTGCACAGACTTAGTCTATTACCCATCACTCTCCCACAGCGACTTTCAAGCCATCCAGAGTGGTTCTTGCTCTCTCCACAACTCCTCTCTCCCACTGTCTTCATAGGCTATATGCCTAAGAATTCTCCATCAGTAGTTCTCAAGCTCTCTGCTGTGAAGGACCATCCCACCCACTCCCATCCTCTGCGGTGGCACGTGCAGTCCTAGGTCCTACGATGCTAGCACATTCACCTACCAGTTGGACCACACCCAGCCATTCTGCTGCTGCTAAGTCACTTCAGTCGTGTCCGACTCTGTGCGACCCCACAGACGACAGCCCACCAGGCTCCCCCGTTTCCGGGATTCTCCAGGCCATTCTACACTATTTAATAAGGGAAGCCAAAAATCACACTCTAAGTAGCCAAACTGAGAGACAATGACAAGACCGCATGAAAGTCTCTGAACGGGTACTGTCTGTGCCATCACTGGATTCACTGAGTCACTCCACTCTACAGAATCAGAAGTGGGAGGGGGGTCAACCACACATGGGCATCGTGGGCTGTGCCTCCCTGCTGAGCCGTCCTAACCCAAGGGCTGTGGCTGACATGCTGTACCCACAAGATAAGACCCAACAGTGGTCTCTCACCTGGATGACAGAAGTTACAGTCCACTTCACCCCCACAAAGGGGACTGCTTATCACACAAAGAAATTGGTTCAGGCTGATCCAAGCAGACCCTCTGTTTACAATGTTTTAGAGACAGAAAGTATGGAGGGAGAGTAAGAATTTATATGTGTGTTTGCTAACGTGCCCATAAAAGAATTCCAGATAGATAAAAAAACATACTTGTCAGTATAGGAGACACAAGAGACATGGGTTCAATCCTTGGGTTAGGAAGGTTCCCTGGAGGGGGACATGGCAACCTCCTCCAGTATTCTTGCCTGGGAAATCCCATGGACAGAGGAGTCTGGCAGGCTACAGTCCATGGGGTTGCAAAGCGTCGGACACGACTGAGTATGCACATCATTTGTAGAAGGAGCTGAGAATCAGGAGAGCAAGAAAAGACAGAGCCTGGGAACTGCCTGGCAATCCAGTGGTTAGGACTCTGAGCTTCTACTGCAGGGAACAGGAGTTCGATCCCTGGTGGGGGAATTAAGATCCTGTAAGCTCTGAGGCTCAGTTAGGAAAAAAACAAACGAACGAAAAAACAACTAGGTTAACCACATTATTGCCTACTAGGGCACTTTAGGGATCCCGGTTTTAATGAATAAATAAAAATGATATGTGATTATCATATCAATTCCTTAAAAAAGATGACTTTTGAATGCATATCTATTACAACTTCTGTTTTTTTTAACTACATGAATGTGTTTCAATTTGAGACTCTACCAATAATATGAAAGAAACCAGAAAACACAAAGTAATTTAAAAAAAAAACAAAAACTAAAATAAAAAGGTATGTGTTGAGGTGGGAAGTCCACCACCCTAAGGGACAAATAGCACACCTTTCATCAGGCAGTTGCAAATGACAACCCACCAAAGGAGGGCTATGTAGGCTTTTCTCTTACCAGGGAAAAGAGAAAGACAGTGGAAGACCCAGAGCGAGAACAGAGTTTGTAAAAAAAAAAGCAGTTAAAAGAAAACAACCAGAAAGAAAACTAGAAATAGCTGCTTGCTGTTCCCAAATGGGATAAAAGAAGCCAGGATGCCTGTATGCTAAAAGCACTTGAGTGGAGAAACAAGTAGGTGGGAAGCTGGGGAGAAGGAAGTGTTCAAGCATTCTGTGGCATCCACTGCAGGGGCAGCAGGGAGCTGGACGGGGCTAGAAAGACCATATCCAATCAAATCAAGGTGTGAAGCACAGACGCCTATACATCTCCAAAGACAAAAGCAGAAGAAAGAAAGTAAGAGATGAACCACATCATTGCAAATGATGGTCTGAGCATAAACCAGAGATGAAATTCTTAAAAAAAAAAAAAAAAAAAGACCTAGATATATTTGGAATCATTAAAAAAATTTCAAGAAATAAAAGACAAAATATAGAAGTATCCTTCCATAGAAGCAAACACAGTTAAACATAATTTTGCTACATGCTGGTAGCAAACAGGATTGAAGGCCCTGCTCGTGTATTTAAAGCTTGGATAATTTGATGGCAAGAAATGGCTGAGTGTTTAATCCAGATTTTCACTGGGCACCCATCACTGGAATATGTTAAATGATAGGGGTGTAAGAGAAAATAAAAGTTTCTATCCCATCCCCAAACTTGACTCATTTAAATTTTTACTAATATAAGAAGGAAGTTTTTTTTTTTTTTTTTTTTTAAGTTTTCCCTCTTGACAAAAACTTGGGAAAATAAAAAGTCTCAAGAAAGAAGCCATTACGAGAAAGGATGAAGAGCAGATGTCAACTGAACACACAGGGCAAAACACAAAGCTTGCTGAAAAGGCTGTTACAAAAGTAAACATATAAAACCGTAGGCCAGGTGACTTACATAGTAAAATCAATACACATATAATAATTGAGCCCATAAGTCCTAATTAAATTGGCAAAGACAGGAAGTAAAGAAAGTAAGGAAAGAATTGTTTAAATAACAAATTATTTGTCCTGCAAAATAATGTGCAGGTAGGGGGTTTTTTGATATCCATTTTTTAGTAATTAGAAATTATGCATTTAATTATGTATTTAATAAATGTATAGGCAAGCATGCCAATATTTAAAATGCTATATTAAATTTCAAATTTGCCATGGTAAAACAGAAAATATGGCAGCACAAATACATATATTAAGAGAAAACTTAAAAGTACACAAAAATTCACATTAAAAATAAATGTCTCAAAGCTACTCACTTATAGGCAAACTCTCTCAGATGGTAATAAACATAGCTATAAACATAATGGAGTCCCTAAAAACAAAATCATAGAGAATTGTTAAAAAATAAGCAATGTATGTGATATTAGTGATAGTAATCTTGCTATTAAACCAATTAGACTTTGACAGGAAGATTTAAATGGAGTCAAGACAGTTGTTTCATCTTGATAAAAGTACAGTCCTTAAAGTCCAACACTTTTCTCTAGCAAACAATTTGAGCATCAAAATACATAAAGCAAGACATGCTAAAATTATAAAGAATATAGTTAGAAACATAACATATGAAATTTAATAGTAAGTAATAGTTTCAGAATAAGTGGACAAAAATAAGGAGTGACAAAAAGACTTTAACAACATCAGGGCAGTAGAATGAATGAGTGTTGCCGTAGACTCTTTATTTGTACTTGTCCAAAAGCATGTGCAGAGAAATGAAAGTGTATCACATTGTGAAAATAACCTTCATAAAATATTAAAAGCAGAAACTGCACACAATAAAATCTCTATTGACTAGATAAAATTACAAAATAATTCAAGTTTAAATGTACTAATAAACAAAATTCTAGGTCCAGGAACACACAAACCATAGTGTCTTTGTTGGCACAAATATTAAGAAGCCATTTGGCTCTGTCATGCATTGGCAACGTGATGTGGACAAGCTACTAAAACTCTGTGACTTGGGTCTTTCATGTGTCAAATGGAGATTTTAGGCTATCGAGTAGATGAAATGCATTAAGACAGCATGCTCTCAGTACAGTGTCTGGCACATAATATCTCACTGAAAGCCAAGTATTAGCTGACTATCTACTAGTAGTGCTAGAATCTAAATTATTGAAAATGCAAGCTTCATGAAGATAAAAATGTCTTATTATTTTGGTCACAGATGTACCTCCAGAACTTAGAACATTACCTGACTGATAGCAGGGGCTCAGAAAAGTTTATTGACAATTAAGTGATTTCCTATCTCCTGAAAAAAATATAAAAATAACTACAGAGAACTGTGAAATATCAGGACTGTCAAACTTTATGAGAGTCAGAGTGAGTTAAAGTGAAAGTTAATATCTTTAAGTGAATTTGCTATTGTAAAAGAGAAAATAATATTTCATTTTAGAAATTATGAGAAAGTAAAAATCAGCCCAAGAAAACATGGTAGAGAAAATTAAAAAATAGACACAAGCTAAAATTTAAACAGAACTGTTAACAGTAACTAATCCCAGAAATGGATTTAGGTGGAGAGGATAAAATATAAGATGGAACCAATGACATACTTAAGCAAATCAGAGAAAATACAAATGACAAAAACAACAAACAAACAAAAGTGAAACAATGAAGCAAACGGAGGGTGTTTAATCAGAGTTTAGATAAACACAGCTTGAAAACACTAAAGTCGAAAATCTCAACAAAATGGGTGACTTTCTGGAAAAAGAAACAATTCAAATTAAGTCAGCAATAGAAATGTCCAAAATCTCTCACAACAGAAAAATTTAGGTTACTAAAGGATTTTAAGAAGCACAAGCTGGAATGAAGATTGCCGGGAAAAATATCAATTACCTCAGATATGCAGATGACACCACCCTTATGGCAGAAAGTGAAGAGGAAATAAAAAGCTTCTTGATGAAAGTTAAAGAGGAGAGTGAAAAAGTTGGCTTAAAACTCAACATTCAGAAAACTAAGATCATGGCATCTGGTTCCATCCCTTCATGGGAAATAGATGGAGAAACAGTGGAAACAGTGTCAGACTTTATTTTGGGGGGCTCCAAAATCACTGCAGATGGTGATTGCAGCCATGAAATTAAAAGACGCTTACTCCTTGGAACCTAGATAGCATATTCAAAAGCAGAAACATTACTTTGACAACAAAAAGGTCCGTCTAGTCAAGGCTATGGTTTTTCCAGTGGTCATGTATGGATGTGAAAGCTGGACTGTGAAGAAAGCTGAGGCCGAAGAATTGATGCTTTTGAACTGTGCTGTTGGAGAAGAATCTTTTGATTCCCTTGCACTGCAAGGAGGTCCAACCAGTCCATTCTAAAGGAGATCAGTCCTGGGTGTTCATTGGAAGGAATGATGCTAAAGCTGAAACTCCAATACTTTGGCCACCTCGTGAGAAGAGTTGACTCATTGGAAAAGACCCTGATGCTGGGAGGGACTGGGGGCAGGAGGAGAAGGGGACGACAGAGGATGAGATGGCTGGATGGCATCACCGACTCGATGGACATGAGTTTGAGTGAACTCCGGGAGATGGTGATGGACAGGGAGGCCTGGCGTGCTGCGATTCATGGGGTCACAAAGAGTCGGACACGACTGAGCGACTGAACTGAACTGAACTTAAAGGATTTTATTCTCAAAAGGCTCTAGACCCAAATAGTTTTATGGGAATGTTATTTCAAACATTCAAGGACTAGGAGATTATTATGCTATGTAAGGCACTCTGGAGACAGATAAGATGAAAATGACTGAGAAAGTCAAAAAAAGATCTAGCATAACTTTGATACCAAACCAGCATAAAAAAGAAAGATATAAATCTCAGTCATAAAAACTGGAAAATTACAAATAAAAAGAACAAACTAAATCCAGTAACAGAAGACTAACTGGCACATTCTGGAGTGACTAAGAATGACAAAGAAATATATCCTGCTACATGGTAATCTCTTTAGGTGGCAAAAGGTTAATAAAATAACTACTGTATAATCATTCGAGATAAAGTCTATATAAGTTTAGGAATAGAAAGAAGGGTACTTCATTCACATGCCAAAAGTGTATTCATCTTAAATGCACAGATTATATAAAGACTGAAAACTAAAGGGACATTCCCAATACAGCCAGGCCCAAAACAGTGCTTATGTCTATCATCATTAGGATTACCTAAAACTATTCTAAGAAATCTAACCAATGCAATGAGACGGAAACAAAATATATATCTATTAGAAAGAAGACACTATTATTACTTGTAAATGATAGAAATGTATTATTAGAAAACCTAGCACAATAAAATACAAAGCCATTAGGAATGTCGAGATGATTCAGAAGGCTAAGTTTACACACAATAAAAATAAAGAATCCAACCCAGTGCCTTTTCTGTTAAGACTGATAACTAGTTGGCAGTGGGGGTGAATTTCACGTTTTTAGAATGGGCAAGAAAAGAAATTTGAGATGGTCATAAGAAAAATTTCATTAGGAAGCTTAGAAATAAAAGGTATATCCTATTACTACATGAGAAAACTAAATTTTTAGGCAATATAGTCTTTCCAATTTTAATAGATTTTAATAAAGATTTAAATAAATAAATAAATTTAAAATTTATTAAAAAAGATTTTAATAAATAAAAAGATTTTAATAAAATTCCAGGCAGAGTCCCAATGGTATATAATTCTGAGTTTAGTCAAAAATCATCCTAAAGTTAACCTTTTGAACTCAGTTCCTTTTTAAAAATATTTTGTCTGAAAGGAACTATCCTAATTAGGCACAAAGAACTTTATACAAAGATTTCTAATAGTGAAAAACAGTTGGAAAAAAATCCTAGATACCAAACAGCAATGATTAGGTGATTATGGTTTATCTACATGATGAAAGGAGGATACAAAATATGAATTCACACACTAATACACTCAGTATATTCTCTACTTTAAAGAAATACATTGAGAGAAAATCTATAAGATTTTAAATAAAAGTTGACCTTGGTTTTATTGATCTTGAGGGCATTATGGATTTTTTAACAGTTATCTGAAATTTAATATTGCAATGTTGCTCGAAGAATATTAAAACTTATTTAATGCTTAGTTGAGTGCAGTCTTCTCTTTTAAGAGCTCTCCTCTGTATATCATTAATATAATGCTGCTGCTGCTGCTGCTGCTGCTAAGTCACTTAAGTCACACGTGTCCGACTCTATGCGACCCCACAGATGGCAGCCCACCAGGCTCTCCTGTCCCTGGGATTCTCCAGGCAAGAACACTGGAGTGGGTTGCCATTTCCTTCTCCAATGCATGAAAGTGAAAAGTGCACAAAGTGAAGTCGCTCAGTCGTGTCCGACTCCTAGCAATCCCACGGACTGCAGCCTACCAGGCTCCTCCGTCCATGGGATTTTCCAGGCAAGAGTACTGGAGTGGGGTGCCATTGCCTTCTCTGATTAACATAATGATATCATTATATTCTAGAACATAAAAGTTTATTTTAAGAATGGATGGATGAATGAATAGCAAAGTCCTTAACTGATTAAAAAAATATTCTTCAATCCCAAATTCAATACACAATCTTTTCTAGTCATGGTCTTAAGAATATCAACATTCATTAATTAATTCATTCAATAATATGTAAAGAATACCTACTATTTGCCAGGCCAGTATTGGTCCTGTGAATGAGTAAAGTAAGTTCCTAAGTTCATGGCGCTTATAGCCTTGTGGTAAAAGGCAGACAATATCATGATTTTTTTTAAAGTAATGTTTCAAGAAGATGTGGTACATATATACAATGGAATATTACTTAGTCATAAAAAGGATAAAACCATGCCATTTGCAGCAACATAGATGGACCCAGAGATTATCACATTAAGTGAAATAAATCAGACAGAGAAAGATAAATATAGTATGATATCACTTATATGTGGAATCTAAAAAAATTATGTAAATTATACAAACTTATTTACAAAACAGAAACAAACTCAACAGAATTAGAAAACAAACTTATGGCTACCAAAGGGAAAGTGGGGGGGAAGGGATAAATTAGCAGTTTGAGATTAACAGATACACACTATCATATATAAAACACATAACTAACAAAGACCTACTGTATACCACAGGGAACTATATTCAATAACTTGCAATAACCTGAAATGTAAAAGAACCTGAAAATGAATGTATATATGTATATACATATACAACTGAATCACTTTGTGTATACTTGAAACTAACAGAACATTATAAATTAACTATGTGTGTGTGCTCAGACATGTCCAACTCTTTGTGACCCCATGGACTTGTAGCTCTCCAGGGTCCTCTGTCCATAGAATTTTCCAGGCAAGAATACTGAAGTGGAGTGCCATTTCCTCCTTCAGGAGATCTTCCTGACCCAGGGATCGAACCCACGTCTCTTGTGTCTCTTGCAATGGCACGTGGATTCTTTACCACCGAGCCCGCTTGGAAGCCATTAATGGAAGGGTCTTTTGAGTCATGTTCTACATGCTGGTCAGGAGAGGCCTTTTAGTAACCTTGAGAATTTCCACAGAAACTTGGAGGAAGGTATGTGGATTCTATGAGAAGATTAATCCCAGCTGTGGGAATGGTAGGTGCAAAGGTCCTGAGGAGGGTGTGGCCTTGGTGTATGAGTAATAGTAAAGAAGCCCATGAGGCTGGGAATGATATGAAGGAAAAATAGTATTTGAGCTGTGAAAATTAATAGGAAGAGCCATTATATATTATAATAATTGCATATGTTTAATTACTCCCCATACCCTCTTAAAGTTTACACTGCACTGCAATTAAAACACTTGGAAAGAAACTACCAGCATGTTGGAACTGACAGATTCTTTGAGTTTAAATGCATCTATAGAGGCCAGCAGCTTTATAATATTTTATGAGTAGAGACAAAGCCCTTAATCCCAAGAGCCAAATTACAGGTCCGCAAAAGTCATGAGTGTGATGGAATGAAGACTTCTGTGAAGTTAGGGAGCTTTGAAAACAAAGTTAAAATGCTGGAGACTTAAGCCCTTGTCTTCCTCTTTAATTATTCACTGTATTAACAAGACTCAAGTGGACACCATCATATACCTGCACGGTCCCGGTTATTTCTGTGACCTACACACAGGGATGGACAGTGCCTAAGGACCAACAAGTCACCTCAGGAGAAGTACTTGAAACTTCCACTGGGCCTACGGAGCAAAGACAGGGCTAGCACTTGGCATACCTAGGAGGAAGTAGCCGACACCTGGCTCTAGAGAAAGGCTGCTTGCTCACCGTGGGCCTCCTTGTGTCGGTCACGAAATGCCATTCACCTAGGCTCTGGCTGAACTTGAAAAATCACTGACCAGGGTGGGAAAAGAGAATGTGGGATGAAGACAAGGACATTTATTTTACTACCTCCCCAGTTTCCTGTTAAATTTCTTTTTCTCCTTTTGGCTGCTTATCTCTAGTCTCCAAAGTCCAGGTTCAGCAGTGGGGCTCCAATTGGTGAGAAGAATTGAGGAAGGAGGGGGGAAAAGAAAGGAGGATTAGGCAATTTTGCGGGGAGGAAGTGGATAATTCAAGTCACTTTCTTCTTAAAGAGTCCTGAGTTCAGCATGGCCAAAGGATGCTATAGTTCTTAGAAACAAATCTCATGCAAGTTTCTACCACAAAGTAATTGCTTTACCACTTACATCTCAGTTGAATACGTCACCCCTCAAAAGAGAATAAAACAAGGTGTTTTTCTCATTTAAAAAAATTTTTGTTTTATATTGGAATATAGTTGCTTAACAATGTTGTGTTAGTTTCAATGTACAGCCAAGTGATTCAGTTATACATATATATGTATCTATTTTTTTTCAAATTCTTTTTCCATTCACATTATTATATTTTATTGAGTGGAGTTCCTTATGATATATAGTAAGTCCCCGTTGCTTATCTATTTTAAATATGTGATGTGCTATGCTAAGTCGTTTCAGTCATGTCATACTCGTTGTGACCCCATGGACTATAGCCTGCCAGGCTCCTCTGTCCATGGGATTCTTCAGGCAAGAATACTGGAGTCGATTGCTACGCCTTCTTACCAGGTTTCTTCCACACCCAAGGATTGAACCCACATCTTTTACATCTCTTGCATTGGCAGGCAGGTTCTTTAAATACAGTACTGTGTACATATCAATCCCATAACAAATTTAATATGTTAAGCAGAGAACAAGTTCTACACCAAAATACAGATTCCCTTGTACTTAAGAGAGTGTACGAAGGACCAGAGCTCTAGCATGGCCTGGGGAGCCAGGCTTTCCTGTCCTCCACGCCCTAACCCTGGTGGTGTGTGTGCACCAGGCTCTGTAGAGCCAGTGGGGACAGGGCAGGTGCAGGGATTATCTGGGAGCTGGCTGGAATGCAGGCTCCCTAGGCTCTCTAGTACCCCACCGGATGCAGGGTGAGGGTCAGGACCCACGAAGGTGGGAGAAATTCTACCTATTTTTGGAGTTTTACCAGGGAAAGAAGGGAAGATGTAAAGCATCCAGGAAGATGAAATACAGGACATATCACAGATTCTCCCTTTCATGGAGGAACTGATGCTTTTCAATTTTGTGCTGGAGAAGACTCTTGAGAGTCCCTTGAACAGTAAGGAGATCAAAACAGTCCATCCTAAAGGAAATCAACCCTGAATATTCATTGGAAGGACTGATGCTGAAGCTGAAGCTCCAATACTTCGGCCACCTGATGTGAAGAGTCGATTCATTGAAAAAGACCCTGATGCTGCAGAGAGACTGAAGGCAGGAGGAGAAGGGGGCAACAGAGGATGAGATGGTTGGATGGCATCATCCACTCAATGGACATGAGTCTGAGCAAACTCAGGGAGCCAGTGAAGGACAGGGAAGCCTGGTGTGCTGCAGTCCACGGGGTCGCAAAGAGTCAGACATGACTTAGTGACTGAACAACAATCATAGATTCTAACCCCAGAAAGGACCTGAGGGGCCAGCAGAAGCCGAGATCACTGAGCAGGGCTGCCATAAAACTGGGCCAAGAAAGGCCCCTGGGGGCTGAGGGAGCCCTCCAGAGTGCTTCTCAAAGATGAAAACAAAATGTGCATGTCGGAACCAGCAAAGCATGCTGCTCAGTTTGACTACATAATTTTTTGAAAGCAAGATGCTCTTGATGGAGGAAGGGGTGCTCTGATTTCCACTTGGCACCAAGCGTGCTCGTCTCCCTGCAGATTACAGTCTGTGAGCTGGACCCTGGTCTGCTCCAGGCATCCGCCTCCCCCACAGGAGTCAGAGAGGACTGGATGGGGCCCAGCGTCCCTTCCAGACCACACTCGATTCTGGGATTCTGGAATTCCCTGGCCCAGTGGACTCTGAGTCTAGTTTCTGTGCCAGGACAGAACTCTTCCTGGAGTCATCCCTGGGAAGATAAACCATGCCATCTGTCTGAGAACATGTCTCCCTGGACCAAGGACTATCTATCTGGGGGGCTGGGGTGGGGCCTGGACTAACAGGTGGGAATCTCCGTGTATCTCCAGAGACAGACTGGGGAGAAAAGAAGGGCTGGGAGGCAATCATCCCTGGGCCCCCACATTCTGGTACAGACTCAGAATTCTCTCTTCCACTTGGCCTTTGCAGTCATTATGACGGCATGTTGTGTGTGCGTGCGTGTGTTCTAAGTCTCTTCAGTTGTGTCCAACTCTCTGTGACCCTATGGACTGTAGCCTGACAGGCTCCTCTGTCCATGGGATTCTCCAGGCAAGAATATTAGAGTGGGTTGCAGTGCCCTCCTCCAGGGGACCTTCCAGACCCAGGAATTAAACCCAATTCTCACGTCTCCTGCACTGGCAGGCAAGTTCTTTACCATTAGAGCCACTGGGAGGCCCATGACAGCATGTTAGGCCAGGTCAAAGTATAAAATAGTTTATTTAACAGTTTCTTAGTCTGACTTACAGCTGCTAAGAATTTAGCTACACAGCATGTGGGCCCTCGTTTGTACTCCTGCAGATATCAGCGGGCAATCCCGAGAGGGATTGGACCTCCAGATTTTGGCAGCTGGGGTCAGTTCGATTTATTCCCAAGTTGGAACACAAGATTCCAAAGCAAACAGGCATCGCTTCAAGTGGACCAGACAGATGGCTCCCAAGTTCCTCAGGGGAGACATTACTGATGCTTTCAGGACCCCTACAGGGGAAGGCCATGGAAACAAAGGTTGGTAAGTGCATTTCATGTTTTCTTACTACTTTAGGTAAAGAATGGTTCATTTTGATTTGGTTCTTTTTACTCATTTCTCAGTTTCTTAAGGTTTTTCAAGCATTCCTGATGGCTAAAAGCACAGTGATGAGTATCCTGGGGATGTTCTGATCTCACCCTGGCACACCCCCAGAATGAAGGGGTCATTTTAATCTCATGATTCACAAAGAAAGGCAAACGAGGGACCAGTTAGCTGGTCCCTTCTTTTGCGAGGAACACTTCTTAGGAACACTTCTTTTGCGAGGGGCATGTCACAGGGTTTATAGGATCTTCGTTCCCTGACCAGGGATTGAATCTGGGGCATTGGCTGTGAAAGCACCATCAGGGAATTCCCTACTGAGTAACAGTTGACATCACTGCAGATGCCTCAGCTCTGCTCAGAGCACAGGTGATGGGTGAAATGAATCATCAAGACAATCAGGCTCAGAAAGGAAATTTTAAAAAAAGGAAAGAGGGAAAAAAAAAAAGAAAAGCAAAATCCAGCAAGAGCTGTTTGTTGCTATACAAACAGAAAGGATGAGAAAGAACAGAATATTAAAAGCGTGTTATATAATCTCTTGTGTATTTGCAATAAACACAAAGACAAGATTGTGACTTACTCTGATAAGGACTGCAGCCTGAAAAAAAAGGATGCCAACACTAAATGATCAGACTAAGTGTTATATTTTTCATACTGCAAAAGACTCAGGCCACGTGCCTACAGTCTAAACCCAAAGGGAATTGAGGTATTTGTTGAGGGAAAAATATTCTTTTTCTATTTTGATTATTTGCCTGTCAATGGCCTTAGCACTTACATGTTTATCTGACAGTATCTCAGAAAAAAATTTTTTGGTGACCTAAAGTAAGCACAAAAGACAGACTTCTAAAGAAAATTCTAAGGGAAATTTTCATAAATAGTAAAAAAGCAGGGTGTCAGACTTTATTTTTGAGGGCTCTAAAATCACTGCAGATGGTGATTGCAGACAAGAAATTAAAAGACGCTTACTCCTTGGAAGAAAAATTATGACCAACCTAGATAGCATATTGAAAAGCAGAGACATTACTTTGTCAACAAAGGTCCATCTAGTCAAGGCTATGGTTTTTCCAATGGTCATGTATGGATGTGAGAGTTGGACTGTGAAGAAAGCTGAGCACTGAAGAATTGAAGCTTTTGAACTGTGGTGTTGGAGAAGACTTGAGAGTCCCTTGGACTGCAAGGAGATCCAATCAGTCCATTCTAAAGGAGATCAGTCCTGGGTGTTCTTTGGAAGGAATGATGCTAAAGCTGAAACTCCAATACTTTGGCCACCTCATGCGAAGAGTTGACTCATTGGAAAAGACTCTGATTCTGGGAGGGACTGGGGGCAGGAGGAGAAGGGGACGACAGAGGATGAGATGGCTGGATGGCATCACTGACTCGATGGACATGAGTCTGAGTGAACTCCGGGAGATGGTGATGGACAGGAAGGCCTGGCGTGCTGCGATTCATGGGGTCGCAAAGAGTCGGACACGACTGAGCAACTGAACTGAACTGAGCTGAACAAAGGAGGACTAGTCATACTAAAACACAACGAAAAAAAATCCAGAACATTTTGGGTTAGATAGTCCTGGAATAGGAGGGAACTCTCTGGCCTGATGACTCCCCAAATTCTTATCCCAAGTTTGTTATCTGAGGAATTCTGAGGTTTGGCCCTCAAGTGGCTTGCCCATCTAATTCATTTTGCTAGTTAATATGTTTTATAACAAATAATATCATGTAAGAATCGAAACCCAGTCTGTCTGATGCAGGATATGACACGCTTGGGGCTGACGCGCGG